>NC_091171.1:13874392-13931892 GCF_040958095.1 Procambarus clarkii
CAGATGCTCATAATAACGACAGATCCCAAAAAGCACCTAACTCGAACCCAACTGAGACTCTAAACCAAGTCCCTCTTAGAGCTCCTGAGGGGCCGGACCTATGTCCAAGACGCTTCAGCATTTTTCCCCTGAACTGCTGAGAGTACACTGACCCTCTGAGCCACCTCAAGGTAAGGTATTGTAATATAATTCATTTGTCACACTTGTCTACTTCAGATAATACTCTTATCACTCAGGCACCAGTTTTGGTATACATTTTACCTGCTTGATGGCGTTCTGGGAGTTCTACTCCCCAAACCCGGCCCGAGACCAGACTTGATTTGTGAGAGTTTGGTCCACCAGGTTGTTGCTTGGAGCAGCTTGCAGGCCCATATACCCACCACAGCCCGGTTGGTCCGGCTTTCCTTGGAGAAAATGATCTAGTTTTCTTTTGAAGATGTCCACGGTTGTTCCGGCAATATTTCTTATGCTTGCTGGGAGGACGTTGAACAACCGTGGACCTCTGATGTTTATACAGTGTTCTCTGATTATGCCTATGACACCCCTGCTCTTCACTGGTTCTATTCTGCATTTTTTTCCAGATGTGTAGATTTGGTACCTGGCCATCCAGTATCTTCGACGTGTATATTATTTAAATTAATATATCTCTCGTCTTTTTTTAGTGAGTACATTTGGAGAGCTTTGAGACGATCCCAACAATTTAGGTGCTTTATCGTGTCTATGTATGCCGTATATGTTCTCTGTATTCCCTCTATTTCAGCAATCTCTCCAACTCTGAAGGGGAAAGTGAGTACTGAGCAGTACTCAAGCCGGGAGAGCACAAGTGATTTGAAGAGTACAACCATTGTGATGGGATCCCTGGATTTAAAAGTTTCGTAATCCACTATCATTTTTCTGGCTGACGCAATATTTGCTTTGTTATGCTCCCTAAACGTTAAGTCGCCAGACATCATTATTCCCAAATCCTTTACATCCTGCTCTCCAACTATGGGCACATTTGATTGTGTTTTGTACCCTGTATTATGTTTAAGGTCCTCATTTTTACCGTACCTGAGAACCTGGAATTTATCACTGTTAAACATCATGTTATTTTCTGTTGCCCAGTCGAAAACTTTATTAATATCTGCTTGAAGTTTTTCAATGTCTTCCGCAGAGGTAATTTTCTTGCTGATATTTATGTCATCTGCAAAGGATGACACGAAGCTATGACTTGTATTTTTGTCTATATCTGATATGAGAATAAGGAAAAGCATTGGTGCAAGGACTGTACCCTGAGGTACAGAACTTTTAACTGCGCTTGGACTCGATTTTATAAGGTTGACTGTTACCCTTTGTGTTCTGTTCGACAGGAAATTGAGTATCCAGCGTCCTACTTTACCGTTTTTTCTTATAGGCTTGTGAAGTGTTTACTTTATATTAACCCGAGACAAAAGTGTGTTGCTGAAGTGCAAATTTACTGCGTCCTGGACCCATGTCTCACCGACCCTTCCTTAATGCCAGTTGACATAAATAGTGATGGTGACACCATTAGTTATTGGTGACATAAATGGTTAATGGTGACATAAATGGTTAATGGTGACATAAACATTGTGCTGCGTCAAGGCAACTCTTCAATCTTAAAACATAAATTATATTATAAATTTCTGTACATAGTCCGCGGATAAGCAAAAACTGTTCTTCTCTGATAAATATAGGCAAGGTGTTCTGGAAGATGTTGCTTTTTTTGGTGGCTAAGGTGAGCACCTTAGAGCCAGTTCGAGGTGGTGGTGTGACCCAGGGTGTCACACGCCCAGTACCTGACAGTGGCCGCGGACTGAGTGGGCACGCACCTCGTAAACACCACAACACATGCAGAGGTATTGTCGAGTAGTTGTGCCAACAGTGCCTCAGCGGTGCCAGTGGTACCTTAAACGTGCCAGCGGTGTCCCCAGCCGTGCCACTGGTACCTTAAACGTGCCAACGGTGTCCCCAGCCGTGCCAGTGGTACCTTAATCGTACCAGTCGTGTCCCCAGCCGTACCAGTCGTGTCCCCAGCCGCGCCAGTGGTACCTTAACGTACCAGTCGTGTCCCCAGCCGTGCCAGTGGTGCCTTAACGTACCAGTCGTGTCCCCAGCCGTGCCAGTGGTGCCTTAACGTACCAATCGTGTCCCCAGCCGTGCCAGTGGTGCCTTAACGTACCAGTCGTGTCCCCAGCCATGCCAGTGGTGTCCCCAGCCGTGCCAGAACATCTCCCCATTAGTATCGTCACGTAAATAAGGGACTACAATGAACGTCTCTGTTAAACTTTGTAGGTTTCATGCATTGCTTACTTCAGCAGTGCAGTAGCTTCTTCTTTAGTCTAAACTTGTACCTTTGTCTCGGCCTAAAAGTTAACTTGACAGTGGATACTTTGTTATCAACAAGTAGTTAATACTGGACTCAAGGCGAAGACATCCAGCTATACCGTCAGGACAGCTTATACTGTGTGCACAAGTGGCTCAGTATATCACTCTACAGCCTTACATCTTAGACCATCATCCTAAACTCTTACAGGCTACGCTTAACACAAGTTTAGCATATTGTGAAGTTAAGGCAAATAATTCGTAAAAATATAATCAGGTTTAAAATAAATAACAAAATGATGGAGAGAAGAAAGGTATTTGAAGATCAGTAATCACTGTAAAATAAGATAACATCTGAGGTTAATGAGACAAGACACTGAGTGCAGCTGGAAGATCAAACGCAAATAAAAAATGAAAGTTAAAGTTGACAATAATAAGTCACGCATCGAAGTCAAAGATTGATGACAACAAGACCAAGAGATTAAGAAGCAAAGTTTTAGGTCGGCGAAGACAAAAGACTGGGAGGACAGCACATTAATTCAGAGGAAAGCGAGAACAGGGAGACGTAACATTACTTCCTAGGGCAGTGCCAAGCAGAAAGTGAGGCAAGGGATGAAGGGAAGTGTGGAGGAGAGAGGAGCCTGAGCACCCGGCCTCCAGCACACACCACCAGAACAAAGGGAGTGAGGGACGGTGTGTCCCCGGCACTGAGAGACGCCTGCCACCAACCCTCCCACATATACTACACACGCCTGCCACTGTATGTGTAGCTGCACCCGGCTTCTCCTCCTCTAACCCAGTGTCAAGGCAAGATTGGAGCGTGCTTCCGGGTTCCCACCTGTTTGTATGTGCCAGGGATGAGCTCCAGCTCTTGACATGATCAAGAGGTTATAGGTGGGAAACTAACATCTCACGAACTATGTCATATTTACTCTTAACTCTAGCAGTGGACCTGGGGGGGCCCGTTTCCCCTCTCCTTGCACTCCCCTCTTGTTCCCTGCCCTGGCTCACTTCCCTTGCCCATCTCTCTAACTATTACCCTTTGATTCCTCCTCTTTCTCACTGCACTTACTGGTCTCCTTAGCAACAGAGTCACCGTAGTGATAATGAGTCAATGAGTCGCTGGATTGGGAGAGATCCAGTTCAAATAATTCTCAGGACTGATTTTCAGTTAAGTCTTAGTAAGATGAGTTTTTGCGAACGCTTTAAAACCATCACCTTGTATCCCCTGACACGCAGGTTGGTTGCTGCGGGTGACCTTGTATCCCCTGACACGCAGGTTGGTTGCTGCGGGTGACCTTGTATCCCCTGACACGCAGGTTGGTTGCTGCGGGTGACCTTGTATCCCCTGACACGCAGGTTGGTTGCTGCGGGTGACCTTGTATCCCCTGACACGCAGGTTGGTTGCTGCGGGTGACCTTGTATCCCCTGACACGCAGGTTGGTTGCTGCGGGTGACCTTGTATCCCCTGACACGCAGGTTGGTTGCTGCGGGTGACCTTGTATCCCCTGACACGCAGGTTGGTTGCTGCGGGTGACCTTGTATCCCCTGACACGCAGGTTGGTTGCTGCGGGTGACCTTGTATCCCCTGACACGCAGGTTGGTTGCTGCGGGTGACCTTGTATCCCCTGACACGCAGGTTGGTTGCTGCGGGTGACCTTGTATCCCCTGACACGCAGGTTGGTTGCTGCGGGTGACCTTGTATCCCCTGACACGCAGGTTGGTTGCTGCGGGTGACCTTGTATCCCCTGACACGCAGGTTGGTTGCTGCGGGTGACCTTGTATCCCCTGACACGCAGGTTGGTTGCTGCGGGTGACCTTGTATCCCCTGACACGCAGGTTGGTTGCTGCGGGTGACCTTGTATCCCCTGACACGCAGGTTGGTTGCTGCGGGTGACCTTGTATCCCCTGACACGCAGGTTGGTTGCTGCGGGTGACCTTGTATCCCCTGACACGCAGGTTGGTTGCTGCGGGTGACCTTGTATCCCCTGACACGCAGGTTGGTTGCTGCGGGTGACCTTGTATCCCCTGACACGCAGGTTGGTTGCTGCGGGTGACCTTGTATCCCCTGACACGCAGGTTGGTTGCTGCGGGTGACCTTGTATCCCTTGACACGCAGGTTGGTTGCTGCGGGTGACCTTGTATCCCCTGACACGCAGGTTGGTTGCTGCGGGTGACCTTGTATCCCCTGACACGCAGGTTGGTTGCTGCGGGTGACCTTGTATCCCCTGACACGCAGGTTGGTTGCTGCGGGTGACCTTGTATCCCCTGACACGCAGGTTGGTTGCTGCGGGTGACCTTGTATCCCCTGACACGCAGGTTGGTTGCTGCGGGTGACCTTGTATCCCCTGACACGCAGGTTGGTTGCTGCGGGTGACCTTGTATCCCCTGACACGCAGGTTGGTTGCTGCGGGTGACCTTGTATCCCCTGACACGCAGGTTGGTTGCTGCGGGTGACCTTGTATCCCCTGACACGCAGGTTGGTTGCTGCGGGTGACCTTGTATCCCCTGACACGCAGGTTGGTTGCTGCGGGTGACCTTGTATCCCCTGACACGCAGGTTGGTTGCTGCGGGTGATACACTTCAGCTAATTCTGAAGGTTGAACTTCCGTTCATTCACATGAAGATGCGTTATATTTCCGAGAGAGAGCAAGTTCGTCTTATTGACGTGATGTTTCAGTCACATGAAGATGTTTCATGTGTTTGAGTCACTCAGTAACAGCAGCAGGGAAAGGTACAGGTCCGCTGGAGTCAGTTGAGCGACACTGAGAACACTTATGTGGTTGTCAGTCAAGTCATTAACACGATGACCAACAGGTCAGTGTAAGCACCAGCTCAGTCAGCATAAACATAGTGACTGACGGAGATGCGAATTATTAAAAGACCAGCCGGTTAACTTTAGACTGGCAAGCTGACATGTCGGCGACAGTTTAAGTGACTGTAGACTGCCCTGAAGTCGCCAGAAACTCAAATTTTCGCTCAACTCACCAAGTTCGAAACCGGCTGAATTTTTTATAACTGGAGCGAAACGTTGTTCTCGTTGTAGTGCTTCATTATCGCTCAATTACGAGCACTTAATGTGTTGGTGTGGGGGAGCAGGAGTGTGTGACGTCACACACCACCTGCTCCCCCATATACACCACACAAACTATTATTAGCTCTCATTATCGATAAGTTCTGTTCGGTTAAGTTAGGACAGTATACGTTAAGTTAGGTTCGGTTAGGTTAGGATAGGATAGGTTAGTGTTGTGTTCAGTAGGGTTGGTTGGGTTAGGTTTGGATTGGATGGGATAGGTTTGCTTACGTTAAGTTGGGTTGTTTAGGTTAAGATAGATTCTGTTAAGTTAAAATAGTATATGTTAGTTTGGCTTATATTAGGTTAGATTGTGTTCAGTTGGGTTGATTAGGTTAGGTTAGGATAGGGTCGGTTAGGTTAGGTTAGGTTAGGATAAGGTCGGTTAGGTTAGGTTAGGATAGGGTCGGTTAGGTTAGGTTAGGTTAGGATAGGGTCGGTTAGGTTAGGTTAGGTTAGGATAGGGTCGGTTAGAACTGGAGTGCGTGATAAAATTGAAACGGACGTGTAGACAAGGAGGAGGAAATAACGGACGTGTAGACAAGGAGGAGGAAATAACGGACGTGTAGACAAGGAGGAGGAAATAAACGGACGTGTAGACAAGGAGGAGGAAATAAAAAGAAAACAAGATTACCGGAAGGGAAAACAGTCATGAGCGCCATCTTAGAGGAGAAGGGACGGGAGACTGGACCGGAAGGTCAGTGGGACAGATCCCTCTCCCTCTACAGGGATGCTTACGAGTAATAATAACCCATCCATGGTTTAACAGAAGGTGCAAGCAAGTCATGGTATGGAAAAGTGCGGACAGAATAACACGGAAGAAAGCAGGCAAGTGAGAATGAGAGATAACAATGAGTATAATAGACTCATGAGGAGGAGAAGAACTAGGATTGAGTAGGCACCTGATGCGTACACGTGAAAATAAAGAACTGATGACGTTCCGGTCCGTCCTGGACCATTTATCAAGTCTGGTGTCGAGTATATCAGACTCACGAGAGACAGAGAAACAGCTCAAGAGCAGCATACCGTCAGTGGTCAAGGACTATTCTCAGCTGCTGCATGCTCACGTGAGCAGCAAACTGAAGATGAGTGAGCGATAAGCTGAAAAAAGGAAGAGAACTAATTGAGGGAATGTACACAAGAGGGCCACAAGAGGTGTAGTGCAGGGTTCACACACCTGCCACACGTGACCCGGAACAACCACCTCACAACCTTCGATCATGTCGGTATCGTTAAAGAGAAGTGACGTAGCCACTAAAGAGAAGTGACGTAGCCACTAAAGAGAAGTGACGTAGCCACTAAAGAGAAGTGACGTAGCCACTAAAGAGAAGTGACGTAGCCACTAAAGAGAAGTGACGTAGCCACTAAAGAGAAGTGACGTAGCCACTAAAGAGAGGTGACGTAGCCACTAAAGAGAAGTGACGTAGCCACTAAAGAGAAGTGACGTAGCCAATAAAGAGAAGTGACGTAGCCACTAAAGGGAAGTGACGTAGCCGTAACAAAGCAAGAAGTAGTGAAAGGCCTAAAAAATAATGGTTTTCTTGAGGTTATCTTGAGACGATTTCGTGGCTTAGCGTCCCCGCGGCCCGGTCCTCGACCAGGCCTCCTTTTTTTGTTACACACCCCCAGGAAGCAGCCCGTAGCAGCTGTCTAATTCCCAGGTACCTAGTTACTGCTAGGTAACAGGGGCATCAGGGTGAAAGAAACTTTTTGCCCATTCATATTTGTCTGCGCCTCCACCAGGGATCGAACCCGGAACTTCAGGACTACGAATCCGAAACGCTGTCCTTGTCAGCTTAGCTGTCAGGCGCCCCTGACAGTTGAGGCATGGGAGGCAGAGTGGCCACACAATTGATCGCCGTGAATACTTAGAGACTCATCAGCATTATTAGCAAATTCACAAACGAGAAGGATATTTTTATTCTGCTTAAACTAACTCCCTGGAATACGACCCACCAAATCTCTTTAGCAACCGGGTATCCGTTCACTGCTGGGTGAACATTTAAGGATTGGCGCCTAGTCAATCCTCCCCCGGCCAGGATACGAATCCAGACCAAATCGTTCTCGAAGCGCAGGGCGAGTGTGTTACCACTGCGCCACAGGGACTAAAGAATGTTCGTGAAGGAGCGTAGTACCCACCTTGACTAGTACAGCAAACCACACCCACAACGGCAGTCTCTTGCCTGCCACACCCAGTACCATCCCAGAGAACATAAACAGTCTAGTGGATCGCCGCCAAAGAACAAATCTTCATAAATGAGAAATAACATGTCCTCAGCGAGAGCAAGTCATGTTTAACGAGCCTGGTAGTCTCATAACCAGGCAGCCGAGGTTAAACAAGCAAGTGGAGGCTGAGGGGACAGGTTTTGGCTGGAGTGCCACAAGGGACGCCATCTCCCATAAACTACTACTACATACAAAATAGAAAAACTGTTAAAGTGCCTGAATTGTGTAGAAGCGTACCCGATGGGCAGGAAACATAGGGTCATTGTGAGAGAGATGCCACAAGGGAGAGGAGTTACAAGGGAAACTCTCTAAGGTTCAGTATTTGGTTCCTTACTGTTCATGATGTACTTATATGGTATGTCGATGTTTTGCTTGTAGACGATGCTGAGGTTATAGAGAAGGTGGTGCCAGGCACCCCCACACTGCGTAACATTATAACATGCTGAACACGTGTTCATATCAATTGTTAACCCAATTGTTCCGTGCCATGACATGTTTAGTAATAATAGTGAGCAAGGAGCGGGAGGAGGAGGCCAGGAGCGGCATGATCGGATACACCATGAGATCAACAATAACGTGATATATCCTGGAGGAAATCTTTGGAGTAGGGCGGCGGAATGAAACCAGGCTTGCATCTGTGGTGACCAACAGGTCGGCGTTCAGTCCCCGACCGTCCAAGTGGTTGGGCACCATTGCTTCCCCCCACATCCAAAATCCTAATCCTGACCCCCTTCCCAGTACTATATAGTCATAATGGCTTGGCGCTTTCTCCTGATAGTTACCTACCTACCTGTGACTACCAAGGGCGCTGGTTCGATCCCACCACCGTACTCCAAAGATGTTCTCCGTATAGTCCGTCTCTGATGGACAGACAGAAGCTTCAGAAGAGGTGAAGGACTTAAGATGTTATAACTTCGCCAAGTTTAACCCCAAAAGTGCACATATAAAGGATAACTAAAATAATGATAAAAAAAAAGGTTACGGAGAAGATGGAGAAAAATCACAATAAAATTTTAACAAGGTCTTCCAATGGTCAACGGAAAATAATTTGACGTGTAACGGTGATAAATTCCAATTACTTGGCTATGAGAAAAGCTAAAACTTTACAAGAGGTACACGATACAAGACACAGTTTAATATTATTTTAGAAAGTAGCGAGCAAATGAAAGACCTGGGAATATTGTCAGAAAAGCTAACATTTAGAGATCACAGTGAAGTAAATGTTGCAACATCCAGGAACATAACAGAGTGGATAATGAGTCTTCAAAGTCAAAAGACGTCAGACAATGATGGTACTCTTAAGAGAGCTGAGGCTATTTGGTATGAAATATTGCTCAGTTCTTACCTTTACCACAGTAAAGGCTATAACAACAAGGTCCATAAGGAGAGGGAGAGTGGGAAGGAAAAAGAGGAGGAAAATTCTGAACAAACTTCAAAATTTGAGTAAACTGCCATAAACAACAGCCGTAGCCGCTGCGAACAGCAACTAAGCGGTGAGTGAGGCCAGGGGAAGAACAGTCTGCGAACCTCTCTTACATGTTTTTGATGGGGAGAAAAGTATTTGTGTGAGAGCGAGGGAGAGAGGCAGAGTGTTTAATGGAGAGAAAAGTATTTGTTTGGAAGTTAGGGCGAGGGCCGGAGTGGCGTGTGGACATCCCGCTGGCACAGACAATCACAGATACCAGCTGGCGGATTGATTGATTGATAAAGATTAAGCCACCCAAGAAGTGGCACGGGCATGAATAGCCCGTAAGTGGTACAATTTTTTTTTCTCAGTATTCTGAGGTTGCATTTAACCATCAAGCTGTTATCGCGGGGGAGGATACTGCTTCACAGTCTTTATGAGGGTGTCCAGCTGCTGGACACCTTTGTTGACCAGGAGAGTGGCTGTGTTGATGGCTTCAGGGTGGCCACTGCATGATTCAGGAACTCTTAAAGCTCTTCTAAGGTCATTGGTTGCTTTACATTCCAGTAGATAGTGAAGTAATGGCTTTTCTGTGACAGTTTGGCAGAAGATGCACTCTCTCTGTCGGGGTTCACCAATCTCCCAGTTGCATCTGTAACCTAGACGTAGTCTATATAGCCTAACTGCTATTTCCCTGTGGATTCCTTTTGGGATATTTAACCTTTCTAATTTGGTTGCCTGAAGATACCATGTTGCAGATGGCGAACCTTTAGCTATTCTCTGGTGTAGGTAGGCTTTGTTGCCAGCTGGCGGATTCAATTTCTTTCTTTATTATGCACCCCATACCCATCCCGTGGGCGAGTAGTGGTGGTCCTACACCGACGGGGAAGTGGAGAGACTGGCAGGCGTGTGGGCTCCTGCCTAGGATAGACTAACAAGTAGAGAGTCTAGGTGAGGTGGAGACGATGGCTCACCTCAGAAAAACGGGAACAGGAGAGATTATAATGTGTGGAAACAACAAAACTCATTATCATAGGTGCGCCAAACGAACGCGCTACCTGCAGACGACGAGTCACAATGCCGGGGCTCAAGAGCTTATATCCCACAACTGAGTATAAAGAAACGACGATGTTTCGGTCCGTGCCGCACCATTATCAAGTCAGGTCGGACTGAAACGGTGTCGCTTCTTTACTTTCAGTTGAGGATTTCATTGCAAGAAGATACATTTTGAGAATAGTTGATCAAGACAGGTCTGTACAGGGCGTTGATCAAGACAGGTGTGGTACAGGGCGTTGATCAAGACAGGTGTGTACAGGGCGTTGATCAAGACAGGTGTGTACAGGGCGTTGATCAAGACAGGTGTGTACAGGGCGTTGATCAAGACAGGTGTGTACAGGGGCGTTGATCAAGACAGGTGTGTACAAGGGCGTTGATCAAGACAGGTGTGTACAGGGCGTTGATCAAGACAGGTGTGTACAGGCGTTGATCAAGACAGGGTGTAACAGGGCGTTGATCAAGACAGGTGTGGTACAGGGCGTTGATCAAGACAGGTGTGTACAAGGCGTTGATCAAGACAGGTGTGTACAGGGCGTTGATCAGACAGGTGTGACAAGGCGTTGATCAAGACAGGTGTGTACAAGGCTTTGATCAGACAGGTGTGTACAAGGCGTTGATCAAGACAGGTGTGTACAGGCGTTGATCAAGACAGGTGTGTAACAAGGCGTGGATCAAGACAGGTGTGTACAAGGCGTTGATCAAGACAGGTGTGTACAAGGCGTTGATCAAGACACGTGTGTAACAGGCGTTGATCAAGACAGTGTGTACAGGGCGTTGATCAAGACAGGTGTGTACAGAGCGTTGATCAAGACAGGTGGTGTACAGGGCGTTGATCAAGACAGGGTGTGTACAGGGCGTTGATCAAGACAGGTGTGTACAAGGCGTTGATCAAGACAGGTGTGTACAGGGCGTTGATCAAGAAGGTTGTGGTACAAGGCCGGTTGATCAAGACAGGTGTGTACAAGGAGTTGATCAAGACAGGTAGTGGTACAGGGCGTTGATCAAGACAGGTGTGTACAAGGGGTTGATCAAGACAGGTGTGTACAGGGCGTTGATCAAGACAGGTATGTACAAGGCGTTGATCAAGACAGGTGTGTACAAGGCTTTGATCAAGACAGGTGTGTACAGGCGTTGATCAAAGACAGGTGTGTACAAGGCATTGATCAGACAGGTGTGTACAAGGCGTTCATCAAGACAGGTGTGTACAGGGCGTTGATCAAGACGGTGTGTACAAGGCGTTGATCAAGACAGGTGTGTACAAGGCGTTGAATCAAGACAGGTGTGTACAGGGCGTTGATCAAGACAGGTGTGTACAAGGCCGTTGATCAAGACAGGTGTGTACAGGGCGTTGATCAAGACAGGTATGTACAAGGCGTTGATCAAGACAGGTGTGTACAAGGCGTTGATCAAGACAGGTGTGTACAGGGCGTTGATCAAGACAGGTGTGTACAGGGCGTTGATCAAGACAGGTTGTACAGAGGGCGTTGATCAAGACAGGTGTGTACAAGGCGTTGATCAAGACAGGTTGTGTACAGGGCGTTGATCAAGACAGGTGTGTACAAGGCGTTGATCAAGACAGGTGTGTACAAGGCGTTGATCAAGACAGGTGTGTACAGGGCGTTGATCAAGACAGGTGTGTACAGGGCGTTGATCAAGACAGGTGTGTACAAGGCGTTGATCAAGACAGGTGTGTACAGGGCGTTGATCAAGACAGGTGTGTACAAGGCGTTGATCAAGACAGGTGTGTACAAGGCGTTGATCAAGACGTGTGTACAGGGCGTTGATCAAGACAGGTGTGTACAAGGCGTTGATCAAGACAGGTGTGTACAAGGCGTTGATCAAGACAGGTGTGTACAAGGCGTTGATCAAGACAGGTGTGTACAAGGCGTTGATCAAGACAGGTGTGTACAGGGCTTTGATCAAGACAGGTGTGTACAGGGCGTTGATCAAGACAGGTGTGTGTACAGGGCGTTGATCAAGACAGGTGTGTACAGGGCGTTGATCAAGACAGGTGTGTACAGGGCGTTGATCAAGACAGGTGTGTACAGGGCGTTGATCAAGACAGGTGTGTACAGGGCGTTGATCAAGACAGGTGTGTACAGGGCGTTGATCAAGACAGGTGTGTACAGGGCGTTGATCAAGACAGGTGTGTACAAGGCGTTGATCAAGACAGGTGTGTACAGGGCGTTGATCAAGACAGGTGTGTACAGGGCGTTGATCAAGACAGGTGTGTACAAGGCGTCATATATACTGACAACCCGGTCAAGAAAAGCGTCATATATAAGGACAGGAAAAAAAAGTGGTTTAATAGTGGTGGAAGCTTTAATGTTTACTGTTGGAGGTGGTCGTTGTCTATAGTGACTGTTGGAGGTGGTCGTTGTGTCTATAGTGACTGTTTGGAGGTGGTCGTTGTGTCTATAGTGACTGTTGTAGGTGTCGTTGTGTCTATAGTGACTGTTGGAGGTGGTCGTTGTGGCTATAGTGACTGTTGGAGGTGGTCGTTGTGTCTATAGTGACTGTTGGAGGTGGTCGTTGTGTCTATAGTGACTGTTGGAGGTGGTCGTTGTGGCTATAGTGACTGTTGGAGGTGGTCGTTGTGTCTATAGTGACTGTTGGAGGTGGTCGTTGTGTCTATAGTGACTGTTGGAGGTGGTCGTTGTGTCTATAGTGACTGTTGGAGGTGGTCGTTGTGTCTATAGTGACTGTTGGAGGGTGGTCGTTGTGTCTATAGTGACTGTTGGAGGTGTCGTTGTGTCTATAGTGACTGTTGGAGGGTGGTCGTTGTGTCTATAGTGACTGTTGGAGGTGGTCGTTGTGTCTATAGTGACTGTTGGAGGTGGTCGTTGGGTCTATAGTGACTGTTGGAGGTGGTCGTTGTGTCTATAGTGACTGTTGGAGGTGGTCGTTGTGTCTAGAGTGACTGTTGGAGGTGTCGTTGTGTCTATAGTGACTGTTGGAGGTGTCGTTGTGTCTATAGTGACATGTTGGTGGTCGTTGTGTCTATAGTGACTGTTGAAGGTGGGTTTTTTTTTGGGGGGGGAGGTGGCGTTGTGTCTATAGTGACTGTTGGAGGTGGTCGTTGTGTCTATAGTGACTGTTGGAGGTGGTCGTTGTGTTATAGTGACTGTTGGAGGTGGTCGTTGTGTCTATAGGGTGTTGAACTGTTGTGAGGTGGTCGTTGTGTCTATAGTGACTGTTGGAGGTGGTCGTTGTGTCTATAGTGACTGTTGGAGGTGGTCGTTGTGTCTATAGTGACTGTTGGAGGTGGTCGTTGTGTCTATAGTGACTGTTGGAGGTGGTCGTTGTGTCTATAGTGACTGTTGGTGGTCGTTGTGTCTATAGTGACTGTTGAAGGTGGTCGTTGTGTCTATAGTGACTGTTGGAGGTGGTCGTTGTGTCTATAGTGACTGTTGGAGGTGGTCGTTGTGTCTATAGTGACTGTTGGAGGTGGTCGTTGTGTCTATAGTGACTGTTGGAGGTGGTCGTTGTGTCTATAGTGACTGTTGGAGGTGGTCGTTGTGTCTATAGTGACTGTTGGAGGTGGTCGTTGTGTCTATAGTGACTGTTGGAGGTGGTCGTTGTGTCTATAGTGACTGTTGGAGGTGGTCGTTGTGTCTATAGTGACTGTTGGAGGTGGTCGTTGTGTCTATAGTGACTGTTGGAGGTGGTCGTTGTGTCTATAGTGACTGTTGGAGGTGGTCGTTGTGTCTATAGTGACTGTTGGAGGTGGTCGTTGTGTCTATAGTGACTGTTGGAGGTGGTCGTTGTGTCTATAGTGACTGTTGGAGGTGGTCGTTGTGTCTATAGTGACTGTTGGAGGTGGTCGTTGTGTCCTATAGTGACTGTTGGAGGTGGTCGTTGTGTCTATAGTGACTGTTGGAGGTGGTCGTTGTGTCTATAGTGACTGTTGGAGGTGGTCGTTGTGTCTATAGTGACTGTTGGAGGTGGTCGTTGTGTCTATAGTGACTGTTGGAGGTGGTCGTTGTGTCTATAGTGACTGTTGGAGGTGGTCGTTGTGTCTATAGTGACTGTTGGAGGTGGTCGTTGTGTCTATAGTGACTGTTGGAGGTGGTCGTTGTGTCTATAGTGACTGTTGGAGGTGGTCGTTGTGTCTATAGTGACTGTTGGAGGTGGTCGTTGTGTCTATAGTGACTGTTGGAGGTGGTCGTTGTGTCTATAGTGACTGTTGGAGGTGGTCGTTGTGTCTATAGTGACTGTTTGGAGGTGGTCGTTGTGTCTATAGTGACTGTTGGAGGTGGTCGTTGTGTCTATAGTGACTGTTGGAGGTGGTCGTTGTGTCTATAGTGACTGTTGGAGGTGGTCGTTGTGTCTATAGTGACTGTTGGAGGTGGTCGTTGTGTCTATAGTGACTGTTGGAGGTGGTCGTTGTGTCTATAGTGACTGTTGGAGGTGGTCGTTGTGTCTATAGTGACTGTTGGAGGTGGTCGTTGTGTCTATAGTGACTGTTGGAGGTGGTCGTTGTGTCTATAGGTGACTGTTGGAGTGGTCGTTGTGTCTATAGTGACTGTTGGAGGTGGTCGTTGTGTCTATAGTGACTGTTGGAGGTGGTCGTTGTGTCTATAGTGACTGTTGGAGGTGGTCGTTGTGTCTATAGTGACTGTTGGAGGTGGTCGTTGTGTCTATAGTGACTGTTGGAGGTGGTCGTCCGTGTCTATAGTGACTGTTGGAGGTGGTCGTCGTGTCTATAGTGACTGTTGGAGGTGGTCGTTGTGTCTATAGTGACTGTTGGAGGTGGTCGTTGTGTCTATAGTGACTGTTAGAGGGGGGCGTCGTGTCTATAGTGACTGTTGGAGGTGGTCGTTGTGTCTATAGTGGACTGTTGGAGGTGGTCGTCGTGTCTATAGTGACTGTTGGAGGTGGTCGTCGTGTCTATAGTGACTGTTGGAGGTGGTCGTCGTGTCTATAGTGACTGTTGGAGGTGGTCGTCCGTGTCTATAGTGACTGTTGGAGGTGGTCGTTGTGTCTATAGTGACTGTTGGAGGTGGTCGTCGTGTCTATAGTGACTGTTGGAGGTGGTCGTTGTGTCTATAGTGACTGTTGGAGGTGGTCGTGTGTCTATAGTGACTGTTGGAGGTGGTCGTTGTGTCTATAGTGACTGTTGGAGGTGGTCGTTGTGGCTATAGTGACTGTTGGAGGTGGTCGTTGTGTCTATAGTGACTGTTGGAGGTGGTCGTTGTGTCTATAGTGACTGTTGGAGGTGGTCGTTGTGTCTATAGTGACTGTTGGAGGTGGTCGTTGTGTCTATAGTGACTGTTGGAGGTGGTCGTTGTGTCTATAGTGACTGTTGGAGGTGGTTCGTTGTGTCTATAGTGACTGTTGGAGGTGGTCGTTGTGTCTATAGTGACTGTTGGAGGTGATCAGTTGTGTCTATAGTGACTGTTGGAGGTGGATCAGTTGTGTCTATAGTGACTGTTGGAGGTGGTCGTTGTGTCTATAGTGACTGTTGGAGGTGGTCGTTGTGTCTATAGTGACTGTTGGAGGTGGTCGTTGTGTCTATAGTGACTGTTGGAGGTGGTCGTTGTGTCTATAGTGACTGTTGGAGGTGGTCGTTGTGTCTATAGTGACTGTTGGAGGTGGTCGTTGTGTCTATAGTGACTGTTGGAGGTGGTCATTGTGGCTATAGTGACTGTTGGAGGTGGTCATTGTGGCTATAGTGACTGTTGGAGGTAAGACACACACGATAAATGTGTATTATGAACCGTTTTCAGAACTTTGACCATATGTTGTCGCCAATGAGTGTTCCGTCTCCCTTCGTCACGGGCTCAGTGCTTGAAGTGGCTTTGTTGTGACGTTGGCTCAGGACAACAATATTGTGGGTGTATTTTAATATCCCTAATGGTGTTTTTGTTGTCCCTCTCGGGGCTCTGCGTGAGGCCTTCAATTTCAGCTAAATATTTTCTATTAGCACTAGCCAGCATTTGTTTTAGTTTTCGGGAGAGTGAGGGAAGTGTGTGAGAGTTCGGTGTGTGGTGTGGTGTAGTATACTGAGGATGGGTTGTGTCTGCAGTGTGTGGTGTGGTGCCGTGTGTGGTGTGATGTGTGGCGTGGTGCAGTGTGTGGTTTGGTGTAGTGAGGATGAGTTGTGTCTGCAGTGTGTGGTGTGGCGTGGTGCAGTTCGTTGTTAACTTCATCTTCGTTCTGGCAGTTCCTGCGACGGTACTGGAACCAAGCATATTGGCGTTCGCCTCCTCATTGGAACATTTTAGCATCGTAGAGAGGGGGAGACCTGCTGCATGGGTAACAGCTTCTCCTCCATATCGACCTACCCTGACTTTGCGCCCTGGAGAAGACAGTCCAGCCTCGACAACCAGAGTGCAACTCCATAGCCTCCTTAAACTGCAGGATGCCTACTAATGATCACTGTGGTTGTCACACAATGATTGTGACGGTAGTAATGATCACTGTGGTTGTCACACAATGATTGTGACGGTAGTAATGATCATTGTGGTTGTCACACAATGATTGTGACGGTAGTAATGATCATTGTGGTTGTCACACAATGATTGTGATGGTAGTATTAATAAGAGATTGTCACACTCACGGATCATGTTAGTGGCGGTGATGGAAAGTTGTGATAATAACAGCAACAGCCATATTAACAAAATATATTATTTGAAGGAGCAAATATGTCAGATGTACTTGGAGGCGGGAGAAGGAGTGCATCGTGCCGGAGTACTCTCTCATGCTGCCACTCGTCCTACTATTACAACGACGCATTTTGACGTATAATCTTCTTAAGGCCAAAAATCGTCTTATTAGAAAATGGAAGCGGCTCGTGATACTGACATACTGTCCCGTTTTCTGTTTTGGGTCCTCTGGTAGGTTAGGATAAGGGCACGTTAGTGCGACAGTTTCTGGACGTTGGGATACTTTAGGAGGCCGGGCTGCACGCCGCCATCAGTGTCGTCTGTCTCTGTGTGCGCTGTTTACGTCTCGTGACGCAGCCTCATAAAATGATAATATAATAATTTAAGTTCATGGACTTGGTAAATAATATGGCGTCGATAGGGATGATTATATTTGTTACATTAACGTCTTGAAGCATGTATTTATAGTCATGGTGATTAACCCTTAATGATAACTAAGCAATTCTGTGCTTTTGACCCCCCCACACTGCCAGTCTCTTCCCAAGATTGTTAAATTATTGTTCTTCAAGTGCCGTATACCACCATATATTACGCCCTCTAGAACAGTTTAATACACAAAAAATAAAATACATATTAATTGTATTTTCGTTTGAATACAATTATTATTTGAGTCATAAGTTTGAGTCATAAAAGGTGAAAAAATTAAATATAAATGGTGACATAAATGTAACCAATTATATTTAATTGTGACCACTTAAATGTAAGTGGGTGACACTTAGATATAAGGTATAAGAACCATTGGTAATATAATGATTGGGTTTGGGTGAAGGGTACTCCGTGCCCAGGAGGCGGCCACGGCAGAGACCCGTGTCGGGGCTCAGGCAAGGTAAACTGACCCGGGGATTAATTTATCACGCCAGAACTTGCAAGCTGGGCACAGTTTGTCCGCGTTACCGCCCACGCGCAAGTTTGAAAGAAAATATACCTAGCGAAGGTGAATTGAAGGGAAAGCGAGCGGAAGATTCGTAGAAAAGTTAACGAACACCCTATGATAAGGTATAAAAATCTTCAAGTTTATATACATCTTAAGAGTACACCATAAAGCCATATATTGAAATGAACAAAATAATACTTTAGGAACGAGGACAAGACACAAGTGGTAACACTGTAATATCCACCTTCAGATACTGTGTACTGTTACGGAGTTCAGCTCTATGTTAACCTATATCCCGCTTATAAGAGTCACATCACCCCTGATTTGTATATACCTTGAAGCATGTGGGAACAGAGTACACTTAAGGAGAGGCCTGAGATGTAGGCTGACGGCAAATATGATTTCGTTTGTTTGGACAGTGGCTCCAGGTTTTTTCTGCCAGGAAAAGATGGCGGAGGAGACACTTTGGAGGAAGAGTTTTGCCACCCAAGGGGGCGGGACTACAGTGCATTGTGGGAGCCGCGCCAGCCGTCTGCTGATTGGTCAGTAGTGGGAGTGTGGCACTGTCGACCAATGGCGTGGCGCCCAGGAGGTGACGTTGCATATATATATACATATATACATATATATATATATATATATATATATATATATATATATATATATATATATATATATATATATATATATATTAGTATATTTTGGTAGCAGTCTTTCCTGTAGACATATATTATTAAATATGACCGAAAGAGTAAGATTAATAATTCTAACACGAATTTTCTCAATCTTTCGTACATTTCTTTTCACTCTCACTCTCACTTTCACTTTCTTTTCAAAGTTCTTCACCGATTGATTTTAAATTTTCACACAACGTTCTATTCGCATCCGAGAGTGTTTTTATATACATAATATATAGATGTCACGTCTGTGACGGGGAAAAACGTGCTTTTTGAAAACTGTGTTTTTCATGTGTTTTTCATGAGAGGGAAATCTTCGAAACCTCTTTACCGATTGCTTTGAAATTTTGACACAACGTTGCCTTCGAAAAGGCGCGTGTTTTTATATACCTACTATATACATGCCTCAACTGTGATAGGAAAAAAACATGCTTTTTTGAAAAACAGCGCCATCTGTTGGACGTAAGAGCAACACACGCTGTAATCTCCGAAATTATAGCTGTACTATAGTGCACTATAGTACAAACATTGACGTACTAAACAATTAGATAGTTGAATTTGGTACTATTCCCTTTATAAGAGTCCCCCCAAAATAAAGCTAAGAACAATGAGAAATATTCCTAAAGCTAGTATAACACTCATATGTACTATATTACGCCTCACATTTATATTTATTTATGTAATGACTATAAAACTAAAAATAAGTGTTCGGGAGACCATAGAAACTGAAGATTCTGCACAGCAGCTGAGAGAGACATGTGTAGGGTATTAAAGGTACTCACCGAGGAGCTTGGAGAGCCAGTCCGCCAGGTCCTCCTTGAGGGGCAGGAGCTGGCGCTCGTGGGCCTCGGCGATCTTAGCGTTGAGGAGCGACATGTACTCCGACTCCGTCTTGGGGTACTCGTCGTCCTCCAGCTCCAGGCAGAAGGAAGGCTCTCTGAGGACAAGGACGAGGTGCTCAGTCACCTGACCTCCGCCTCCAGTAGTGCAAGGTTATGGTGTACTGTGGTGCAGGGGTTATGGTGTACTGTGGTGCAGGGTTATGGTGTACTGTGGTGCAAGGTTATGGTGTACTGTGGTGCAGGGTTATGGTGTACTGTGGTGCAGGGTTATGGTGTACTGTGGTGCAAGGTTATGGTGTACTGTGGTGCAAGGTTATGGTGTACTGTGGTGCAAGGTTATGGTGTACTGTGGTGCAGGGTTATGGTGTACTGTGGTGCAAGGTTATGGTGTACTGTGGTGCAGGGTTATGGTGTACTGTGGTGCAAGGTTATGGTGTACTGTGGTGCAGGGTTATGGTGTACTGTGGTGGTGTACTGTGGTGCAGGGTTATGGTGTACTGTGGTGCAGGGTTATGGTGTACTGTGGTGCAGGGTTATGGTGTACTGTGGTGCAAGGTTATGGTGTACTGTGGTGCAAGGTTATGGTGTACTGTGGTGCAGGGTTATGGTGTACTGTGGTGCAAGGTTATGGTGTACTGTGGTGCAAGGTTATGGTGTACTGTGGTGCAGGGTTATGGTGTACTGTGGTGCAAGGTTATGGTGTACTGTGGTGCAAGGTTATGGTGTACTGTGGTGGTGTACTGTGGTGCAGGGTTATGGTGTACTGTGGTGCAGGGTTATGGTGTACTGTGGTGCAGGGTTATGGTGTACTGTGGTGCAGGGTTATGGTGTACTGTGGTGCAAGGTTATGGTGTACTGTGGTGCAGGGTTATGGTGTACTGTGGTGCAGGGTTATGGTGTACTGTGGTGCAGGGTTATGGTGTACTGTGGTGCAGGGTTATGGTGTACTGTGGTGCAGGGTTATGGTGTACTGTGGTGCAAGGTTATGGTGTACTGTGGTGCAGGGTTATGGTGTACTGTGGTGCAGGGTTATGGTGTATTGTGGTGCAGAGAGATGGTGTATTTATTTCAGGAATTTACTGACCAAAGATCACTATTTTTGGGGGTAAATACAATTTAAGCTTAATTAATGACAATCAAACATTTAGCATAAAGAGTTGAGAGTGAGGACGACACGAATATTAACCCATCTAATGTTGCCAGAATTAAAGGTTTGGATCATAGAGATACAACGAAGATAAAAGTGTTGTGTGTTGTGGTGAGGGCGCTCCTCCCCCCCTGCTG
This sequence comes from Procambarus clarkii, assembly GCF_040958095.1. Taxonomy (NCBI): domain Eukaryota; kingdom Metazoa; phylum Arthropoda; class Malacostraca; order Decapoda; family Cambaridae; genus Procambarus; species Procambarus clarkii. The sequence continues at coordinate 13,894,820 of NC_091171.1, forward strand.
ACCCCCTGTGGCCGGGGTGACAGCTCCTCCGTGATGACAAATACTATGGTGATGACATCACTCCCACCAGGACGTCATCAGTAACGTTAACCCAAACATTAGATCAGTTTGTATGATGTCTTCATGACGCTATATCACAGTCCACGGGTCCTGTACCAGCTTGACCGCTTGGTACGTCTGTTAAAGCTGGCGACTTTGAAGGAAGTGTTCGAGGACCCTAATGAAGACAGTTAGGCGGCCGGCAGGATGTCCCAGTGATGATGTAAAGTAACATGTGTCATAACTAAGGATAACTACAGCCTGGATTTAAATGTAGGTTTTCACGTAATCCAATCATGAGAGAATTTGCAAAAGGGATAACTGGCTAGTGGCGGCCAATACATCACATGTATTGATTACTACAGTAAGGCACGGGGGGATAATCACCCGGAGTCCGGTGCAATAGAGCAGTAATACATCAGATATATTGGACAGTCTTCTCAACCTAACATATTCAATTGTTATAAATTGTGATTTATCCGTATTTATGAACCTAACTAAACAGGAACATAACCAGGTGCTCAGGACCAGGGCGCTCAGTAGCCTGCAGGACACACAAGGTTAGAGGGGCCAGATGCACAGGGCCAGGTGCTCAGGCCCAGGTGCACAGGACCAGGGACGCTCAGAAACCAGCTATTGGGGTTCCTCTCAGCGTCTTTACAGTGAAGAAAGTTTCCAAGTATTTACAGCAAGAAACTGAAGTATCTTAGTTAGTTCCCTCGTTAAATGTGAAGCAACTTAGGATTAGTTGTGGATGTGAGTAAGAGTGAGAGTAACGAGTGACGGTGCCAGTTTGGGAAGCTGACCTAAAGACGTGACAACGTTGAAACAACCTTTCTTGGTGTGGATGTTCCCCGTATGCTTGTAGTGAAGGTGTTTACAAAGGCGTCTCAGAGTGCTTGGACTTAAAGTTGTATACGCAAGCATTGATCAGGTTGAGTGAAGTTAGGTTTTAGCGTGAGGTAGTGGGCGATATGCTCCTGTGTCTGGTCAAACACGCTTGGTGTGGCGAGGCTGACCAAGCCTCGCCACACCAAGAACATGACGCGAGGTCGGACGGTTAGTACATGACGCGAGGCCGGACGGTTAGTACATGACGCGAGGCTGGACGGTTAGATCATGACGCGAGGCCGAACGGTTAGTACATGACGCGAGGCCGGACGGTTAGTACATGACGCGAGGCTGGACGGTTAGTACATGACGCGAGGCCGGACGGTTAGTTTATGACGCGAGGCTGGCCGGTTAGTACATGACGCGAGGCTGGACGGTTAGTATATGACGCGAGGCTGGACGGTTACAACATGACGCGAGGCTGGACGGTTAGTATATGACGCGAGGCTGGACGGTTAGATCATGACGCGAGGCCGGACGGTTAGTACATGACGCGAGGCCGGACGGTTAGTACATGACGCGAGGCTGGACGGTTAGTACATGACGCGAGGCCGGACGGTTAGTTTATGACGCGAGGCTGGACGGTTAGTACATGACGCGAGGCTGGACGGTTAGTATATGACGCGAGGCTGGACGGTTACAACATGACGCGAGGCTGGACGGTTAGTATATGACGCGAGGCTGGACGGTTAGATCATGACGCGAGGCCGGACGGTTAGTACATGACGCGAGGCTGGACGGTTAGTATATGACGCGAGGCCGGACGGTTAGTACATGACGCGAGGCTGGGCGGTTAGTATATGACGCGAGGCTGGACGGTTAGTATATGACGCGAGGCTGGACGGTTAGTATATGACGCGAGGCTGGACGGTTAGTATATGACGCGAGGCCGGACGGTTAGATCATGACGCGAGGCCGGACGGTTAGATCATGACGCGAGGCTGGACGGTTACAACATGACGCGAGGCTGGACGGTTAGTATATGACGCGAGGCTGGACGGGTTAGATCATGACGCGAGGCCGGACGGTTAGATCATGACGCGAGGCTGGACGGTTAGTATATGACGCGAGGCTGGACGGTTAGTATATGACGCGAGGCCGGACGGTTAGATCATGACGCGAGGCCGGACGGTAGTATATGACGCGAGGCTGGACGGTTAGATCATGACGCGAGGCCGGACGGTTAGATCATGACGCGAGGCTGGACGGTTACAACATGACGCGAGGCTGGACGGTTAGTATATGACGCGAGGCTGGACGGTTAGATCATGACGCGAGGCCGGACGGTTAGATCATGACGCGAGGCTGGACGGTTAAAACATGACGCGAGGCTGGACGGTTAGTATATGACGCGAGGCTGGACGGTTAGTACATGACGCGAGGCTGGACGGTTAGTATATGACGCGAGGCTGGACGGTTACAACATGACGCGAGGCTGGACGGTTAGTATATGACGCGAGGCTGGACGGTTACAACATGACGCGAGGCTGGACGGTTAGTATATGACGCGAGGCTGGACGGTTAGTATATGACGCGAGGCTGGACGGTTAGTATATGACGCGAGGCTGGACGGTTAGTATATGACGCGAGGCTGGACGGTTAGATCATGACGCGAGGCCGGACGGTTAGTATATGACGCGAGGCTGGACGGTTAGATCATGACGCGAGGCCGGACGGTTAGTATATGACGCGAGGCTGGACGGTTAGATCATGACGCGAGGCCGGACGGTTAGTATATGACGCGAGGCTGGACGGTTAGTATATGACGCGAGGCTGGACGGTTACAACATGACGCGAGGCTGGACGGTTAGTATATGACGCGAGGCTGGACGGTTAGATCATGACGCGAGGCCGGACGGTTAGTATATGACGCGAGGCTGGACGGTTACAACATGACGCGAGGCTGGACGGTTAGTATATGACGCGAGGCTGGACGGTTAGTATATGACGCGAGGCTGGACGGTTAGTATATGACGCGAGGCTGGACGGTTACAACATGACGCGAGGCTGGACGGTTACAACATGACGCGAGGCTGGACGGTTACAACATGACGCGAGGCTGGACGGTTAGTATATGACGCGAGGCTGGACGGTTACAACATGACGCGAGGCTGGACGGTTACAACATGACGCGAGGCTGGACGGTTACAACATGACGCGAGGCTGGACGGTTACAACATGACGCGAGGCTGGACGGTTACAACATGACGCGAGGCTGGACGGTGAAGTTGACCGCTCCTGTCATGTATAAATTGTTAGTAGTGTTGTCTCCTTTAATGTGGAGGGGAACGTTGGCCGGTGTAAAGGGCACGACGTCATGTGACCAGCGTGTCCTGGTCACTACTTCGTGTCCTGGTCACTACCTCGTGTCCTGGTCACTACCTCGTGTCCTGGTCACTACTTCGTGTCCTGGTCACTACCTCGTGTCCTGGCTGGTCACTACCTCGTGTCCTGGTCACTACCCTCGTGTCCTGGCTGGTCACTACCCTCGTGTCCTGGCTGGTCACTACCCTCGTGTCCTGGCTGGTCACTACCTCGTGTCCTGGTCACTACCGTCGTGTCCTGGCTGGTCACTACCTCGTGTCCTGGCTGGTCACTACCCTCGTGTCCTGGCTGGTCACTACCCTCGTGTCCTGGCTGGTCACTACCCTCGTGTCCTGGCTGGTCACTACCGTCGTGTCCTGGGCTGGTCACTACTCTCGTGTCCTGGCTGGTCACTACCTCGTGTCCTGGCTGGTCACTACCCTCGTGTCCTGGCTGGTCACTACCCTCGTGTCCTGGCGGGTCACTACCCTCGTGTCCTGGCTGGTCACTACCTCGTGTCCTGTCACTACCCTCGTGTCCTGGCTGGTCACTACCCTCGTGTCCTGGCTGGTCACTACCTCGTGTCCTGGTCACTACCTCGTGTCCTGGTCACTACCCCGTGTCCTGGCTGGTCACTACCTCGTGTCCTGGCTGGTCACTACCCTCGTGTTCTGGCTGGTCACTACCCTCGTGTCCTGGCTGGTCACTACCTCGTGTCCTGGCTGGTCACTACCCTCGTGTCCTGGCTGGTCACTACCCTCGTGTCCTGGCTGGTCACTACCCTCGTGTCCTGGCTGGTCACTACCCTCGTGTCCTGGCTGGTCACTACCCTCGTGTCCTGGCTGGTCACTACCTCATGTCCTGGCTGGTCACTACCCTCGTGTCCTGGCTGGTCACTACCTCGTGTCCTGGCTGGTCACTACCCTCGTGTCCTGGCTGGTCACTACCCTCGTGTCCTGGCTGGTCACTACCCTCGTGTCCTGGCTGGTCACTACCCTCGTGTCCTGGCTGGTCACTACCCTCGTGTCCTGGCTGGTCACTACCTCGTGTCCTGGTCACTACCCTCGTGTCCTGGCTGGTCACTACCCTCGTGTCCTGGCTGGTCACTACCTCGTGTCCTGGCTGGTCACTACCCTCGTGTCCTGGCTGGTCACTACCCTCGTGTCCTGGCTGGTCACTACCCTCGTGTCCTGGCTGGTCACTACCCTCGTGTCCTGGCTGGTCACTACCTCGTGTCCTCTGGTCACTACCTTCGTGTCCTGGCTGGTCACTACCCTCGTGTCCTGGCTGGTCACTACCCTCGTGTCCTGGCTGGTCACTACCCTCGTGTCCTGGCTGGTCACTACCCTCGTGTCCTGGCTGGTCACTACCCTCGTGTCCTGGCTGGTCACTACCTCATGTCCTGGCTGGTCACTACCCTCGTGTCCTGGCTGGTCACTACCTCGTGTCCTGGCTGGTCACTACCCTCGTGTCCTGGCTGGTCACTACCCTCGTGTCCTGGCTGGTCACTACCCTCGTGTCCTGGCTGGTCACTACCCTCGTGTCCTGGCTGGTCACTACCCTCGTGTCCTGGCTGGTCACTACCTCGTGTCCTGGTCACTACCTCGTGTCCTGGCTGGTCACTACCCTCGTGTCCTGGCTGGTCACTACCTCGTGTCCTGGCTGGTCACTACCCTCGTGTCCTGGCTGGTCACTCCCCTCGTGTCCTGGCTGGTCACTACCCTCGTGTCCTGGCTGGTCACTACCCTCGTGTCCTGGCTGGTCACTACCTCGTGTCCTGGTCACTACCTCGTGTCCTGGTCACTACCTCGTGTCCTGGTCACTACCCTCGTGTCCTGGTCACTACCTCGTGTCCTGGTCACTACCTCGTGTCCTGGTCACTACCTCGTGTCCTGGTCACTACCCTCGTGTCCTGGTCACTACCTCGTGTCCTGGCTGGTCACTACCTCGTGTCCTGGTCACTACCTCGTGTCCTGGTCACTACCCTCGTGTCCTGGTCACTACCCTCGTGTCCTGGTCACTACCTCGTGTCCTGGCTGGTCACTACCCTCGTGTCCTGGCTGGTCACTACCCTCGTGTCCTGGTCACTACCTCGTGTCCTGGCTGGTTACTACCCTCGTGTCCTGGTCACTACTTCGTGTCCTGGCTGGTCACTACCTCGTGTCCTGGCTGGTCACTACCTCGTGTCCTGGCTGGTCACTACCTCGTGTCCTGGCTGGTCACTACCCTCGTGTCCTGGTCACTACCTCGTGTCCTGGCTGGTCACTACCTCTTGTCCTGGCTGGTCACTACCTCGTGTCCTGGCTGGTCACTACCCTCGTGTCCTGGCTGGTCACTACCCTCGTGTCCTGGCTGGTCACTACCCTCGTGTCCTGGCTGGTCACTACCCTCGTGTCCTGGCTGGTCACTACCTCGTGTCCTGGCTGGTCACTACCTCGTGTCCTGGCTGGTCACTACCCTCGTGTCCTGGCTGGTCACTACCTCGTGTCCTGGCTGGTCACTACCTCGTGTCCTGGCTGGTCACTACCTCGTGTCCTGGCTGGTCACTACCTCGTGTCCTGGCTGGTCACTACCTCGTGTCCTGGCTGGTCACTACCTCGTGTCCTGGCTGGTCACTACCTCGTGTCCTGGTCACTACCTCGTGTCCTGGCTGGTCACTACCTCGTGTCCTGGTCACTACCTCGTGTCCTGGCTGGTCACTACCTCGTGTCCTGGTCACTACCTCGTGTCCAGGCTGGTCACTACCTCGTGTCCTGGTCACTACCTCGTGTCCTGGCTGGTCACTACCTCGTGTCCTGGCTGGTCACTACCCTCGTGTCCTGGCTGGTCACTACCCTCGTGTCGTGGCTGGTCACTACCCTCGTGTCGTGGCTGGTCACTACCTCGTGTCCTGGCTGGTCACTACCCTCGTGTCGTGGCTGGTCACTACCCTCGTGTCCTGGCTGGTCACTACCCTCGTGTCCTGGCTGGTCACTACCCTCGTGTCCTGGCTGGTCACTACCTCGTGTCCTGTTCACTACCTCGTGTTCTGGCTGGTCACTACCCTCGTGTCCTGGCTGGTCACTACCTCGTGTCCTGGTCACTACCTCGTGTCCTGGTCACTACCTCGTGTCCTGGCTGGTCACTACCCTCGTGTACTGGCTGGTCACTACCCTCGTGTCCTGGCTGGTCACTACCCTCGTGTCCTGGCTGGTCACTACCGCCTCTCTCACAGCCCAGAACACGGAAGTTCCTCCCATCCGGTCACCCTCACTACTCCTCATCATGATCAATAGAGCTTCTCTCACACGTAACTATATTTTAGCCCTTATGTCTGTGCGTGTGGTGGCGCAGCTCACTTGTGTACACCTTCAGCGCTGTGGCCGCTCACTCCAGTTGTGAGTTGATCCACCAGCCTCGTGCTGGCCTACGCTGCCCGGTGCCCGATGCCTCTCAGGCTCGTACCTGTACTTGTACCTCAGGCTTGTACCTTTACCTCAAACTTGTACCTGTACCTCAGGTTTGTTAAGATCTTCCTATCCAAAGGTGAGGTTGACCGCTCGCCTGTTCAATAACTGGCCAAACCCAGCGCGCTGGACCGGACACACAGCCGGGCGTCTCATCCAAAAGATGTTAATGTGACAAGACAACAAGGGGATATATGACCTGGTGAAGGAGGACCCGACTCTTGTGTTAGAGATGACTGATGGTAATGGTGAGGTGTGGGAGACCTGGCGGTGTATGGCGGGGGTGTGGGAGACCTGGTGGTGTATGGCGGGGGTGTGGGAGACCTGGCGGTGTATGGCAAGGGGTGTGGGAGACCTGGCGGTGTATGGTGGGGGGTGTGGGAGACCTGGCGGTGTATGGTGGGGGGTGTGGGAAACCTGGCGGTGTATGGTGGGGGGTGTGGGAGACCTGGCGGTGTATGGTGGGGGGTGTGGGAAACCTGGCGGTGTATGGTGGGGGGTGTGGGAGACCTGGCGGTGTATGGCGGGGGTGTGGGAGACCTGGCGGTGTATGGCAAGGGGTGTGGGAGACCTGGCGGTGTATGGTGGGGGGTGTGGGAAACCTGGCGGTGTATGGTGGGGGGTGTGGGAGACCTGGCTGTGTATGGCGGGGGGTGTGGGAGACCTGGCGGTGTATGGCGGGGGGTGTGGGAGACCTGGTGGTGTATGGCGGGGGTGTGGGAGACCTGGCGGTGTATGGCGGGGGTGTGGGAGACCTGGCGGTGTATGGCAAGGGGTGTGGGAGACCTGGCGGTGTATGGTGGGGGGTGTGGGAAACCTGGCGGTGTATGGTGGGGGGTGTGGGAGACCTGGCTGTGTATGGCGGGGGGTGTGGGAGACCTGGCGGTGTATGGTGGGGGGTGTGGGAGACCTGGCGGTGTATGGTGGGGGGTGTGGGAGACCTGGCTGTGTATGGTGGGGGTGTGGGAGACCTGGTGGTGTATGGCGGGGGGTGTGGGAGACCTGGCTGTGTATGGCGGGGGTGTGGGGACCTGGCGGTGTATGGTGGGGGGTGTGGGAGACCTGGCGGTGTATGGTGGGGGGTGTGGGAGACCTGGCGGTGTATGGCGGGGGTGTGGGAGACCTGGCGGTGTATGGCGGGGGTGTGGGAGACCTGGCGGTGTATGGTGGGGGGTGTGGGAGACCTGGCGGTGTATGGTGGGGGGTGTGGGAGACCTGGCGGTGTATGGTGAGGGGTGTGGGAGACCTGGCGGTGTATGGTGGGGGTGTGGGAGACCTGGCGGTGTATGGCGGGGGGTGTGGGGGACCTGGTGGTGTATGGTGGGGGTGTGGGAGACCTGGTGGTGTATGGTGGGGGTGTGGGAGACCTGGCTGTGTATGGTGGGGGGTGTGGGAGACTTGCCGGTGTATGGCGGGGGGTGTGGGAGACCTGGCGGTGTATGGCGGGGGGTGTGGGGGACCTGGCGGTGTATGGTGGGGGTGTGGGAGACCTGGCGGTGTATGGTGGGGGTGTGGGAGACCTGGCGGTGTATGGCGGGGGGTGTGGGAGACCTGGCGGTGTATGGCGGGGGGTGTGGGGGACCTGGTGGTGTATGGTGGGGGTGTGGGAGACCTGGCTGTGTATGGTGGGGGGTGTGGGAGACCTGGTGGTGTATGGTGGGGGTGTGGGAGACCTGGCTGTGTATGGTGGGGGGTGTGGGAGACCTGGCGGTGTAAGGCGGGGGGTGTGGGAGACCTGGCGGTGTATGGCGGGGGGTGTGGGGGACCTGGCGGTGTATGGTGAGGGTGTGGGAGACCTGGCGGTGTATGGTGGGGGTGTGGGAGACCTGGCGGTGTTTGGTGGGGGTGTGGGAGACCTGGCGGTGTATGGTGGGGGTGTGGGAGACCTGGCGGTGTATGGTGGGGGTGTGGGAGACCTGGCGGTGTATGGTGGGGGTGTGGGAGACCTGGCGGTGTTTGGTGGGGGTGTGGGAGACCTGGCGGTGTATGGTGGGGGTGTGGGAGACCTGGCGGTGTATGGTGGGGGTGTGGGAGACCTGGCGGTGTATGGTGGGGGTGTGGGAGACCTGGCGGTGTATGGTGGGGGTGTGGGGGACCTGGCTGTGTATGGTGGGGGTGTGGGAGACCTGGCGGTGTATGGTGGGGGTGTGGGGGACCTGGCGGTGTATGGTGGGGGTGTGGGAGACCTGGCGGTGTATGGTGGGGGTGTGGGAGACCTGGCGGTGTATGGTGGGGGTGTGGGAGACCTGGCGGTGTATGGTGGGGGTGTGGGAGACCTGGCGGTGTATGGTGGGGGTGTGGGAGACCTGGCGGTGTATGGTGGGGGTGTGGGAGACCTGGCGGTGTATGGTGGGGGTGTGGGGGACCTGGCTGTGTATGGTGGGGGTGTGGGAGACCTGGCGGTGTATGGTCGGGGTGTGGGAGACCTGGCGGTGTATGGTGGGGGTGTGGGAGACCTGGCGGTGTATGGTGGGGGTGTGGGAGACCTGGCTGTGTATGGTGGGGGTGTGGGAGACCTGGCGGTGTATGGTGGGGGTGTGGGAGACCTGGCGGTGTATGGTGGGGGTGTGGGAGACCTGGCGGTGTATGGTGGGGGTGTGGGAGACCTGGCTGTGTATGGTGGGGGTGTGGGAGACCTGGCTGTGTATGGTGGGGGTGTGGGAGACCTGGCTGTGTATGGTGGGGGTGTGGGAGACCTGGCGGTGTATGGTGGGGGTGTGGGAGACCTGGCGGTGTATGGTGGGTGTGTGGGAGACCTGGCTGTGTATGGTGGGGGTGTGGCAGACCTGGCTGTGTATGGTGGGGGTGTGGGAGACCTGGCGGTGTATGGTGGGGGTGTGGGAGACCTGGCTGTGTATGGTGGGGGTGTGGGAGACCTGGCTGTGTATGGTGGGGGTGTGGGAGACCTGGCGGTGTATGGTGGGGGTGTGGGAGACCTGGCTGTGTATGGTGGGGGTGTGGGAGACCTGGCTGTGTATGGCGGGGGTGTGGGAGACCTGGCTGTGTATGGTGGGGGTGTGGGAGACCTGGCTGTGTATGGTGGGGGTGTGGGAGACCTGGCTGTGTATGGTGGGGGTGTGGGGGACCTGGGTGTGTATGGTGGGGGTGTGGGAGACCTGGCTGTGTATGGTGGGGGTGTGGGGGACCTGGCTGTGTATGGTGGGGGTGTGGGAGACCTGGCTGTGTATGGTGGGGGCGTGGGGGACCTGGCTGTGTATGGTGGGGGTGTGGGGGACCTGGCTGTGTATGGTGGGGGTGTGGGAGACCTGGCTGTGTATGGTGGGGGTGTGGGGGACCTGGCTGTGTATGGTGAGGGTGTGGGGGACCTGGCTGTGTATGGTGGGGGTGTGGGGGACCTGGCTGTGTATGGCGGGGGTGTGGGGGCCCCTGGCTGTGTATGGCGGGGGTGTGGGAGACCTGACTGTGTATGGTGGGGGTGTGGGGGCCCCTGGCTGTGTATGGCGGGGGTGTGGGAGACCTGGCTGTGTATGGCGGGGGTGTGGGGGACCTGGCTGTGTATGGTGGGGGTGTGGGAGACCTCTCTGTGTATGGCGGGGGTGTGGGAGACCTGGCTGTGTATGGCGGGGGTGTGGGAGACCTGGCTGTGTATGGTGGGGGTGTGGGAGACCTGGCTGTGTATGGTGGGGGTGTGGGAGACCTGGCTGTGTATGGTGGGGGTGTGGGGGACCTGGCTGTGTATGGCGGGGGTGTGGGAGACCTGGTTGTGTATGGTGGGGGTGTGGGGGGGTGACAACATGGTGGGGAAGTAGTAGGGAAGGCGCCTCACAGGGGAATTTTTTTTTCTGGGAGAAAATTCCCCTGTGCGCCCCAAGGGTTTCAGGTGAATTTAGAAATTCCCCTGTGCGCCCCAAGGGTTTCAGGTAAATTTAGAAATTCATGTTTGTGAGCCAGGGTTTTTTCAGGCGAATTTGGACAGTCACAGATTTTTGAAGTAAGGATTTCTTATGAGAAAAATAATTTCCGAGACATAGAAGTTTGTTAAAGCCTTATGGGAGAAATTCAAATAACGTGTGTAGCACTTTAGGGCTTCCAGGAGAACTCTACGGACATATTTTACATGTTTTCAACTTACAAAATCGTCTATGTAAGCCTTAGTTATTCATATAAATTTAGAAAGTTATCTGTATAAGTCATTGTTTTCAAGTCTCGTACATCACACCCCCCTCCCTCCCTCCCCCCCTTACCTCGCAATCTGTCGCGTCACCTTTATTTACCTTACGCCCGGCCAGTCAGCTCTTAATCTTATCTTATCTTATCCGTAATATCTGGACCGTCCCTCCTCTCTCTCTCTCTCTCTCTCCTTTCATTCAGTTCAACTATTTTCCAACATCGTATGTTTGCTCCTTTTCATTAAGCAAGTCAGTATGTTTGCTCCTTTTCATTAAGCAAGTCAGTTTTACACAAATAAATCATGTTAGTAAGCAAGTTCTAGCTCACGTTCCCCACCTTAGTCCCCTGTCGTATAAAGAATACTATCATTCCAATCCCTCTAAAATTTAAAAATAATCATATTTCAAATGTAGTTCAATACAGTAATTAGTTACCAAGCTCCAGCGCTTGTCCTCCGCCTTAGCTCTCTCTCGTATCTTCGTTAGTAACAGTCCAATTTCCCTGAAATTTCTACCCTCTGTATTTCAGACATAGTTTAGTAAATGCAAACAATTATCAAACTCTAGCTCTTGTCCCCAGCTTAGTTCATTTGTACAAAATCATTAGTAACAGTCCAAATTCCCTGAGATTTTTAGCCTCTGTATTTCAGACACCATAAATAAGATCAAAACAGTTACCAAGCTCCAGCTCTTGTCCTCCGCCTTAGTTCTCTTTCATATCTTTGTAAATAAACCACCAATTCCCCTGAAATTTCTACCCTCTGTATTTCAGACACCGTAAATAAAATCAAGTCAGTTATCGAGCTCCAGCTCTCGTCCCCGCCTTAATTCTCTTTCGTATCTTTGTAAATAACCCATCAATTTCCCTAAAATTAAAAGCAGACATACTTCAAAGTTAGTAAATAAGATCAAGTCAGTTACTGAGCTCCAGCTCTCGTCCCCCGCCCTCTTCCACCCTCAAGTCTTTAACCCATCAATTTCCCCGAAATTTTTACCCTCTGTATTTCAGACTTAGTAAATATGATGAAAACAATTATAAAACTCTAGCTCTTGTCCTCTGTCCAAGTTCACTCCTGTAAATTCATTCATTACTATCAATCCAAATCCCCCTGAGATTTAAACACCCAACTACATTTTCAGACATAGTAAATAAAAACCAGTTCAGTTATCAAGTTTCAACTCATGTGCCCCAGCTTAGTTCATTTTGTACAAGTTCTTTATTTCCAACTAAATCATCCTAAGATTTAAGATCACCTTATTTTCTAACGTAGTAAAATTAATCAGGACATTAGCAAAGCTCCATTCCCTCAGCCATAGATCATCAGACATAAATATATTCGATCAAGTCCGTCTCCAACCTATCTGTTTATCAGAGTAATTACTTTACCCTTCTCATCCCCAACATATCAATCCCCAACGTATCAAAACCTTCAATAATCATACTGCATTTGCATATTTTCTCTATATTCACTGTGTTCTTCGTATTCTCATCCGTGTTCACTCCATGTTCTTCAAATGTTCACAGTCCCATTCAGTTCATATTTTCACAAGTATCTCCATTTTTTCTGTAATCTTTCTCTTAGTCTCATTACTTTCTCTACAAATTCTAGTCATATTTTCTATGTTTTCATGTTCATCACATGTTCTCTTTACAACTTTTATACTCAATATTCATGCTAACTTCCATATTTTTGTGTTCTTTGTCAATATTCATGTTCCTCTACAAGTTCATGTTCCTCACAAGATCACTTCGTTTTTCACCTTCACTTACATGTTTTCTACATTCTTTGTCATATTCTCCATGTTCTTCACAAGTCCATTGTTCATTCTTTGTAATCCCTATTCTCCTTATCATGTTTTCATGTTCTCTGTAAGTTCATATTCCCAGCATGTTCACTGTATTCATCAACTTTTCTTACATGTGTTCTTTGCCATGTTCCCCATATGTTCTCTGGGTTTTCCCCTTACATGTTATTTAACGTTCCTTAACTAAAAAAATCTTTCGCCAATCAACTAAAACATAGTCACTTTCGTCATTTCTCAACTAAACCTATTATCCAGTCAACTAAAAATAGTCAGAAATAGCCTCGTTCAACACTGTTCTTAACTAAAACAACCTTTCTCTTAGCTAAAAATTGTCAAAGGAAACTTTTTCAGCACTTTCTTAACAGGCGCTATGTTTCATCAAGAAAAATTGTCAAAGGAAACTTTCCAAAACTGTTCATAACTAGCTTTTATCCATCGTCAATCAACTAAAAATAATAACTTTCATCATTTCTTAACTAAACATATTCCCCATTCATCAGAAAATAACCGTGTTCATCATGTTTCATTGTCATTTCTTAACTAAAATTATCTGCCAATCATCAGAAAAAGTCATGTTCATCATGTTTAAGCTTTTGCTCAACTAAAAGTATTCATCGATCAACTAAAAATAGTTACTTCATCATGTTTCCTTGTCATTTCTTAACTGAAATATCACTTCTCTCATCTGAAAATAGTCAGGATTAACCTCATTCAACACCGTTCTTAACTAAAACAGCCTTTCGCTTAGCTAAAAATTGTCAAAGGATTCTTTTCAGCACTGTTCATAACTAACTTTATCCATCGTCAAGTCAGAAAATATAGTCAAAGATATCTATCATCGTCGTTCTTAACTGACATTTATACTTTGTGGAGCACTAAAATAGTCAAATGTAACTTTTTCAGCACTTTCGTAAAAATTATATGTCGTCAAGTACGAAAAAAAATAGTCAAAGGTGCTCTCCGTTACACCAAAGTTACTCTTCGATAAATCAAAGACGCTCTTCAATACATCAAGGACTTACTCAAAGACACCAAAGTTACACTCTAAGACATCCTTCGAGACATCAAAGACTTCCTTAAGACTTCAATGGGACTCTTCCATTCATCAAAGACATTCTCTAAGCCCTCAAAGTTATTCTCAGCACAATCAAAAGTTATTCCAAGACAACAAAAGTCATTCTCAGAGCTATCAAAATTATTCTCGGAGTCATCAAAAGGTATTCTCTAACTCACTTTGGTCATTAAAGTTAATTTCTATGTTATAAAAGTTTGTCTCAGAGACATCTAAAGTTAATCTTAGAGTTATCAAATGTAATCTCTAACTCTCTTTTGTTCATCAAAGTTGATCTCAGAGTTAGCAAAGGTAATCTCTAACTCACTCTCGTTCATCAAAGTTGTTTCAAAGACATCAAAGTTATTCAAAGAGCTAACAAAAGTTATTCTCAGAGTCACCTTCGTTCTTCAGAGAAACTTTCCAAAACATCTTTATTCATCAAAGTTATTCTCAGAGGCATAAAAGTCATTCTCAGAGCTATCAAACTTGTTCTCAAAGTCATCAAACTTATTCACAGAGTCATCAAAGTTAATCTAAGACATCATTTTTCATCAAAGATATTCTCTCTAAACCATCAATGTTCTTCTCTAAGACATAAAAGTTATTCTCAGAGTCACCTTCGTTCGTCAGAGAAACTTTCAAAACATCTTTGTTCATCAAACTTGTTTTCAAAGTCATCAAAAGTTAATCTAAGACATCTTCTTTCATCAAAGTTATTTTCAGAGACATCTAAAGTCAATCTTGGTCATCAAAGCTGTTCTCTAAACATCAATGTTGTTCTCCAAGACATCAAAGATGTTCTCAAAATCATAAAAGTTATTTTCAGAGACATCTAAAGTTATTCTCAGAGCTATCAAACTTGTTCTCAGAGTCATCAAATGGTATTCTCGAAGTCATCAAAGTTATTTTCAGAGACATCTAAAGTTAATTTCTATGTTATAAAGTTATTCTCAGAGACATCTAAAGTCAATCTTGGTCATCAAAGCTGTTCTCTAAACATCAATGTTGTTCTCCAAGACATCAAAGATGTTCTCAAAATCATAAAAGTTATTCCCAGAGCTATCAAAGTTAATCTCAGAGTTATCCAAAGATATTCTCATGTCCACAAAAGTTATTCCAAGAGACGTCAAAGTTGTTTCAAAGACATCAAAGTTAATCTCAGAGTTATCCAAAGACATTCTCAGAGACATCTAAAGTTATTCTCTAAGACATCAAAGTTGTTCTAAGAGTTATCAAAAGTTATTCCCAGAGCTATCAAAGTTAATCTCAGAGTTATCCAAAGATATTCTCATGTCCACAAAAGTTATTCCAAGAGACGTCAAAGTTGTTTCAAAGACATCAAAGTTAATCTCAGAGTTATCCAAAGACATTCTCAGAGACATCTAAAGTTATTCTCTAAGACATCAAAGTTGTTCTAAGAGTTATCAAAAGTTATTCTCAGTCATGATATGTTATTCTCTAACTCACTTCCATTCATCAAAGACATTCTCTAAGTCCTGAAAGTTATTCTCTAAGACAACAAAGTCTTTCTCAGAGCTACCAAAGATGTTCTCTAAATCATAAAAGTTAATCTTAACTCACCTTCGTTCATTAGAGAAACTTTCCAATCCATATTCGTTGACCAGAGTTATTCTCAGAGTCATCAAAGCGATCTCTAATTCATCTTCGTTCTCCAAAGTTGTTCTCTAAGACACCTTCATTCATCAAAGAAACTCTCCTTCTTCCATCATGTTATTCTTTAAGACATCTTCAGTCATAAAATTTTCTCTCCAAAATGTAACTAGTTCAGCTTTTCATACCAAACCTGCATTTCTGTTAAAACATATTTTCTTAGTTGCTTTACCCTAAAACTGTTCTCTGAACTACACTGTTCAAACCTACGTAACCTATCCTCTCCACCCAATGTTACTTAGTTAACGTAACGTTCCTAAACCTAGCTTTACCTATCCTAACATACCTTACCTTACCTTCCCTATCTTACCTAACTTTACCTATCCTAACATAACTTACCTATCTTACCTAACCTAACCTAACCTAACCTTAACCTTCATAACCTAACTTTACCTATCCTAACATAACTTACCTTACCTTCCCTATCTTACCTAACTTTACCTATCCTAACATAACTTACCTTACCTACCTTACCTAACTTAACCTGCTTAACCTTACCTTACCTTACCTTACCTATCTTACCTAACTTAACCTGCATAACCTAACTTTACCTATGTTACCTTACCTTACCTTACCTATCTTACCTATCCTAACGTAACCTAACTTGCTTTACCTAACTTAATCTTACATTCCCAAACTGATGTATCCTAACTTATCTAGTCAAACCAGGCATGATCTAACTTACATAAGTATTCCTTCTTGTCTTTTGTGTTTCGTCAATCATTGTCTCATATTCATTTACTCATTTCTTTAGTTATTTTCTCAAATGGTCACTTTTGCATTTCAAGTGCTATTTGTTAGAGATTGGATATTTAAGCATTTCAAAGAATTTTTGTTATATATGGGCATTTACTCATTTCAAGGGATAATTTCTCAAATGGACGTTTTTTGCATTTCAAGTGTTATTTGTTTAAGATTGGGTATTTAACCATTTCAAAGGATTTTGTTATATATGGGAACTTACTCGTTTCAAGGGCTAATTTCTCAAATGGTCATTTTTGCAGATCAAGGGTTATTTGTTAAAGTTCATCAAGTTGCCCATAAGTTGTATTTATTATGTTTGTTATCATTTATTCTTATTCCCCAACCCCTTAACCTAACCTCTTGTAATCTTAGTGTATTTAGTAGGTTCTATCTTATGTTCTTATTCCCCAACCCCTTAACCTAACCTCTTGTAATCTTAGTGTATTTAGTAGGTTCTATCTTATGTTCTTATTCCCCAACCCTTTAACCTAACCTTTCAGATGTAGTTTGTTGAATATATTATCCTTTTCCTAACCTTTCAGATGTAGTTTTGTTTCTCCTTTTTGTATATTTTTACCCAAACCTTCTTTCCTTCTTTACTTTGTTTTTCACATATAAGTTCATTCTTTATCATAGTAATAATAAAATTACAATAGTAAAGAATCAGATCTACTAAGACTTGAAATTGAGAAACAAGAGCTCAAGGGAGTGAGAGCATGAAAGAAGAGCAAGGAGTAAGAGAGAGGGGGCGGAAGAAAATGGGACCAAAGAAGAGAGAATGAGAGAGAGTGTGGGCATGGGAGCACTAAGACTTGAATTGAGAAAAAGAAAAACTAAGTGAATGAGAATGAGGGTGTGAGAATGGGAGCAATAAGACTTGAATTTGAGAAACAAGAGAGCATTTGAGCAAATGAGGGAGAGAGAGGGGGAGGAAGAGAGAGGGGGCGGAAGAAAATGGGACCAAAGAAGAGAGAATGAGAGAGAGTGTGGGCATGGGAGCACTAAGACTTGAATTGAGAAAAAGAAAAACTAAGTGAATGAGAATGAGGGTGTGAGAATGGGAGCAATAAGACTTGAATTTGAGAAACAAGAGAGCATTTGAGCAAATGAGGGAGAGAGAGGGGGAGGAAGAGAGAGGATAAGGGAGAGAGATAGAAAAGGAGGGTTAGAAGGAGTAGGAGAATCAAAGTAAAGAAGGAAAGATGGTTTGGGTAAAAATATACAAAAAGGAGAAACAAAACTACATCTGAAAGGTTAGGAAAAGGATAATATATTCAACAAACTACATCTGAAAGGTTAGGTTAAAGGGTTGGGGAATAAGAACATAAGATAGAACCTACTAAATACACTAAGATTACAAGAGGTTAGGTTAAGGGGTTGGGGAATAAGAACATAAGATAGAACCTACTAAATACACTAAGATTACAAGAGGTTAGGTTAAGGGGTTGGGGAATAAGAATAAATGATAACAAACATAATAAATACAACTTATGGGCAACTTGATGAACTTTAACAAATAACCCTTGATCTGCAAAAATGACCATTTGAGAAATTAGCCCTTGAAACGAGTAAGTTCCCATATATAACAAAATCCTTTGAAATGGTTAAATACCCAATCTTAAACAAATAACACTTGAAATGCAAAAAACGTCCATTTGAGAAATTATCCCTTGAAATGAGTAAATGCCCATATATAACAAAAATTCTTTGAAATGCTTAAATATCCAATCTCTAACAAATAGCACTTGAAATGCAAAAGTGACCATTTGAGAAAATAACTAAAGAAATGAGTAAATGAATATGAGACAATGATTGACGAAACACAAAAGACAAGAAGGAATACTTATGTAAGTTAGATCATGCCTGGTTTGACTAGATAAGTTAGGATACATCAGTTTGGGAATGTAAGATTAAGTTAGGTAAAGCAAGTTAGGTTACGTTAGGATAGGTAAGATAGGTAAGGTAAGGTAAGGTAACATAGGTAAAGTTAGGTTATGCAGGTTAAGTTAGGTAAGATAGGTAAGGTAAGGTAAGGTAAGGTTAAGCAGGTTAAGTTAGGTAAGGTAGGTAAGGTAAGTTATGTTAGGATAGGTAAAGTTAGGTAAGATAGGGAAGGTAAGGTAAGTTATGTTAGGATAGGTAAAGTTAGGTTATGAAGGTTAAGGTTAGGTTAGGTTAGGTAAGATAGGTAAGTTATGTTAGGATAGGTAAAGTTAGGTAAGATAGGGAAGGTAAGGTAAGGTATGTTAGGATAGGTAAAGCTAGGTTTAGGAACGTTACGTTAACTAAGTAACATTGGGTGGAGAGGATAGGTTACGTAGGTTTGAACAGTGTAGTTCAGAGAACAGTTTTAGGGTAAAGCAACTAAGAAAATATGTTTTAACAGAAATGCAGGTTTGGTATGAAAAGCTGAACTAGTTACATTTTGGAGAGAAAATTTTATGACTGAAGATGTCTTAAAGAATAACATGATGGAAGAAGGAGAGTTTCTTTGATGAATGAAGGTGTCTTAGAGAACAACTTTGGAGAACGAAGATGAATTAGAGATCGCTTTGATGACTCTGAGAATAACTCTGGTCAACGAATATGGATTGGAAAGTTTCTCTAATGAACGAAGGTGAGTTAAGATTAACTTTTATGATTTAGAGAACATCTTTGGTAGCTCTGAGAAAGACTTTGTTGTCTTAGAGAATAACTTTCAGGACTTAGAGAATGTCTTTGATGAATGGAAGTGAGTTAGAGAATAACATATCATGACTGAGAATAACTTTTGATAACTCTTAGAACAACTTTGATGTCTTAGAGAATAACTTTAGATGTCTCTGAGAATGTCTTTGGATAACTCTGAGATTAACTTTGATGTCTTTGAAACAACTTTGACGTCTCTTGGAATAACTTTTGTGGACATGAGAATATCTTTGGATAACTCTGAGATTAACTTTGATAGCTCTGGGAATAACTTTTGATAACTCTTAGAACAACTTTGATGTCTTAGAGAATAACTTTAGATGTCTCTGAGAATGTCTTTGGATAACTCTGAGATTAACTTTGATGTCTTTGAAACAACTTTGACGTCTCTTGGAATAACTTTTGTGGACATGAGAATATCTTTGGATAACTCTGAGATTAACTTTGATAGCTCTGGGAATAACTTTTATGATTTTGAGAACATCTTTGATGTCTTGGAGAACAACATTGATGTTTAGAGAACAGCTTTGATGACCAAGATTGACTTTAGATGTCTCTGAGAATAACTTTATAACATAGAAATTAACTTTAGATGTCTCTGAAAATAACTTTGATGACTTCGAGAATACCATTTGATGACTCTGAGAACAAGTTTGATAGCTCTGAGAATAACTTTAGATGTCTCTGAAAATAACTTTTATGATTTTGAGAACATCTTTGATGTCTTGGAGAACAACATTGATGTTTAGAGAACAGCTTTGATGACCAAGATTGACTTTAGATGTCTCTGAAAATAACTTTGATGAAAGAAGATGTCTTAGATTAACTTTTGATGACTTTGAAAACAAGTTTGATGAACAAAGATGTTTTGAAAGTTTCTCTGACGAACGAAGGTGACTCTGAGAATAACTTTTATGTCTTAGAGAAGAACATTGATGGTTTAGAGAGAATATCTTTGATGAAAAATGATGTCTTAGATTAACTTTGATGACTCTGTGAATAAGTTTGATGACTTTGAGAACAAGTTTGATAGCTCTGAGAATGACTTTTATGCCTCTGAGAATAACTTTGATGAATAAAGATGTTTTGGAAAGTTTCTCTGAAGAACGAAGGTGACTCTGAGAATAACTTTTGTTAGCTCTTTGAATAACTTTGATGTCTTTGAAACAACTTTGATGAACGAGAGTGAGTTAGAGATTACCTTTGCTAACTCTGAGATCAACTTTGATGAACAAAAGAGAGTTAGAGATTACATTTGATAACTCTAAGATTAACTTTAGATGTCTCTGAGACAAACTTTTATAACATAGAAATTAACTTTAATGACCAAAGTGAGTTAGAGAATACCTTTTGATGACTCCGAGAATAATTTTGATAGCTCTGAGAATGACTTTTGTTGTCTTGGAATAACTTTTGATTGTGCTGAGAATAACTTTGAGGGCTTAGAGAATGTCTTTGATGAATGGAAGAGTCCCATTGAAGTCTTAAGGAAGTCTTTGATGTCTCGAAGGATGTCTTAGAGTGTAACTTTGGTGTCTTTGAGTAAGTCCTTGATGTATTGAAGAGCGTCTTTGATTTATCGAAGAGTAACTTTGGTGTAACGGAGAGCACCTTTGACTATTTTTTTTCGTACTTGACGACATATAATTTTTACGAAAGTGCTGAAAAAGTTACATTTGACTATTTTAGTGCTCCACAAAGTATAAATGTCAGTTAAGAACGACGATGATAGATATCTTTGACTATATTTTCTGACTTGACGATGGATAAAGTTAGTTATGAACAGTGCTGAAAAGAATCCTTTGACAATTTTTAGCTAAGCGAAAGGCTGTTTTAGTTAAGAACGGTGTTGAATGAGGTTAATCCTGACTATTTTCAGATGAGAGAAGTGATATTTCAGTTAAGAAATGACAAGGAAACATGATGAAGTAACTATTTTTAGTTGATCGATGAATACTTTTAGTTGAGCAAAAGCTTAAACATGATGAACATGACTTTTTCTGATGATTGGCAGATAATTTTAGTTAAGAAATGACAATGAAACATGATGAACACGGTTATTTTCTGATGAATGGGGAATATGTTTAGTTAAGAAATGATGAAAGTTATTATTTTTAGTTGATTGACGATGGATAAAAGCTAGTTATGAACAGTTTTGGAAAGTTTCCTTTGACAATTTTTCTTGATGAAACATAGCGCCTGTTAAGAAAGTGCTGAAAAAGTTTCCTTTGACAATTTTTAGCTAAGAGAAAGGTTGTTTTAGTTAAGAACAGTGTTGAACGAGGCTATTTCTGACTATTTTTAGTTGACTGGATAATAGGTTTAGTTGAGAAATGACGAAAGTGACTATGTTTTAGTTGATTGGCGAAAGATTTTTTTAGTTAAGGAACGTTAAATAACATGTAAGGGGAAAACCCAGAGAACATATGGGGAACATGGCAAAGAACACATGTAAGAAAAGTTGATGAATACAGTGAACATGCTGGGAATATGAACTTACAGAGAACATGAAAACATGATAAGGAGAATAGGGATTACAAAGAATGAACAATGGACTTGTGAAGAACATGGAGAATATGACAAAGAATGTAGAAAACATGTAAGTGAAGGTGAAAAACGAAGTGATCTTGTGAGGAACATGAACTTGTAGAGGAACATGAATATTGACAAAGAACACAAAAATATGGAAGTTAGCATGAATATTGAGTATAAAAGTTGTAAAGAGAACATGTGATGAACATGAAAACATAGAAAATATGACTAGAATTTGTAGAGAAAGTAATGAGACTAAGAGAAAGATTACAGAAAAAATGGAGATACTTGTGAAAATATGAACTGAATGGGACTGTGAACATTTGAAGAACATGGAGTGAACACGGATGAGAATACGAAGAACACAGTGAATATAGAGAAAATATGCAAATGCAGTATGATTATTGAAGGTTTTGATACGTTGGGGATTGATATGTTGGGGATGAGAAGGGTAAAGTAATTACTCTGATAAACAGATAGGTTGGAGACGGACTTGATCGAATATATTTATGTCTGATGATCTATGGCTGAGGGAATGGAGCTTTGCTAATGTCCTGATTAATTTTACTACGTTAGAAAATAAGGTGATCTTAAATCTTAGGATGATTTAGTTGGAAATAAAGAACTTGTACAAAATGAACTAAGCTGGGGCACATGAGTTGAAACTTGATAACTGAACTGGTTTTTATTTACTATGTCTGAAAATGTAGTTGGGTGTTTAAATCTCAGGGGGATTTGGATTGATAGTAATGAATGAATTTACAGGAGTGAACTTGGACAGAGGACAAGAGCTAGAGTTTTATAATTGTTTTCATCATATTTACTAAGTCTGAAATACAGAGGGTAAAAATTTCGGGGAAATTGATGGGTTAAAGACTTGAGGGTGGAAGAGGGCGGGGGACGAGAGCTGGAGCTCAGTAACTGACTTGATCTTATTTACTAACTTTGAAGTATGTCTGCTTTTAATTTTAGGGAAATTGATGGGTTATTTACAAAGATACGAAAGAGAATTAAGGCGGGGACGAGAGCTGGAGCTCGATAACTGACTTGATTTTATTTACGGTGTCTGAAATACAGAGGGTAGAAATTTCAGGGGAATTGGTGGTTTATTTACAAAGATATGAAAGAGAACTAAGGCGGAGGACAAGAGCTGGAGCTTGGTAACTGTTTTGATCTTATTTATGGTGTCTGAAATACAGAGGCTAAAAATCTCAGGGAATTTGGACTGTTACTAATGATTTTGTACAAATGAACTAAGCTGGGGACAAGAGCTAGAGTTTGATAATTGTTTGCATTTACTAAACTATGTCTGAAATACAGAGGGTAGAAATTTCAGGGAAATTGGACTGTTACTAACGAAGATACGAGAGAGAGCTAAGGCGGAGGACAAGCGCTGGAGCTTGGTAACTAATTACTGTATTGAACTACATTTGAAATATGATTATTTTTAAATTTTAGAGGGATTGGAATGATAGTATTCTTTATACGACAGGGGACTAAGGTGGGGAACGTGAGCTAGAACTTGCTTACTAACATGATTTATTTGTGTAAAACTGACTTGCTTAATGAAAAGGAGCAAACATACTGACTTGCTTAATGAAAAGGAGCAAACATACGATGTTGGAAAATAGTTGAACTGAATGAAAGGAGAGAGAGAGAGAGAGAGAGGAGGGACGGTCCAGATATTACGGATAAGATAAGATAAGATTAAGAGCTGACTGGCCGGGCGTAAGGTAAATAAAGGTGACGCGACAGATTGCGAGGTAAGGGGGGGAGGGAGGGAGGGGGGTGTGATGTACGAGACTTGAAAACAATGACTTATACAGATAACTTTCTAAATTTATATGAATAACTAAGGCTTACATAGACGATTTTGTAAGTTGAAAACATGTAAAATATGTCCGTAGAGTTCTCCTGGAAGCCCTAAAGTGCTACACACGTTATTTGAATTTCTCCCATAAGGCTTTAACAAACTTCTATGTCTCGGAAATTATTTTTCTCATAAGAAATCCTTACTTCAAAAATCTGTGACTGTCCAAATTCGCCTGAAAAAACCCTGGCTCACAAACATGAATTTCTAAATTTACCTGAAACCCTTGGGGCGCACAGGGGAATTTCTAAATTCACCTGAAACCCTTGGGGCGCACAGGGGAATTTTCTCCCAGAAAAAAAAATTCCCCTGTGAGGCGCCTTCCCTACTACTTGGGGAGACTGACCTGGACTTGCTCCTGGGGGTGCGGGGGGTGTGGGAGACCTGGCTGTGTATGACGGGGATGTGGGAGACCTGGCTGTGTATGACGGGGGTGTGGGGGACCTGGCTGTGTATGGTGGGGGTGTGGGAGACCTGGCTGTGTATGGCGGGGGTGTGGGGGACCTGGCTGTGTATGGCGGGGGTGTGGGAGACCTGGCTGTGTATGGTGGGGGTGTGGGAGACCTGGCTGTGTATGGTGGGGGTGTGGGAGACCTGGCTGTGTATGGCGGGGGTGTGGGAGACCTGGCTGTGTATGGCGGGGGTGTGGGAGACCTGGCTGTGTATGGTGGGGGTGTGGGAGACCTGGCTGTGTATGGTGGGGGTGTGGGAGACCTGACTGTGTATGGCGGGGGTGTGGGAGACCTGGCTGTGTATGGTGGGGGTGTGGGAGACCTGGCTGTGTATGGCGGGGGTGTGGGAGACCTGGCTGTGTATGGCGGGGGTGTGGGAGACCTGGCGGTGTATGGTGGGGGTGTGGGAGACCTGGCTGTGTATGGTGGGGGTGTGGGAGACCTGGCTGTGTATGGTGGGGGTGTGGGAGACCTGGCTGTGTATGGCGGGGGTGTGGGAGACCTGGCTGTGTATGGCGGGGGTGTGGGAGACCTGGCTGTGTATGGTGGGGGTGTGGGAGACCTGGCTGTGTATGGCGGGGGTGTGGGAGACCTGGCTGTGTATGGCGGGGGTGTAAGGGACCTGGCTGTGTATGGTGGGGGTGTGGGAGACCTCTCTGTGTATGGCGGGGGTGTGGGAGACCTGGCTGTGTATGGCGGGGGTGTGGGAGCAGGGGGGTGTGGGGGCCCCTGGCTGTGTATGGCGGGGGTGTGGGAGACCTGGCTGTGTATGGCGGGGGTGTGGGAGACCTGGCTGTGTATGGTGGGGGTGTGGGAGACCTGGCTGTGTATGGTGGGGGTGTGGGAGACCTCTCTGTGTATGGCGGGGGTGTGGGAGACCTGGCTGTGTATGGCGGGGGTGTGGGAGACCTGGCTGTGTATGGTGGGGGTGTGGGGGCCCCTGGCTGTGTATGGCGGGGGTGTGGAAGACCTGGCTGTGTATGGCGGGGGTGTGGGGGACCTGGCTGTGTATGGCGGGGGTGTGGGAGACCTGGCTGTGTATGGCGGGGGTGTGGGAGACCTGGCTGTGTATGGCGGGGGTGTGGGAGCAGGGGGGTGTGGGGGCCCCTGGCTGTGTATGGCGGGGGTGTGGGGGGTGACAACATGGTGGGGAGACTGACCTGGACTTGCTCCTGGGGGTGCGGGGGGTGTGGGAGACCTGGCTGTGTATGACGGGGATGTGGGAGACCTGGCTGTGTATGACGGGGGTGTGGGGGACCTGGCTGTGTATGGTGGGGGTGTGGGAGACCTGGCTGTGTATGGCGGGGGTGTGGGGGACCTGGCTGTGTATGGCGGGGGTGTGGGAGACCTGGCTGTGTATGGTGGGGGTGTGGGAGACCTGGCTGTGTATGGTGGGGGTGTGGGAGACCTGGCTGTGTATGGCGGGGGTGTGGGAGACCTGGCTGTGTATGGCGGGGGTGTGGGAGACCTGGCTGTGTATGGTGGGGGTGTGGGAGACCTGGCTGTGTATGGTGGGGGTGTGGGAGACCTGGCTGTGTATGGCGGGGGTGTGGGAGACCTGGCTGTGTATGGTGGGGGTGTGGGAGACCTGGCTGTGTATGGCGGGGGTGTGGGAGACCTGGCTGTGTATGGCGGGGGTGTGGGAGACCTGGCGGTGTATGGTGGGGGTGTGGGAGACCTGGCTGTGTATGGTGGGGGTGTGGGAGACCTGGCTGTGTATGGTGGGGGTGTGGGAGACCTGGCTGTGTATGGCGGGGGTGTGGGAGACCTGGCTGTGTATGGCGGGGGTGTGGGAGACCTGGCTGTGTATGGTGGGGGTGTGGGAGACCTGGCTGTGTATGGCGGGGGTGTGGGAGACCTGGCTGTGTATGGCGGGGGTGTAAGGGACCTGGCTGTGTATGGTGGGGGTGTGGGAGACCTCTCTGTGTATGGCGGGGGTGTGGGAGACCTGGCTGTGTATGGCGGGGGTGTGGGAGCAGGGGGGTGTGGGGGCCCCTGGCTGTGTATGGCGGGGGTGTGGGAGACCTGGCTGTGTATGGCGGGGGTGTGGGAGACCTGGCTGTGTATGGTGGGGGTGTGGGAGACCTGGCTGTGTATGGTGGGGGTGTGGGAGACCTCTCTGTGTATGGCGGGGGTGTGGGAGACCTGGCTGTGTATGGCGGGGGTGTGGGAGACCTGGCTGTGTATGGTGGGGGTGTGGGGGCCCCTGGCTGTGTATGGCGGGGGTGTGGAAGACCTGGCTGTGTATGGCGGGGGTGTGGGGGACCTGGCTGTGTATGGCGGGGGTGTGGGAGACCTGGCTGTGTATGGCGGGGGTGTGGGAGACCTGGCTGTGTATGGCGGGGGTGTGGGAGCAGGGGGGTGTGGGGGCCCCTGGCTGTGTATGGCGGGGGTGTGGGGGGTGACAACATGGTGGGGAGACTGACCTGGACTTGCTCCTGGGGGTGCGGGGGGTGTGGGAGACCTGGCTGTGTATGACGGGGGTGTGGGAGACCTGGCTGTGTATGACGGGGGTGTGGGGGACCTGGCTGTGTATGGTGGGGGTGTGGGAGACCTGGCTGTGTATGGCGGGGGTGTGGGGGACCTGGCTGTGTATGGCGGGGGTGTGGGAGACCTGGCTGTGTATGGTGGGGGTGTGGGAGACCTGGCTGTGTATGGTGGGGGTGTGGGAGACCTGGCTGTGTATGGCGGGGGTGTGGGAGACCTGGCTGTGTATGGCGGGGGTGTGGGAGACCTGGCTGTGTATGGTGGGGGTGTGGGAGACCTGGTTGTGTATGGTGGGGGTGTGGGAGACCTGACTGTGTATGGCGGGGGTGTGGGAGACCTGGCTGTGTATGGTGGGGGTGTGGGAGACCTGGCTGTGTATGGCGGGGGTGTGGGAGACCTGGCTGTGTATGGCGGGGGTGTGGGAGACCTGGCGGTGTATGGTGGGGGTGTGGGAGACCTGGCTGTGTATGGTGGGGGTGTGGGAGACCTGGCTGTGTATGGTGGGGGTGTGGGAGACCTGGCTGTGTATGGCGGGGGTGTGGGAGACCTGGCTGTGTATGGCGGGGGTGTGGGAGACCTGGCTGTGTATGGTGGGGGTGTGGGAGACCTGGCTGTGTATGGCGGGGGTGTGGGAGACCTGGCTGTGTATGGCGGGGGTGTAAGGGACCTGGCTGTGTATGGTGGGGGTGTGGGAGACCTCTCTGTGTATGGCGGGGGTGTGGGAGACCTGGCTGTGTATGGCGGGGGTGTGGGAGCAGGGGGGTGTGGGGGCCCCTGGCTGTGTATGGCGGGGGTGTGGGAGACCTGGCTGTGTATGGCGGGGGTGTGGGAGACCTGGCTGTGTATGGTGGGGGTGTGGGAGACCTGGCTGTGTATGGTGGGGGTGTGGGAGACCTCTCTGTGTATGGCGGGGGTGTGGGAGACCTGGCTGTGTATGGCGGGGGTGTGGGAGACCTGGCTGTGTATGGTGGGGGTGTGGGGGCCCCTGGCTGTGTATGGCGGGGGTGTGGAAGACCTGGCTGTGTATGGCGGGGGTGTGGGGGACCTGGCTGTGTATGGCGGGGGTGTGGGAGACCTGGCTGTGTATGGCGGGGGTGTGGGAGACCTGGCTGTGTATGGCGGGGGTGTGGGAGCAGGGGGGTGTGGGGGCCCCTGGCTGTGTATGGCGGGGGTGTGGGGGGTGACAACATGGTGGGGAGACTGACCTGGACTTGCTCCTGGGGGTGCGGGGGGTGCGGGGGGTCCTGGGGGTGACCATCACCTCGGAGGAGGAGCTGGAGTGGACGGCGGACTCTAAGCGGTCCGCGGCGTCACTCACGCCGGCGTCCTCGTACACTGCGCTCGTGTCCACGCCGCCGCTCCCCTCCGTCACTGCGCTCGACGCCGCCCCCGCCTCCCTGTTGGCGCTGCTGTCGGACCCCGCGACTGACCCCTGACGTGCCGCAGTTGCGTCCTGCGACGGGGCAGTCCTGGGGTCTTCTGTCGCCCATCCGACCTCTCTGGGGGCGTGGTCGTCCCCGGGGGTGGTGGGCGCAGAGCGCTTGCCGGGGGTCGTCGCCCCCCGGCGGGACCCACTCCTGCTCCTGTTGGGGGTCCGCGAGGGCTGGTCCAGGACGAAGTCCACGGAGCCCCTGACGGGCGTGTCGTCGTGAGTGCGGTTGGGCCGCGAGCCTCCTTGCTGAGCACTTTTTAACGGGGCGGGCTTGTGGCCCCGCGGGGCGGTGCCGGCGGCGGCGTGCAGACACCCCACGGGCGTGCGGTCGTGCGAGCCGTACACTCTACGGATAAAGGTGCCTGGTGGGTGTGGCGGCGGGGTGTAGTCTGGCTCGGGTCGGGGCAGAGGGCCAGGCAGGCCCACGGGGGAGCGGGCTGGGGTGTGGCTGGGCGTGGTGTCCTGAGAGGCCTCAGCCCGCGGCCACCACCGGCCGGAGTCCGTCATGCTGCCGCCAAAGGCCAACTCCACCGGAGACGTGACAGAGCTGTCAAGGCCACCATTGTACAAAGCCTCCCCAACCACTTCCGGGAAGGCGGCGTGAGTGGCGGCGTACTCGTAGGTGGTGGGCGCCGTGGGCGTGCGGTAGTGCGCCACCGTGAAGAAGGGCACTTCGTAGTCGGTGTCGCCTCTGCCGGGGTAAGACGGGGGAGGGGTGTCCCCTGGGAAGGGCGCGGTGTCGTAGGAACGTGGGGAGGGGTCAAGGGGCGAGGTGAAGCCTGGGGCTGCGTCTGCCGCCCTGGGGGAGGGGAGAGACTCTGGAGTCGTGCACAGTGTGGTCATCACGACGCCCGCGCCACTAACACCACCTCTCCGCCACACCTGCACGCCACCTCCTCACACAAACTTTCCGTCCGTAACAACATATAAAGGATGGAGCACCGTGAGGGAGTCGTGGGGGCGGCGGGAGTCCTGGGGGTCGAGCACCAGCAGCCACACTGGCGGGACACACCTACGCATCAACTGGTCTTGGCACCAGCAGCTTCTCATGGACGGTTTGCTAACATCACCAATCTAAGACACCATTCAGAGCCAAATTAGGCAACTTTGTGCTCTATGAGGCACCATCCGCCGCCCTCACACCCACCCTCACTGCTCACAACACAGTCCCTCACTGCACACCTCATACACCTGGTCGTGCTATCATCACCACTCGCCACTGCCGTAGTGTTGTATGACATACACTTTAACACGCACCAAAGACTGTATGGAGGTCGGGGGGGTGAGAGTGTCCGGGCGTGACCAATGAGCGTCAAAATAGTGTGTTGAGGCGGCCGTGGGCGGCCATCACGCTGCTCCTCTCACAACCTCGGACGCAGAAACCCTTGACGCTGCTGCCGCCTCACAACCATCATTACCTGCAACACACAAAACAAAACATTACACTTTTTCTGCAACTGTACCACTCCAAAACCTGCTTGTCACGAGCCGCACACTCCTCAACACACAACACATCTGCAACACACAACACATCTGCAACACACAACACATCTACAACACACAACACATCTGCAACACACAAGACATCTGCAACACACAACACATCTGCAACACACAACACATCTACAACACACAACACATCTGCAACACACAACACATCTGCAACACACAAGACATCTGCAACACACAACACATCTACAACACACAACACATCTGCAACACACAACACATCTGCAACACACAAGACATCTGCAACACACAAGACATCTGCAACACACAACACATCTGCAACACCCAAGACATCTGCAACACACAAGACATCTGCAACACACAACACATCTGCAACACCCAAGACATCTGCAACACACAACACATCTGCAACACACAACACATCTGCAACACCCAAGACATCTGCAACACACAACACATCTGCAACACACAACACATCTGCAACACACAACACATCTGCAACACACAACACATCTGCAACACCCAAGACATCTGCAACACACAAGACATCTGCAACACACAAGACATCTGCAACACACAACACATCTGCAACACCCAAGACATCTGCAACACACAACACATCTGCAACACCCAAGACATCTGCAACACCCAAGACATCTGCAACACACAAGACATCTGCAACACACTAGACATCTGCAACACAATGCACAACACAGCAATATTAACACCGAAGACACACTGCTCTTTGTGCTACGGCTTCATGATACATTACAGAGCATGACATCATAAGCAACATTGCCAGTATTAATGGCTGGAAATATTAATTCATTGAATGCCATCCCTGTGTGCTTAACTTGAACAGTTATTATATGAGAACCAATGTGTCCTTGTGTAGCGTAAGTGAGCGTACAGTAAATCTCATTATTATTATTATTATTATTATTATTATTATTAGTAGTAGTAGTAGTAGTAGTAATAGTAGTAGTAATTATAGTAGTCATCTGCAACACTTTCGTAAGATTTGTCAAACAATACGGTGGTGTGTAAGTTACCGCCAAACAATATACTGTACCGTAAGTACCAAACTGTACTGCTATACTGTATGTTATCACCAGAGTGCTGTACCTTTAGTTATCCCCAAATAGAGTACTGCTGTAAGTTATCTCCACACAGCTCTATGCTGTAAGTTATCCCCCACACAGCACTATGCTGTAAGTTATCTCCACACAGCTCTATGCTGTACGTTATCCCCACACAGCACTATGCTGTAAGTTATCCCCCACACAGCACTATGGTGTAAGTTATCCCCACACAGCACTATGCTGTAAGTTATCCCCCAAACAGCTCTATGCTGTAAGTTATCCCCCACACAGCACTATGCTGTAAGTCATCTCCACACAGCTCTATGCTGTAAGTTATCCCCACACAGCACTATGCTGTAAGTTATCCCCCACACAGCACTATGGTGTAAGTTATCCCCACACAGCTCTATGCTGTAAGTTATCCCCCCACACAGCACTATGCTGTAAGTTATCCCACACACAGCACTATGGTGTAAGTTATCCCCACACAGCACTATGCTGTAAGTTATCCCCCACACAGCACTATGATGTAAGTTATCTCCACACAGCTCTATGCTGTAAGTTATCCCCACACAGCACTATGCTGTAAGTTATCCCCACACAGCTCTATGCTGTAAGTTATCCCCACACAGCTCTATGCTGTAAGTTATCCCCCCACACAGCACTATGCTGTAAGTTAACCCCCACACAGCACTATGCTGTAAGTTATCCCCACACAGCTCTATGCTGTAAGTTATCCCCCCACACAGCACTATGCTGTAAGTTATCCCCACACAGCTCTATGCTGTAAGTTATCCCCCACACAGCACTATGCTGTAATTTATCCCCCACACAGCACTATGCTGTAAGTTATCCCCCACACAGTACTATGCTGTAAGTTATCCCCCAAACAGCTCTATGCTGTAAGTTATCCCCCACACAGCACTATGCTGTAAGTTATCCACCACACACAGCTTTATGCTGTAAGTTATCCCCCACACAGCTTTATGCTGTAAGTTATCCCCCCACACAGCACTATGCTGTAAGTTATCCCCCACACAGCACTATGCTGTAAGTTATCCCCCACACAGCTCTATGCTGTAAGTTATCCCCCACATACAGCTCTATGCTGTAAGTTATCCCCCACACAGCTCTATGCTGTAAGTTATCCCCCACACAGCACTATGCTGTAAGTTATCCCCCACACAGCTCTATGCTGTAAGTTATCCCCCACACAGCTCTATGCTGTAAGTTATCCCCCACACAGCACTATGCTGTAATTTATCCCCCACACAGCACTATGCTGTAAGTTATCCCACACACAGCTCTATGCTGTAAGTTATCCTCCACACAGCTCTATGCTGTAAGTTATCCCCCACACAGCACTATGCTGTAAGTTATCCCCCCACACAGCACAATGCCGTAAGTTATCCCCCCACACAGCACTATGCTGTAAGTTATCCCCAACACAGCACTATGCTGTAAGTTATCCCCCACACAGCTCTATGCTGTAAGTTATCCCCCACACAGCAATATGCTGTAAGTTATCCCCCACACAGCACTATGCTGTAAGTTATCCCCCACACAGCTCTATGCTGTAAGTTATCCCCCACACAGCACTATGCTGTAAGTTATCCCCCACACACAGCACTATGCTGTAAGTTATCCCCACACACAGTACTATGCTGTAAGTTATCCCCCACGCACAGCACTATGCTGTAAGTTATCCCCCACACACAGTACTATGCTGTACGTTATCCCCCACACAGCACTATGCTGTAAGTTATCCCCACACAGCACTATGCTGTAAGTTATCCCCCCACACAGTACTATGCTGTAAGTTATCCCCACACACAGCACTATGCTGTAAGTTATCCCCCCACACAGCACTATGCTGTAAGTTATCCCCACACACAGCACTATGCTGTAAGTTATCCCCAGACAGCACTATGCTGTAAGTTATCCCCACACACAGTACTATGCTGTAAGTTATCCCCCACACAGCACTATGCTGTAAGTTATCCCCACACACAGTACTATGCTGTAAGTTATCCCCACACACAGCACTATGCTGTAAGTTATCCCCCACACACAGCACTATGCTGTAAGTTATCCCCACACACAGCACTATGCTGTAAGTTATCCCCACACAGCACTATGCTGTAAGTTATCCCCACACACAGTACTATGCTGTAAGTTATCCCCACACACAGCTCTATGCTGTAAGTTATCCCCCCACACAGCACTATGCTGTAATTAATCCCCCACACAGCACTATGCTGTAAGTTATCCCCCTCACAGCTCTATGCTGTAAGTTATCCCCACACAGCACTATGGTGTAAGTTATCCCCCACACAGCACTATGGTGTAAGTTATCCCCCACACAGCACTATGCTGTAAGTTATCTCCCACACAGTACTATGCTGTAAGTTATCCCCCACACAGCACTATGGTGTAAGTTATCCCCACACAGCACTATGGTGTAAGTTATCCCCACACACAGCACTATGCTGTAAGTTATCCCCCACACAGCACTATGCTGTAAGTTATCCCCCACACAGCACTATGCTGTAAGTTATCCCCCACACAGCTCTATGCTGTAAGTTATCCCCACACATCACTATGCTGTAAGTTATCCCCCACACACAGCACTATGCTGTAAGTTATCCCCACACAGCACTATGCTGTAAGTTATCCCCACACAGCACTATGCTGTAAGTTGTCCCCCACACAGCACTATGGTGTAAGTTATCCCCACACAGCACTATGGTGTAAGTTATCCCCACACAGCACTATGCTGTAAGTTATCCCACACACAGCACTATGCTGTAAGTTATCCCCACACAGCACTATGCTGTAAGTTATCCCACACACAGCACTATGGTGTAAGTTATCCCACACACAGCACTATGCTGTAAGGTATCCCCCACACAGCACTATGCTGTAAGTTATCCCCACACAGCACTATGCTGTAAGTTATCCCCCACACAGCACTATGCTGTAAGTTATCCCCACACAGCACTATGCTATAAGTTATCCCACACACAGCACTATGGTGTAAGTTATCCCCACACAGCACTATGCTGTAAGTTATCCCACACACAGCACTATGCTGTAAGTTATCCCCACACACAGCACTATGCTGTAAGTTATCCCCACACAGCACTATGCTATAAGTTATCCCCACACACAGCACTATGGTGTAAGTTATCCCACACACAGCACTATGCTGTAAGTTATCCCCACACAGCACTATGCTGTAAGTTATCCCACACACAGCACTAAGGTGTAAGTTATCCCACACACAGCACTATGCTGTAAGTTATCCCCACACAGCACTATGCTGTAAGTTATCCCCACACAGCACTATGCTGTAAGTTATCCCCACACACAGCACTATGCTGTAAGTTAACCCCCACACAGCACTATGCTGTAAGTTATCCCCACACAGCACTATGCTGTAAGTTATCCCCACACAGCACTATGCTGTAAGTTATCCCCACACAGCACTATGCTGTAAGTTATCCCCACACAGCACTATGCTGTAAGTTATCCCCACACACAGCACTATGGTGTAAGTTATCCCACACACAGCACTATGGTGTAAGTTATCCCCCACCCAGCACTATGCTGTAAGTTATCCCCACACACAGCACTATGGTGTAAGTTATCCCCACACAGCACTATGCTGTAAGTTATCCCCACACAGCACTATGCTGTAAGTTATCCCCCACCCAGCACTATGCTGTAAGTTATCCCCCACCCAGCACTATGCTGTAAGTTATCCCACACACAGCACTATGCTGTAAGTTATCCCCACACAGCACTATGCTGTAAGCTATCCCCACACAGCACTATGCTGTAAGTTATCCCCACACAGCACTATGCTGTAAGCTATCCCCACACAGCACTATGCTGTAAGTTATCCCCACACAGCACTATGGTGTAAGTTATCCCCACACAGCACTATGCTGTAAGTTATCCCCACACAGCACTATGCTGTAAGTTATCCCCCACCCAGCACTATGCTGTAAGTTATCCCCACACAGCACTATGCTGTAAGTTATCCCCACACAGCACTATGCTGTAAGTTATCCCCACACAGCACTATGCTGTAAGTTATCCCCACACAGCACTATGGTGTAAGTTATCCCCACACACAGCACTATGGTGTAAGTTATCCCCCACACACAGCACTATGGTGTAAGTTATCCCCCACACACAGCACTATGGTGTAAGTTATCCCCCACACACAGCACTATGCTGTAAGTTATCCCCACACAGCACTATGGTGTAAGTTATCCCCACACAGCACTATGCTGTAAGTTATCCCCCACCCAGCACTATGCTGTAAGTTATCCCCCACACACAGCACTATGGTGTAAGTTATCCCCCACACCGCACTATGCTGTAAGTTATCCCCACACCGCACTATGCTGTAAGTTATCCCCACACACAGCACTATGCTGTAAGTTATCCCCACACACAGCACTATGCTGTAAGTTATCCCCACACACAGCACTATGCTGTAAGTTATCCCCACACACAGCACTATGGTGTAAGTTATCCCCACACCGCACTATGCTGTAAGTTATCCCCACACACAGCACTATGGTGTAAGTTATCCCCACAGACAGCACTATGGTGTAAGTTATCCCCACACCGCACTATGCTGTAAGTTATCCCCACACACAGCACTATGCTGTAAGTTATCCCCACACACAGCACTATGCTGTAAGTTATCCCCACACACAGCACTATGCTGTAAGTTATCCCCACACACAGCACTATGGTGTAAGTTATCCCAACACACAGCACTATGGTGTAAGTTATCCCCACACCGCACTATGCTGTAAGTTATCCCCACACACAGCACTATGCTGTAAGTTATCCCCACACACAGCACTATGGTGTAAGTTATCCCCACACACAGCACTATGGTGTAAGTTATCCCCACACACAGCACTATGCTGTAAGTTATCCCCACACACAGCACTATGGTGTAAGTTATCCCCACACACAGCACTATGGTGTAAGTTATCCCCACACACAGCACTATGCTGTAAGTTATCCCCACACACAGCACTATGCTGTAAGTTATCCCCACACCGCACTATGCTGTAAGGTATCCCCCCACACCGCACTATGCTGTAAGTTATCCCCCCACACCGCACTATGCTGTAAGTTATCCCCCCACACCGCACTATGCTGTAAGTTATCCCCACACACAGCACTATGCTGTAAGTTATCCCCACACCGCACTATGCTGTAAGTTATCCCCACACACAGCACTATGCTGTAAGTTATCCCCACACACAGCACTATGCTGTAAGTTATCCCCACACCGCACTATGCTGTAAGTTATCCCCCCACACCGCACTATGCTGTAAGTTATCCCCCCACACCGCACTATGCTGTAAGTTATCCCCCCACACCGCACTATGCTGTAAGTTATCCCCCCACACCGCACTATGCTGTAAGTTATCCCCCCACACCGCACTATGCTGTAAGTTATCCCCCCACACCGCACTATGCTGTAAGTTATCCCCACACCGCACTATGCTGTAAGTTATCCCCCCACACCGCACTATGCTGTAAGTTATCCCCACACAGCACTATGCTGTAAGGTATCCCCACACAGCACTATGCTGTAAGTTATCCCCCCACACAGCACTATGCTGTAAGTTATCCCCCCACACAGCACTATGGTGTAAGTTATCCCCCCACACAGCACTATGGTGTAAGTTATCCCCCACACCGCACTATGCTGTAAGTTATCCCCACACCGCACTATGCTGTAAGTTATCCCCCCACACCGCACTATGCTGTAAGTTATCCCCACACAGCACTATGCTGTAAGGTATCCCCACACAGCACTATGCTGTAAGTTATCCCCCCACACAGCACTATGCTGTAAGTTATCCCCCCACACAGCACTATGGTGTAAGTTATCCCCCCACACAGCACTATGGTGTAAGTTATCCCCACACACAGCACTATGCTGTAAGTTATCCCCCCACACCGCACTATGCTGTAAGTTATCCCCACACAGCACTATGCTGTAAGGTATCCCCACACAGCACTATGCTGTAAGTTATCCCCCCACACAGCACTATGCTGTAAGTTATCCCCCCACACAGCACTATGGTGTAAGTTATCCCCCCACACAGCACTATGGTGTAAGTTATCCCCCCACACCGCACTATGCTGTAAGTTATCCCCACACCGCACTATGCTGTAAGTTATCCCCCCACACCGCACTATGCTGTAAGTTATCCCCACACAGCACTATGCTGTAAGTTATCCCCACACACAGCACTATGGTGTAAGTTATCCCCCCACACAGCACTATGGTGTAAGTTATCCCCCCACACAGCACTATGGTGTAAGTTATCCCCCCACACAGCACTATGGTGTAAGTTATCCCCCCACACAGCACTATGGTGTAAGTTATCCCCCCACACAGCACTATGCCGTAAGTTATCCCCACACAGCACTATGCTGTAAGTTATCCCCACACACAGCACTATGGTGTAAGTTATCCCCACACACAGCACTATGGTGTAAGTTATCCCCACACACAGCACTATGGTGTAAGTTATCCCCACACACAGCACTATGGTGTAAGTTATCCCCCCACACAGCACTATGGTGTACAGCTTTCAATCTCGTACCTTACATTATGTGCTAAGAAATTTGCTTATATAAATCCGTGTCTGGAGTACCTGATGTTTATAATGGAGGCGGAGCTGTGGTTGTTTATGAGGCTGGTGGTGGCGGGGGGGGGGGGGGGAAGGTGTTCCAAACCCCACCTAAACTTTGTCCTATAAATAAATGCCTTCGAAATGTAATCTTTTACGGACTCACAATAGCCCGTGCTACATGGAAATTTTGTTCCGAGTAGCTGAATCTCAAACAACAATGGGGCTGAGAAATGGGGCTTGGGCTGAGAAAATCTTGGGAACGGTGATGGAGCCAGCGTCCTGGTTGACCCCA
>NC_091171.1:13936892-13965990 GCF_040958095.1 Procambarus clarkii
TCCATAAAACTAGAAATTTGATTTCTAATCTCTCTTTCAAACACTTTTATTATGTGTGATGTTAGTGCAACTGGCCTATAATTTTTTGCCAAGGCTTTACTCCCCCCCCCCCTTTGTGCAACGGAGCTATATCTGCAGATTTAAGTGCTGCTGGTATCTCCCCTGTATCCAGGCTCTTTCCCCATATTACGCTGAATGCTCTCGCTACTGGTACTTTACATTTCTTTATGAATATTGAATTCCACGAGTCAGGCCCAGGAGCTGAGTGCAAGAGCATATTGTCAATTTATCTTTCAAAGTCTTCGGAGTTCGTGTTAATATCCGTTATATTATCTGCAGCTTGAATGTCATTCATAAAGAAGCTGTCTGGGTCATCAACTTTCATGTTGTTATCATGTTGTTTTCATGTTGTTTCATGTGCTAATCATAGCCTCATACTGGCTTCTTAGAATTTCACTAATCTCTTTGTTGTCCTCTGTGTACGTACCTTCATTTGTGATTAACGGTCCAATACTGGTCGAGGTTTTTGATTTTGATTTTGCGTATGTGAAAAATATTTAGGATTTTTCTTTATCTCTTGAATAGCTGTATAGCCAGCATGTGGAGCGTCTTACAAGGTGCTGTAGCCAGCATGTGGAGCGTCTTACCAGGTGTTGTAGCCAGCATGTGGAGCGTCTTACAAGGTGTTGTAGCCAGCATGTGGAGCGTCTTACAAGGTGTTGTAGCCAGCATGTGGAGCATCTTACAAGGTGTTGTAGCCAGCATGTGGAGCGTCTTACAAGGTGTTGTAGCCAGCATGTGGAGCATCTTACAAGGTGTTGTAGCCAGCATGTGGAGCATCTTACAAGGTGTTGTAGCCAGCATGTGGAGCATCTTACAAGGTGTTGTAGCCAGCATGTGGAGCGTCTTACAAGGTGTTGTAGCCAGCATGTGGAGCATCTTACAAGGTGTTGTAGCCAGCATGTGGAGCATCTTACAAGGTGTTGTAGCCAGCATGTGGAGCATCTTACAAGGTGTTGTAGCCAGCATGTGGAGCATCTTACAAGGTGTTGTAGCCAGCATGTGGAGCATCTTACAAGGTGTTGTAGCCAGCATGTGGAGCATCTTACAAGGTGTTGTAGCCAGCATGTGGAGCATCTTACAAGGTGTTGTAGCCAGCATGTGGAGCGTCTTACAAGGTGTTGTAGCCAGCATGTGGAGCATCTTACAAGGTGTTGTAGCCAGCATGTGGAGCATCTTACAAGGTGTTGTAGCCAGCATGTGGAGCATCTTACAAGGTGTTGTAGCCAGCATGTGGAGCATCTTACAAGGTGTTGTAGCCAGCATGTGGAGCATCTTACAAGGTGCTGTAGCCAGCATGTGGAGCATCTTACAAGGTGTTGTAGCCAGCATGTGGAGCGTCTTACAAGGTGCTGTAGCCAGCATGTGGAGCGTCTTACAAGGTGCTGTAGCCAGCATGTGGAGCGTCTTACAAGGTGCTGTAGCCAGCATGTGGAGCGTCTTACAAGGTGCTGTAGCCAGCATGTGGAGCGTCTTACAAGGTGTTGTAGCCAGCATGTGGAGCGTCTTACAAGGTGCTGTAGCCAGCATGTGGAGCGTCTTACAAGGTGCTGTAGCCAGCATGTGGAGCGTCTTACAAGGTGCTGTAGCCAGCATGTGGAGAGTCTTACAAGGTGTTGTAGCCAGCATGTGGAGCATCTTACAAGGTGTTGTAGCCAGCATGTGGAGCATCTTACAAGGTGTTGTAGCCAGCATGTGGAGCGTCTTACAAGGTGCTGTAGCCAGCATGTGGAGCGTCTTACAAGGTGCTGTAGCCAGCATGTGGAGCGTCTTACAAGGTGCTGTAGCCAGCATGTGGAGCGTCTTACAAGGTGCTGTAGCCAGCATGTGGAGCGTCTTACAAGGTGCTGTAGCCAGCATGTGGAGCGTCTTACCAGGTGCTGTAGCCAGCATGTGGAGAGTCTTACCAGGTGCTGTAGCCAGCATGTGGAGCCGTGACAACTTCACCTGCCTCAGCTGGCCCAGGATGACTGACTCAGCCTCTCACACTCACCCTCCTGGGAACCAATACCTCACATTCTCGCCATCAGTAAATGTTGACATTCCCTTAACAGTAACTCACAGCATGATGGAGACCTGACAGCAACTGACCTTCATGTAAGACAATGCTGCAACGCGGTAATATTTCTAAGCAACAGCTCATGTGGAGGTCAAGATATCGTCATTAAACCTCAGTCTTGCAACAAGTGGATGGAACTGCTGACATAAATTGAAGTTGACAAGGCAATGTACAAAACTGTAATTATGCGCGTGGCTTTATTGCAAAATGTTATATATAAACATGGAAGAATCATACCATTCAGTTCTATAACGAGTTGATAAGTTATTGAAGATTAGCAAAGGATATTTACCGTTTGCAGTAATACGGCTGTGCTAAATTATTATCTGCGTGCAAGTGAAGATAATATGTAGAAATATATGTAGAGAATGTGTGTGAGCCTGACATGGAGAGTCTACACAACACACAAGGTCACACACCCGCAGACACGCCAGAGCTTGGGTCACACACCTGGCCTGGCAGGTACCGTTCACACACCTGACTTGCGAGCCAGGCACTACGTGTGGCACCACACACACACACACCGGTTATCTTGAGGTTATCTTGAGATGATTTCGGGGCTTTAGTGTCCCCGCGGCCCGGTCCTCGACCAGGCCTCCACCCCCAGGAAGCAGCCCGTGACAGCTGACGGGCTGTCGCCCGTCAGCTGTCGCCCTTGTAATCACCCAGGTACCTATTTTACTGCTAGGTAACAGGGGCATAGGGTGAAAGAAACTCTGCCCATGGTTTCTCGCCGGCGCCTGGGATTGAACCCAGAACCACAGGATCACAAGTCCAGTGTGCTGTCCGCTCGGCCGACCGGCTCCCCATACCCCCGACCGGCTCCTCC
Source organism: Procambarus clarkii (assembly GCF_040958095.1). Lineage (NCBI taxonomy): Eukaryota > Metazoa > Arthropoda > Malacostraca > Decapoda > Cambaridae > Procambarus > Procambarus clarkii. The sequence continues at coordinate 13,939,841 of NC_091171.1, forward strand.
CGGTCATTATATACATGCTAAAGAAGAATCCTAACAGTTTAAAATTTGCTTGTGTATTTTCAAGAATGAAGTGCGTGAATTTTATTTTGTATTAATTTATCATTTGTTAAGGCGCATATCTCTCCTGACTCCAGCCCTCCCGTATGGGGCGCTGAACAGTACAAAGTTACATTTACTAACACTAGAAAGTAAAGGGACGACGACGTTTCGGTCCGTCCTGAACCATTCTCAAGTCGATTGTGAGAGGACCATTGTCACAATCGACTTGAGAATGGTCCAGGACGGACCGAAATGTCGTCGTCCCTTCACTCTCTAATGTGTGGTTTGGTCAACATACTTCAGCCACGTTATTGTGACTCCTCGCCTGTAAAACATTGATATGTGATGTAGTAAACTGTAACCGCGTGAACTATATAAGAGTGTTTCAGTTTACCATTTAGACCTTTGGTCTTGTGTAGGTCCTGTGTCATGTGTGGCACTAAATGCCACCATTATCCTCAGTGTAATAAACCATAACTGAAAAACCCAGATTTGGCAAAATTGTAAATTAATTTTCTCAACAAAGGTGTTAATAATAAGTTGTATAATGGAAGACTTTACTTATATCAGTTATCAGTTCAGTGCATTCTGCACAAGTAATTTTCTTGCCGATTTTTGTATCGTCTGGAAAGGCTGACAGGAAGCTGTAAGTTGTGTTTTTGTCTACCTGTACCTGTAAGAGAGAGTCTCTTGGTGTCCAAAGTTGAAGGTCAGCCGATGTGGGCGAGCATCACTCAAATTTACAGTGGGAATGGTCTAGGGTACAGGACAGACATATGCTGGTTGAGGTCGGCATTAATGAAATGCTTTAAGAAATATTACAATTATAAACCCCCCTTGGCCATTTTCAGGAAGTATTACAAGGAGTCAAGTGTGAAATACGGACTAGAGAGAATAATGCAAGTTAACACGACCTTTTGTCTTAAAGTCATAAGAGACCCTACATCTCCTGCATTGCTCAGAGACAAATTATTTAGTGCTGTTAACACCCTTTTGACTGGTGCCGACATACCAACTCACTCCTTTTATGATAACTTGCTGAGAAACAATGCTTACAATCTCATTAAACTTAACATTCCTTTTAAGTGCAATCTACCTGTCTCTGATATTCCTCTTTATCTGTACCCCACCATTCAAGTATCATACACACCTGTCACCAAAAAAGATAATGAGAATCTTGCTCTACTCAAAGCTGTCACTCTTGAAACAATTGCCTCCTCCATCGAGAGTCTAAGATCTCACGAGCACTGTGTCTACACCGACGGCTCAGTCCAATCCTCTACTGGACGGACTGCAGCGGCATGTAGGTTTTATAGAAATAATATTTGCACAAAGACTGTCAGTGTCAGGTTAAACAACTGGCTGACCTCCACACAAGCAGAACTAGCAGCATTACACTTAGCTACCAGTACATTAAAAAATATTGGAGGAGGAATAATATTTTGTGATTCAAAGTCTGCTCTTCAAGCAATCGAAAACTTCTCTTGGAAGATCGACAGCAAGAACCTCATACTCCCAATTATAAATGACCTAATTGATGCACAGAGTAAAGGGTCTCGAATCTCCTTTGTATGGATACCTTCACACATAAATATAACCCATCATAATGAGACAGACATTGCAGCCAAATTAGCGTGTAACAAGTTTGAAGTTGAATTAGATCTAGGTATCCCCATCTCTGCTGTCAAAACTGTATTGGTCCAAACATTCAGATCTGATAGGAAAGAACTTACTGACTCCCAACGACCTGAAAGTACTAGTATAAAAAGCTATGATTTGTTCAGATCTGAAACCTACATCTATGGACAGCACAAAACGTCCACTAGACTGTGCGACACAGTGGTTGCAAGGATCAGGTTGGGTTACCGTTACCTGTGGCTGCAGGTGACGGGTCTCCCAATCCTGAGCACTCCAGTTGCAAACTCTGTGAGCAGGAACTACAGCATGATCTCCCGCACTACATCACTGAATGCCCAGTTATTAGACCTTTCAGACCAGTTGGCATGAGGTACCTGGAGCTTTGCAATTACTTTGTTCACTCTCGTATTCTTGAAGATATCCTCACAGTATACCCAAAATTTGCCAGTGCAGGCTATTAAACACATGGCTCTGTATGACTAACCATCCTGCGAGATGGGGACTTGTATTACCACTGCTACCTTATTCAATCTTGTGGTGTTGATATCCTCAAAATGCATCCAGAGTCTGCCAGTGCAGACCGCTTATCACATGCCTCTGTATGACTAACCATCCTGTGTGATGGGGACTTTTTAGCATCACCTAGTTAGCTTTTTTGACACACTGTACTCCACTTCATATAGTCTAGGGTAGCTGCACTAATGCAGATGTACCTAATATGTTAATAAAAAAAAAAAATCTCTGACCGCTAGTTAGGTTACCGTTACCTGTGGCAGGTGGCTGCAGGTGACGGATCTCCCAATCCTGAACACTCCAAGTGCAAACTCTGTGAGCAGGAACTGCGGCATGATCTCCCGCACTACATCACTGAATGCCCAGTTATCAGACCATTCAGACCAGTTGGCATGAGGTACCTGGAGCTTTGTAATTACTTTATTCACTCTCGTGTTCATGATGATATCCTCATAATGCACCCGGAGTCTGCCAGTGCAGGCTATTGAACACATGGCCATGTATGACTAACCATCCTGTGTGATGGGGATTTTTAGAATCACGTAGCTAGCTTTTTTACTCACTCTGTACCCCACTTGATATAGTCTAGGGGGACCTGCACAAATGCACATGTACCTAAATGTGTTAATAAAAAAATTATCTGACCCATATGTTTCAGTGGTTGTTAATAATATATTTTCTGAGAATGGGGATGCAGAGTGGGGGGGGGAAGAGTGGATAGATGAATCTATAGTTGTAGAGATATATGGATAGAGTGGTAGATGGACGGATAGATAGATGGATATGTAGATGGATAGACATCTGAATAAATAGATTAATGGATAGATACATAGATAGATGGAAGATAGACAGACAGACCCGAGCACCGCCGGGTAGCCCCTTCAATATCTTATATAAGGATAAAATCATTAGTGGAAGTACTGCGTCTTGAAGAACCAAGTCTTCACTACACGAGTACTTCATGTTATGGGACTGACTCCTACTCTTCACATTCTCTTTGTGAAGAGTATCACATTCCACTTTCACTCTCCAGCATACCACACCCCACCCACCATACTAACAACACCACCACGCCTCACCCACCATACTAACAACACCACGCCACACCCACCATACTAACAACACCACCACGCCACACCCACCATACTAACAACAACACCTCGCCTCACCCACCATACTAACACCTCGCCTCACCCACCATACTAACACCTCGCCTCACCCACCATACTAACACCTCGCCTCACCCACCATACTAACAACAACACCTCGCCTCACCCACCATACTAACACCTCGCCTCACCCACCATACTAACACCTCGCCTCACCCACCATACTATTACCTCGCCTCACCCACCATACTAACCACACCTTGCCTCACCCACCATACTAACAACACCTCGCCTCACCCACCATACTAACCACACCACCACGCCTCACCCACCATACTAACCACACCACCACGCCTCACCCACCATACTAACCACACCACCACGCCTCACCCACCATACAAACAACAACACCTCGCCTCACCCTCCATGCTAACCACACCTCGCCTCACCCACCATACTAACAACACCTCGCCTCACCCACCATACTAACAACAACACCTCGCCTCACCCACCATACTAACAACACCTCGCCTCACCCACCATACTAACAACAACACCTCGCCTCACCCACCATACTAACAACACCTCGCCTCACCCACCATACTAACAACACCTCGCCTCACCCACCATACTAACAACACCTCGCCTCACCCACCATACTAACAACACCTCGCCTCACCCACCATACTAACACCACCTCGCCTCACCCACCATACTAACAACAACACCTCGCCTCACCCACCATACTAACAACACCTCGCCTCACCCACCATACTAACACCACCTCGCCTCACCCACCATACTAACCACACCTCGCCTCACCCACCATACTAACAACAACACCTCGCCTCACCCACCATACTAACAACACCTCGCCTCACCCACCATACTAACAAACACCTCGCCTCACCCACCATACTAACCACAACACCACGCCTCACCCACCATACTAACAACACCACGCCTCACCCACCATACTAACAACACCTCGCCTCACCCACCATACTAACCACAACACCTCGCCTCACCCACCATACTAACAACACCTCGCCTCACCCACCATACTAACCACAACACCTCGCCTCACCCACCATACTAACAACACCTTGCCTCACCCACCATACTAACAACACCTCGCCTCACCCACCATACTAACAACACCTTGCCTCACCCACCATACTAACCACACCACCACGCCTCACCCACCATACTAACCACAACACCACGCCTCACCCACCATACTTATCACACCACCACGCCTCACCCACCATACTAACCACACCACCACGCCTCACCCACCATACTAACCACACCACCACGCCTCACCCACCATACTAACCACACCACCACGCCTCACCCACCATACTAACCACACCACCACGCCTCACCCACCATTCTAACCACACCACTTCGCCTCACCCACCATACTAACAACACCTCGCCTCACCCACCATACTAACCACAACACTTCGGCTCACCCACCATACTAACCACAACACTTCGCCTCAGCCACCATACTAACCACAACACTTCGCCTCACCCACCATACTAACAACACCTCGCCTCACCCACCATACTAACCACAACACTTCGCCTCACCCACCATACTAACCACAACACTTCGCCTCACCCACCATACTAACAACACCACCTCGCCTCACCCACCATACTAACCACAACACCTCGCCTCACCCACCATACTAACCACAGAACACCTCGCCTCACCCACCATACTAACACACAACACCTCGCCTCACCCAGCATACTAACCACAACACCTCGCCTCACCCACCATACTAACCACAACACCACGCCTCACCCACCATACTAACACACAACACCACGCCTCACCCACCATACTAACCACAACACCTCGCCTCACCCACCATACTAACCACACAACACCTCGCCTCACCCAGCATACTAACCACAACACCACGCCTCACCCACCATACTAACCACAACACCTCGCCTCACCCACCATACTAACCACAACACCACGCCTCACCCACCATACTAACCACAACACCTCGCCTCACCCACCATACTAACCACACAACACCTCGCCTCACCCAGCATACTAACCACAACACCTCGCCTCACCCACCATACTAACCACAACACCACGCCTCACCCACCATACTAACCACAACACCACGCCTCACCCACCATACTAACACAACACCTCGCCTCACCCACCATACTAAACACAAACACCTCGCCTCACCCACCATACTAACAACACCACCACGCCTACCCACCATACTAACCACACCACCACGCCTCACCCACCATACTAACAACACCACCTCGCCTCACCCACCATACTAAACCACAACACCTCGCCTCACCCACCATACTAACCACAACACCTCGCCTCACCCGCCATACTACCACACAACACCTCGCCTCACCCACATACTAACCACACAACACATCGCCTCACCCACCATACTAACCAACAACACCTCGCCTCACCCACCATACTAACACAGCAAACACTCGCCTCACCCACCTACTAACCACACAACACCACGCCTCACCCACCATTCAAACACAAACAACACCTCGCCTCACCCAACCATACTAACCACAACACCTCGCCTCACCCACCATACTAACCACACAACACCTCGCCTCACCCACCATACTAACCACAACACCACGCCTCACCCACCATACTAACCACAACACCTCGCCTCACCCACCATACTAACCACAACACCTCGCCTCACCCACCATACTAACCACACAACACCTCGCCTCACCCACCATACTAACCACACAACACCTCGCCTCACCCACCATACTAACCACAACACCTCGCCTCACCCACCATACTAACCACACAACACCTCGCCTCACCCACCATACTAACCACAACACCTCGCCTCACCCACCATACTAACCACAACACCTCGCCTCACCCACCATACTAACCACACAACACCTCGCCTCACCCACCATACTAACCACACAACACCACGCCTCACCCACCATACTAACCACAACACCTCGCCTCACCCACCATACTAACCACACAACACCACGCCTCACCCACCATACTAACCACAACACCTCGCCTCACCCACCATACTAACCACAACACCTCGCCTCACCCACCATACTAACCACAACACCTCGCCTCACCCACCATACTAACCACAACACCTCGCCTCACCCACCATACTAACCACAACACCTCGCCTCACCCACCATACTAACCACACAACACCTCGCCTCACCCACCATACTAACCACACTAACACACAGCCTCACCCACCATACTAACCACAACCACCACGCCTCACCCACCATACTATCACAACACCACGCCTCACCCACCATACTTAACCACACCACCACGCCTCCCCCCATACTACCACACCCCCGCCACACCCCATACTAACCACACCACCACGCCTCACACCACCATACTAACCACACCACCACGCCTCACACCCACCTACTAACCACACCACCACGCCTACCCACCATACTAACCACACCACCACGCCTCACCCCACCATACTAACCACACCACTTCGCCTCACCTACCATACTAACCACAACACTTTGCCTCACCCACCATACTAACAACACCTCGCCTCACCCACCATACTAACACAAAACACTTCGCCTCACCCACCATACTAACAACACCTCGCCTCACCCACCATACTAACCACAACACTTCGCCTCACCCACCATACTAACCACAACACTCGCCTCACCCACCATACTAACAACACCACCTCGCCTCACCCACCATACTAACCACACCTCGCCTCACCCACCATACTAACCACAACACCTCGCCTCACCCACCATACTAACCACAACACCTCGCCTCACCCACCATTCTAACCACACAACACCTCGCCTCACCCACCATACTAACCACACAACACCTCGCCTCACCCACCATACTAACCACAACACCACGCCTCACCCACCATACTAACCCACACACCACGCCTTACCCACCATACTAACCACACCACCACGGCCTCACCCACCATACTAACAACACCACCTCGCTCACCCACCATACTAACCACAACACCTCGCCTCACCCACCATACTAACCACAACACCTCGCCTCACCCGCCATACTAACCACACAACACCTCGCCTCACCCACCATACTAACCACACAACACCTCGCCTCACCCACCATACTAACCACAAACACCTCGCCTCACCCACAATACTAAACACACAACACCTCGCCTCACCCACCATACTAACCCACACAACACCACGCCTCACCCACCATTCTAACCACACACACACTCGCCTCACCCACCATACTAACCCACAACACCTCGCCTCACCACCATACGACCACACAACACCTCGCCTCACCCACCATACATAACCACAACACCACGCCTCACCCACCATACTAACCAAACACCTCGCCTCACCCACCAATACTAACCACAACACCTCGCCTCACCCACCATATCTAACCACACAACAACCTCGCCTCACCCACCATACTAACCACGACAACACCTCGCCTCACCCACCATACGTAACCACAACTACCTCCGCCTCACCCACACCATACTAACCACACAACACCTCGCCTCACCCACAATACTAACCACACAACCACACGCCTCACCCACCATACTAACCACAACACCTCGCCTCACCACCATACTAACCACAACACCTCGCTCACCCACCATACTAACAACAACACCTCGCCTCACCCACCATACTAACAACACTCGCCTCACCCACCATACTAACACACCTCGCCTCACCCACCATACTAACCACACCTCGCCTCACCCACCATACTACAACAACACCGTCGCCTCACCCACCATACTAACAACACCCTCGCCTCACCCACCATACTAACAACACCTCGCCTCACCCAACCATACTAACACAACACCACGCCTCACCCACCATACTAACAAACACCACGCCTCACCCACATACTTAACAACACCTCGCCTCACCCACCATACTAACCACAACACCTCGCCTCACCCACCATACTAACAACACCTCGCCTCACCCACCATACTAACCACAACACCTCGCCTCACCCACCATACTAACAACACCTTGCCTCACCCACCATACTAACAACACCTCGCCTCACCCACCATACTAACAACACCTTGCCTCACCCACCATACTAACCACACCACCACGCCTCACCCACCATACTAACCACAACACCACGCCTCACCCACCATACTTATCACACCACCACGCCTCACCCACCATACTAACCACACCACCACGCCTCACCCACCATACTAACCACACCACCACGCCTCACCCACCATACTAACCACACCACCACGCCTCACCCACCATACTAACCACACCACCACGCCTCACCCACCATTCTAACCACACCACTTCGCCTCACCCACCATACTAACAACACCTCGCCTCACCCACCATACTAACCACAACACTTCGGCTCACCCACCATACTAACCACAACACTTCGCCTCAGCCACCATACTAACCACAACACTTCGCCTCACCCACCATACTAACAACACCTCGCCTCACCCACCATACTAACCACAACACTTCGCCTCACCCACCATACTAACCACAACACTTCGCCTCACCCACCATACTAACAACACCACCTCGCCTCACCCACCATACTAACCACAACACCTCGCCTCACCCACCATACTAACCACAACACCTCGCCTCACCCACCATACTAACCACAGAACACCTCGCCTCACCCACCATACTAACCACACAACACCTCGCCTCACCCAGCATACTAACCACAACACCTCGCCTCACCCACCATACTAACCACAACACCACGCCTCACCCACCATACTAACCACAACACCACGCCTCACCCACCATACTAACCACAACACCTCGCCTCACCCACCATACTAACCACACAACACCTCGCCTCACCCAGCATACTAACCACAACACCACGCCTCACCCACCATACTAACCACAACACCTCGCCTCACCCACCATACTAACCACAACACCACGCCTCACCCACCATACTAACCACAACACCTCGCCTCACCCACCATACTAACCACACAACACCTCGCCTCACCCAGCATACTAACCACAACACCTCGCCTCACCCACCATACTAACCACAACACCACGCCTCACCCACCATACTAACCACAACACCACGCCTCACCCACCATACTAACCACAACACCTCGCCTCACCCACCATACTAACCACACAACACCTCGCCTCACCCACCATACTAACCACACCACCACGCCTTACCCACCATACTAACCACACCACCACGCCTCACCCACCATACTAACAACACCACCTCGCCTCACCCACCATACTAACCACAACACCTCGCCTCACCCACCATACTAACCACAACACCTCGCCTCACCCGCCATACTAACCACACAACACCTCGCCTCACCCACCATACTAACCACACAACACCTCGCCTCACCCACCATACTAACCACAACACCTCGCCTCACCCACCATACTAACCACACAACACCTCGCCTCACCCACCATACTAACCACACAACACCACGCCTCACCCACCATTCAAACCACACAACACCTCGCCTCACCCACCATACTAACCACAACACCTCGCCTCACCCACCATACTAACCACACAACACCTCGCCTCACCCACCATACTAACCACAACACCACGCCTCACCCACCATACTAACCACAACACCTCGCCTCACCCACCATACTAACCACAACACCTCGCCTCACCCACCATACTAACCACACAACACCTCGCCTCACCCACCATACTAACCACACAACACCTCGCCTCACCCACCATACTAACCACAACACCTCGCCTCACCCACCATACTAACCACACAACACCTCGCCTCACCCACCATACTAACCACAACACCTCGCCTCACCCACCATACTAACCACAACACCTCGCCTCACCCACCATACTAACCACACAACACCTCGCCTCACCCACCATACTAACCACACAACACCACGCCTCACCCACCATACTAACCACAACACCTCGCCTCACCCACCATACTAACCACACAACACCACGCCTCACCCACCATACTAACCACAACACCTCGCCTCACCCACCATACTAACCACAACACCTCGCCTCACCCACCATACTAACCACAACACCTCGCCTCACCCACCATACTAACCACAACACCTCGCCTCACCCACCATACTAACCACAACACCTCGCCTCACCCACCATACTAACCACACAACACCTCGCCTCACCCACCATACTAACCACACAACACCACGCCTCACCCACCATACTAACCACAACACCACGCCTCACCCACCATACTTATCACACCACCACGCCTCACCCACCATACTAACCACACCACCACGCCTCACCCACCATACTAACCACACCACCACGCCTCACCCACCATACTAACCACACCACCACGCCTCACCCACCATACTAACCACACCACCACGCCTTACCCACCATACTAACCACACCACCACGCCTCACCCACCATACTAACCACACCACTTCGCCTCACCTACCATACTAACCACAACACTTTGCCTCACCCACCATACTAACAACACCTCGCCTCACCCACCATACTAACCAAAACACTTCGCCTCACCCACCATACTAACAACACCTCGCCTCACCCACCATACTAACCACAACACTTCGCCTCACCCACCATACTAACCACAACACTTCGCCTCACCCACCATACTAACAACACCACCTCGCCTCACCCACCATACTAACCACAACACCTCGCCTCACCCACCATACTAACCACAACACCTCGCCTCACCCACCATTCTAACCACACAACACCTCGCCTCACCCACCATACTAACCACACAACACCTCGCCTCACCCACCATACTAACCACACAACACCTCGCCTCACCCACCATACTAACCACAACACCTCGCCTCACCCACCATACTAACCACACAACACCTCGCCTCACCCACCATACTAACCACAACACCTCGCCTCACCCACCATACTAACCACAACACCTCGCCTCACCCACCATACTAACCACACAACACCTCGCCTCACCCACCATACTAACCACACAACACCACGCCTCACCCACCATACTAACCACAACACCTCGCCTCACCCACCATACTAACCACACAACACCACGCCTCACCCACCATACTAACCACAACACCTCGCCTCACCCACCATACTAACCACAACACCTCGCCTCACCCACCATACTAACCACAACACCTCGCCTCACCCACCATACTAACCACAACACCTCGCCTCACCCACCATACTAACCACAACACCTCGCCTCACCCACCATACTAACCACACAACACCTCGCCTCACCCACCATACTAACCACACAACACCACGCCTCACCCACCATACTAACCACAACACCTCGCCTCACCCACCATACTAACCACACAACACCTCGCCTCACCCACCATACTAACCACACAACACCTCGCCTCACCCACCATACTAACACAACACCTCGCCTCACCCACCATACTAACCACACAACACCTCGCCTCACCCACCATACTAACCACACAACACCACGCCTCACCCACCATACTAACCACAACACCTCGCCTCACCCACCATACTAACCACAACACCTCGCCTCACCCACCATACTAACCACACAACACCTCGCCTCACCCACCATACTAACCACACAACACCACGCCTCACCCACCATACTAACCACAACACCTCGCCTCACCCACCATACTAACCACACAACACCACGCCTCACCCACCATACTAACCACAACACCTCGCCTCACCCACCATACTAACCACAACACCTCGCCTCACCCACCATACTAACCACAACACCTCGCCTCACCCACCATACTAACCACAACACCTCGCCTCACCCACCATACTAACCACACAACACCTCGCCTCACCCACCATACTAACCACACAACACCACGCCTCACCCACCATACTAACCACAACACCACGCCTCACCCACCATACTTATCACACCACCACGCCTCACCCACCATACTAACCACACCACCACGCCTCACCCACCATACTAACCACACCACCACGCCTCACCCACCATACTAACCAACCACCACGCCTCACCCACCATACTAACCACACCACCACGCCTCACCCACCATACTAACACACCACCACGCCTACCCACCATACTAACCACACCACCACGCCCACCCACCATACTAACCACACCACTTCGCCTCACCCACCATACTAACCACAACACTTCGCCTCACCCACCATACTAACAACACCTCGCCTCACCCACCATACTAACCACAACACTTCGCCTCACCCACCATACTAACAACACCTCGCCTCACCCACCATACTAACCACAACACTTCGCCTCACCCACCATACTAACCACAACACTTCGCCTCACCCACCATACTAACAACACCACCTCGCCTCACCCACCATACTACCACAACACCTCGCCTCACCACCATACTAACCACAACACCTCGCCTCACCCACCATACTAACCACACAACACCTCGCCTCACCCACCATACAAACCACACAACACCTCGCCTCACCCAGCATACTAACCACAACACCTCGCCTCACCCACCATACTAACCACAACACCACGCCTCACCCACCATACTAACCACAACACCACGCCTCACCCACCATACTAAGCACAACACCTCGCCTCACCCACCATACTAACAACACCACCACGCCTCACCCACCATACTAACCACAACACCACGCCTCACCCACCATACTAACCACAACACCTCGCCTCACCCACCATACTAACCACACAACACCTCGCCTCACCCACCATACTAACCACACAACACCTCGCCTCACCCACCATACTAACCACACAACACCACGCCTCACCCACCATACTAACCACAACACCACGCCTCACTGTTACGGCCCTCTCGGGACGCAACGGGGTTCTCACTCTGATGTTGTTAGAGGATGATATATGTATCCGTTCCCAAGCCAGTAGAGGCTTTCAAGGGATGTGATCCGTGACGCAAGTAACTTAAAGGGAGTATGGAAAGAAAGTTAAGAACTTAATATAATATATTGACCACCACCAATAAATAAATATTATATAAAAGGAGTACACAGGGGGAGGGGTATTAATGCTATGCAAGGGGATTATTCACTGTAGTCCTTCTGCTGAAGACTCTGGTGCCACACCACTTTCGGTGCCGATTCCTTGGTGCTTTCTTCGTGGCCTTAAGACGTGTCCTCTGAGAACGCCGAGCCTACCCTGGCCACAGGTCAGCCACAACACAGGTCCACTGGGGGCACCGTTGTGGAGGCCGTCAACCACACGTCCAGCAGGTCTGCTGGCAGGTACTGAGCCACCAAGGCTGGTACGGCCACTCCACGAACGATAAAAGGGGTACGCCCTAGACAGGAGTCTCGTGTGATATCACCAATCACCCTCCTGTCCTCAATACCCCAGTGGATTATCGTCTCCAACCGTCGGTCCCGGGTAAATCCTTCCACTGCCACTCCACTGGCAGGCTTAACACACCACAGTGTTCTTCCGGGGGGACGACGTCACAACAGCTGCAGCAAACTTCACAGTATGGAGACTGGCTGCCTCGGGTAGACTGACTTCACCTTCAACACAGTGGTCCCAGGTTGGCTCTGTAAGCAGACACGTCATTAATAATGGACACTAATACACCACACTCACAGGCTCAGATACTAACACCTGACGCATCCAGTCCATAGATGGCGCTGTCGTCGGAGCACCACCTCACCAGAGGTCAGGAGCGGCGGTGTTGCAGTGCTGAACCAGACTGGAAACTGGTCCTCGAGGCCAGTACACGCTGTCCTCACTAGGTGTCGTCGTTCGTTTGGCGGGGGTTTCGGGAGCTGACCCAGAGATGGCGTGTTTGTCACTGCTCCAGGCTCGGACGCTGAATCCGGGTCCGTAACACTCACCCACCATACTTATCACACCACCACGCCTCACCCACCATACTAACCACACCACCACGCCTCACCCACCATACTAACCACACCACCACGCCTCACCCACCATACTAACCACACCACCACGCCTCACCCACCATACTAACCACACCACCACGCCTTACCCACCATACTAACCACACCACCACGCCTCACCCACCATACTAACCACACCACTTCGCCTCACCCACCATACTAACCACAACACTTCGCCTCACCCACCATACTAACAACACCTCGCCTCACCACCCACCATACTAACCACAACACTTCGCCTCACCCACCATACTAACCACAACACTTCGCCTCACACCACCATACTAACCACAAACACTTCGCCTCACCCTACCATACTAACAACACCTCGCCTCACCCACCATACTAACCACAACACTTCGCCTCACCCCCATACTAACCACAACACCTCAACCTCACCCACCATAACTAACCACACAACACCACGCCTCACCCACCATACTAACCACAACACCTCGCCCTCACCCACCATACTAACCACAACACCTCGCCTCACCCACCATACTAAACCACAACAACCTCGCCTCCACCCACCATACCTAACCACAAACACCTCGCCTCACCCACCATACTAACCACACAACACCTCGCCTCACCACCAATACTAACCACACAACAACCACGCCTCACCCACCATACTAACCACATACACCCACGCCTCACCCACCATACTGATCACAACCACCACGCCTCACCCCACCATACTAACCACACCACCACGCCTCACCCACCATACTAACCACACCACCACGCCTCACCACCATACTAACCACACCACCACGCCTCACCCACCATACTAACCACACCACCACGCCTCACCCACCATACTAACCACACCACCACGCCTTACCCACCATACTAACCACACCACCACGCCTCACCCACCATACTAACCACACCACTTCGCCTCACCCACCATACTAACCACAACACTTCGCCTCACCCACCATACTAACCAACACCTCTGCCTCACCCACCATACTAACCACAACACTTCGCCTCACCCACCATACTAACAACACCTCGCCTCACCCACCATACTAACCACAACACTTCGCCCTCACCCACCATACTAACCACAACACTTCGCCTCACCCACCATACTAACAACACCACCTCGCCTCACCCACCATACTAACCACAACACCTCGCCTCACCCACCATACTAACCCACAACACCTCGCCTCACCCACCCATACTAACCACACAACACCTCGCCTCACCCACCATACTAACCACACAACACCTCGCCTCACCCAGCATACTAACCACAACACCTCGCCTCACCCACCATACTAACAACACCACCACGCCTCACCCACCATACTTATCACACCACCACGCCTCACCCACCATACTAACCACACCACCACGCCTCACCCACCATACTAACCACACCACCACGCCTCACCCACCATACTAACCACACCACCACGCCTCACCCACCATACTAACCACACCACCACGCCTTACCCACCATACTAACCACACCACCACGCCTCACCCACCATACTAACCACACCACTTCGCCTCACCCACCATACTAACCACAACACTTCGCCTCACCCACCATACTAACAACACCTCGCCTCACCCACCATACTAACCACAACACTTCGCCTCACCCACCATACTAACCACAACACTTCGCCTCACACACCATACTAACCACAACACTTCGCCTCACCCACCATACTAACAACACCTCGCCTCACCCACCATACTAACCACAACACTTCGCCTCACCCACCATACTAACCACAACACCTCACCTCACCCACCATACTAACCACACAACACCACGCCTCACCCACCATACTAACCACAACACCTCGCCTCACCCACCATACTAACCACAACACCTCGCCTCACCCACCATACTAACCACAACACCTCGCCTCACCCACCATACTAACCACAACACCTCGCCTCACCCACCATACTAACCACACAACACCTCGCCTCACCCACCATACTAACACACAACACCACGCCTCACCCACCATACTAACCACAACACCACGCCTCACCCACCATACTTATCCACACCACCACGCCTCACCCACCATACTAACCACACCACCACGCCTCACCCACCATACTAACCACACCACCACGCCTCACCCACCATACTAACCACACCACCACGCCTCACCCACCATACTAACCACACCACCTACGCCTCACCCACCATACTAACCACACCACCACGCCTCACCCACCATACTAACCACACCACCACGCCTCACCCACCATACTAACCACAACACTTCGCCTCACCACCATACTAACCACAACACTTCGCCTCACCCACCATACTAACAACACCTCGCCTCACCCACCATACTAACCACAACACTTCGCCTCACCCACCATACTAACCACAACACCTCACCTCACCCACCATACTAACCACACAACACTCCGCCTCACCCACCATACTAACCACAACACCTCGCCTCACCCACCATACTAACCACAACACCTCGCCTCACCCACCATACTAACCACAAACACCTCGCCTCACCCACCATACTAACCACAACACCTCGCCTCACCCACCATACTAACCACACAACACCTCGCCTCACCCACCATACTAACCACACAACACCTCGCCTCACCCACCATACTAACCACAACACCACGCCTCACCCACCATACTAACAACACCACGCCTCACCCACCATACTATACACACCACCACGCCTCACCCACCATACTAACCACACCACCACGCCTCACCCACCATACATACCACACCACCACGCTCACCCACCATCCTAACCACACCACCACGCCCCACGCCTCACCCACCATACTAACCACCACCCACCACGCCTTACCCACCATACTAACCACACCACCACGCCTCACCCACCATACTAACCACACCACTTCGCCTCACCCACCATACTAACCACAACACTTCGCCTCACCCACCATACTAACAACACCTCGCCTCACCCACATACTAACCACAACACTTCGCCTCACCCACATACTAACCACAACACTTCGCCTCACACACCATACTAACCACACACAACACTTCGCCTCACCCACCATACATAACACACCTCGCCTCACCCACCATACTAACCACATACACTTCGGCCTCACCCACCATACTAACCACAACACTTCGCCTCACCCACCATACTAACAACACCACCTCGCCTCACCCACCATACTAACCACAACACCATCGCCTCTCACCCACCATACTAACCACAACACCTCGCCTCACCCACCATACTAACCACACAACACCTCGCCTCACCCACCATACTAACCACACAACACCTCGCCTCACCCAGCATACTAACCACAACACCTCGCCTCACCCACCATACTAACCACAACACCACGCCTCACCCACCATACTAACCACAACACCACGCCTCACCCACCATACTAACCACAACACCTCGCCTCACCCACCATACTAACAACACCACCACGCCTCACCCACCATACTAACCACAACACCACGCCTCACCCACCATACTAACCACAACACCTCGCCTCACCCACCATACTAACCACACAACACCTCGCCTCACCCACCATACTAACCACAACACCACGCCTCACCCACCATACTAACCACACCACCACGCCTTACCCACCATACTAACCACACCACCACGCCTCACCCACAATACTAACAACACCACCTCGCCTCACCCACCATACTAACCACAACACCTCGCCTCACCCACCATACTAACCACAACACCTCGCCTCACCCACCATACTAACCACACAACACCTCGCCTCACCCACCATACTAACCACACAACACCTCGCCTCACCCACCATACTAACCACAACACCTCGCCTCACCCACCATACTAACCACACAACACCACGCCTCACCCACCATACTAACCACAACACCTCGCCTCACCCACCATACTAACCACAACACCTCGCCTCACCCACCATACTAACCACAACACCTCGCCTCACCCACAATACTAACCACAAACACTCGCCTCACCCCACCATACTAACCACACAACAACCTCGCCTCACCCACCATACTAACCACACAACACCACGCCTCACCCACCATACTAACCACAACAACCACGCCTCACCACCATACTTATCACACCACCACGCCTCACACCACCATACTAACCACACCACCACGCCTCACCCCACCATACTAACCACACCACCACGCCTCACCCACCATACTAACCACACCACCACGCCTCACCCACCATACTAACCACGCCACCACGCCTTACCCACCATACTAACCACACCCACCACGCCTCACCCACCATACTAACCACACCACTTCGCCTCACCCACCATACTAACCACAACACTTCCCCCTCACCCACCATACTAACAACACCTCGCCTCACCCACCATACTAACCACAAACACTTCGCCTCACCCACCATACTAACCACAACACTTCGCCTTCACCCACCATACTAACCACAACACTTCGCCTCACCCACCATACTAACAACACCTCGCCTCACCCACCATACTAACCACAACACTTCGCCTCACCCACCATACTAACCACAACACTTCGCACTCACCCACCATACTAACAACCACCACCTCGCCTCACCCACCATACTAACCACAACACCTCGCCTCACCCACCATTACCTAACCACAACACCTCGTCTCACCCACCATACTAACCACACAACACCTCGCCTCACCCACCATTACTAACCACACAAACACCTTGCCTCACCCAGCATACTAACCACAACACCTCGCCTCACCCACCATACTAACCACAACACCACGCCTCACCCACCATACTAACCACAACACCACGCCTCACCCACCATACTAACCACAACACCTCGCCTCACCCACCATACTAACAACACCACCACGCCTCACCCACCATACTAACCAAAACACCACGCCTCACCCACCATACTAACCACAACACCTCACCTCACCCACCATACTAACCACACAACACCTCGCCTCACCCACCATACTAACCACAACACCACGCCTCACCCACCATACTAACCACACCACCACGCCTTACCCACCATACTAACCACACCACCACGCCTCACCCACCATACTAACAACACCACCTCGCCTCACCCACCATACTAACCACAACACCTCGCCTCACCCACCATACTAACCACAACACCTCGCCTCACCCACCATACTAACCACACAACACCTCGCCTCACCCACCATACTAACCACACAACACCTCGCCTCACCCACCATACTAACCACAACACCTCGCCTCACCCACCATACTAACCACACAACACCTCGCCTCACCCACCATACTAACCACACAACACCACGCCTCACCCACCATTCTAACCACACAACACCTCGCCTCACCCACCATACTAACCACAACACCTCGCCTCACCCACCATAATAACCACACAACACCTCGCCTCACCCACCATACTAACCACAACACCACGCCTCACCCACCATACTAACCACAACACCTCGCCTCACCCACCATACTAACCACAACACCTCGCCTCACCCACCATACTAACCACACAACACCTCGCCTCACCCACCATACTAACCACACAACACCTCGCCTCACCCACCATACTAACCACAACACCTCGCCTCACCCACCATACTAACCACACAACACCTCGCCTCACCTACCATACTAACCACACAACACCACGCCTCACCCACCATACTAACCACAACACCTCGCCTCACCCACCATACTAACCACAACACCTCGCCCCACCCACCATACTAACCACACAACACCTCGCCTCACCCACCATACTAACCACACAACACCACGCCTCACCCACCATACTAACCACAACACCTCGCCTCACCCACCATACTAACCACACAACACCAGGCCTCACCCACCATACTAACCACAACACCTCGCCTCACCCACCATACTAACCACAACACCTCGCCTCACCCACCATACTAACCACACAACACCTCGCCTCACCCACCATACTAACCACACAACACCACGCCTCACCCACCATACTAACCACAACACCTCGCCTCACCCACCATACTAACCACACCACCTCGCCTCACCCACCATACTAACCACAACACCTCGCCTCACCCACCATACTAACCACAACACCTCGCCTCACCCACCATACTAACCACAACACCACGCCTCACCCACCATACTAACCACAACACCACGCCTCACCCACCATACTAACCACAACACCTCGCCTCACCCACCTTACTAACCACAACACCTCGCCTCACCCACCATACTAACCACAACACCACGCCTCACCCACCATACTAACCACAACACCACGCCACACCCACCATACTAACCACAACACCACGCCACACCCACCATACTAACAACACCACGTGTGACCAGCCGATGATGCCGTGCTGGAGGCGGCCAGGCTGGGCAGGTCATTAAGGCCTGGAGGGCAGGATAGGGAGGGCGGGATAGGGAGGGCGGGATATCCCAAACTGAATTAATGAAGATTAATGCTCTATTGTGGCGCCTGACAAATGTGGAGGGGGACTTATTAATTATGGGTTGGTTCACGAGTCAGGCTCATCACGATACATTCTCTCTCTCTACATGTATCTTTTATATATGTGTGTGTATAAAATCACCTCACCACCTCATTACCCTCATTCTTTGGGGCACACGTGAGGAACACAAATGCGAACAAGCCTGAATGGTCCCCAGCGGGCTGATGGGCAAATAATTGCCCATCAGCCCATGTGCCCCAACTCACACTGCTCATCAGTGTGAGTTGGGGCACACGTTCCTCACGTGTGCCCCAAAGAATGAGGTGATTTGATAAAATACTATGCCCAAGATTACCATCAGAGTGCCGTCGGGCTGATGGGCAAATAGGTTCGGCTTCCATCAGCTTGAGTCTGGTCGTGATGGTCGAGTGGATTAAGTGCCCTCTACACCAATTGCAATGTGCTCCTGGCATTACGGGTTCGTGTCACTTCTAGGGTGTGAGTTTTCAGTTGCATGTATGCCTGGGGACCATTCAGGCTTGTTCGCATATATATATATATATATATATATATATATATATATATATATATATATATATATATATATATATATATATATATATATATATATATATATATATATATATAGGGAGCCGGTCGGCCGAGCGGACAGCACGCGGGACTTGTGATCCTGTGGTCCTGGGTTCGATCCCAGGCGCCGGCGAGAAACAATGGGCAGAGTTTCTTTCACCCTATGCCCCTGTTACCTGGCAGTAAAATAGGTACCTGGGTGTTAGTCAGCTGTCACGGGCTGCTTCCTGGGGGTGGAGGCCTGGTCGAGGACCGGGCCGCGGGGACACTAAAACTCCCCGAAATCATCTCAAGATAACCTCAAGATATATATATATATATATATATATATATATATATATATATATATATATATATATATATATATATATATAAATAAATATATATATATATATATATATATATATATATATATATATATATATATATATATATATATATATACATATATATATACATATACATACATATACATATACATACACATTTCGCTCCACTCTGGAACATCTTCAGGAGAGGAATCAATACACAAGGTGCAATTTTGTCCTAATTGCCCATGTGAAGGAGGTGAAGTGTGGGGGAAGGTGAAGGGTGGAGGACATATCGGGGTAACCAAACATTGAGGTAAGGAATAGGGAAGTAATGGGAAAAGGAAGACAGCAAGACACTGGGTAAGGTGGATAATGACAACGTCCTCACACAGTTCTCCCACCTGTGTCAGGCACATTAGTGTGGGAGGAGGCGAAGAAAGGTGTGATTACCTGTGTAAGGATATGACAAGGTTTACCTGAATTTACCTGAGGGCCAGCAACACTCTAGTGGCCTCAACGAGGACGGGAATCCGGCGGCTTGTCAACGTGCGGGAGGTGAGGCGTCACAGGAGGCGTGAGGCAGACAGTGAGGGAGGAGGGTGAGGGAGGTGAGGCGTCACAGGAGGCGTGAGGCAGACAGTGAGGGAGGAGGATGCGGGAGGTGAGGCGTCACAGGAGGCGTGAGGCAGACAGTGAGGGAGGAGGGTGCGGGAGGTGAGGCGTCACAGGAGGCGTGAGGCAGACAGTGAGGGAGGAGGGTGCGGGAGGTGAGGCGTCACAGGAGGCGTGAGGCAGACAGTGTGGCCAGGATTACTGCACCACCAGGCCGACAACGTCACCACACTCCGCCATCCTCACACACTAACCAAGGTTGTTGTTGTTGTTAAAGATTTAGCTACTCAGGACGAAGTGTCCATGTAGCACGGGCTATGGTGAGCCCGTAAGCTCACCAAGGTTAAGAGGTCGCTTTAGGAGAGAAGTAGCAGCAGCAGCAGGAGAGGTGGAGGCGGAGGAGATGGAGAGCAGCAGGAGAGAAGAGGGAGGGGAGGAGGAGCAGCAGTGCAGTAGCCTACACTCCCCCACCAAACAATAGAAGGCCCCTGGAAGAACACGTCAGATACAACGAGATTTGTCTGATGGTAATGGAAACAAGGAGCCACAGTAGCAAGGGGAACATGAGCTAACTTCCCAATACCGAGGGACATCAACCAGGAGAAATAGAGCAGATAAACAACCATCCCCACGGCGGTGATGAGACCTGGAGAACATAATTTTTTGGCATGACAGACAAACTCTTCTTGAAGCAACATATCACAGAACCAACAGGATTAGGAGTAATGACCACTCACCAGCGACACTACAAATAGTGAAAAAATAAAGTATGAGACGCCTCTAGGAGCTAACGACCACATTGTCATGCGTGAATACATGTGGAAGTGAAGGACTTGGTTACATTAAGGAACCCAGTGAAGACGAGTAAAGATTACAATCGTGGACACTACAATATGACACAAGACTCTCTGCGGGAAATCTATAGAGAGGAGTTTCCTCTGTATAGACACCTTCCTTCCCATACATTGCCGGCAGAAAGTATCTATAGAGAGAAGTCTCAAAAGAAACATATTATACTGAAATTAAGACAAACAAAAAAGTAAACCAAGCGGAGCTGTGGATGTTAGGAAGTCGAGGTGGTGAAGAGAAGAAAGACGAGGAGCAGGCGCGGCTCCACACACGTCTCACTCATGTCTTGGTTGTGCCTCCCGAGCTATCATGACCCTGTCTGACAGCCTCCTTGTCTAACATCCTCTTTGTCTGCCAGCGTCCTTGTCTAGCATCCTCTATGTCTGACATCCTCCTGTCAGACATAGAGGACAATAGGAACCGTACACTGACAATCGTGGTGGCAGCCGTGTTAGCGTGACGCGCCCTTCTGAGACCTGTACTGTCAGCCCAGCGTCACCCAACAGGCAACAAGGGAGACAGCTCCCAGTAATTATTCCACTTTCAAAATCAGTTCTTCATATCCAGTCGACCCCTTGACTTAAGCAATGTCTGTGTTGCCTTCCTGTATTCAACGGAGGATGCCTCTGAGGGTGTATTTGTGCCTGGACACGGAGATATTGTCTCGTACACTGTGCCTTTGTGGAACACGTACAGCAAATCCATTACCATGAGAACCCCCCACCCCTCCCCTAAACACCTCCCCCCCCCCTCAAACACTCATTTTCTATCAGAAAATGATCAGAAGCCATCCATCCCTCTAGTGTCGTTGGGGACGGAGGTTTCCTGAAAATGCCACCCGAATTTCCGTCCTTTTAACGATCTGAGCGTGGCCTAGTGGTTAATGCTCCGGCCAGGCACCTGGCTGGCCCATGGTTCGATTCTCTCATATGGGGAAGTGTTCTATTTGTTAAAATTCCTTGCCAGTTCATGCAAGTGTATGGTACACTAACACTTGCTATATATATATATATATATAATATATATATATATATATATATATATATATATATATATATATATATATATATATATATATATATATATATATAAAATATAGCATCTAGTTGGACAGAGCAGCAGAAGAGGAGAAAGTAATTGAGAAAATGGTGGGTTTAAGAGAAGACGGTCACAACAAAGTAAAAGGCTGTGATTTTAGGAGGATAGGCAAATGTGAAAATGTTAAGATTCGCCCCTGAAGGCTGATATTTAATGGAGTGAAACAAATGACAGAAGTGCTTATGAATGCCAGGAAATTGCTAAATGTTGAAGATGAAAACTATGTTATTTTAATCTTGCTAAAAAACAAGATTTTTAAAGGAAGACAAATAGAATCTAGAACTGAACATTAACGAAGCAAAACATCTTAATGAGGGTTGGAATGAAGAAGAAATCAATCATTTTTTTCCACACGGTGATGAGGACTGGGTAACCTGTGAGATGGTACACAAACGCAAAGCACCAAAATCGTTAGAAGAAATGAGACTGAAGGGCAGAGGAAGAGGAGGGAACAAGTTCCTGAATATTGTGTGTATTAACATGGGGTTAGGGTAAGAATACTGGAGTTGAATGATATAATGCAGCTTAAGGCATCAGATATTGTCTGGCATCTTAACATTATAAATGAGGTGGTGTTCCCAACTGGCTACACTATTTGGCACTATTTGGAGATGTGACAAAAAAATTAAGAAAGGTCATGACATTGCTGTTCAGGTGAAGGAATGACTAAAGGTATGACATTAATAGTTCATAACCTACAAGAAGTTGATATAATGGCATTGGAGGCCTGCAGTCAGGATGATAGACTGATAATCAGTATTGCCTGCAGTCAGGATGATAGACTGATAATCAGTATTGCCTGCAGTCCATCAGCAAGCAACACCTGGACGAAAGAGGAGCTTAATGACAAAAGAGAGGTCCTTACAACGGTCATGAGAGAGGTTACACTCAGAGTAGATAAAGATAAATAACAACTGTTGATCCTTGGTGACTTCAAGGTGAAAGTAGTGGAACCAAGAACAGAGAACTTTAGCTAGCAAGAACAGAGAACATTTTGACTGACAAATTCATACACTTCACACTGGCTGGAGACTTTCATGAATCAACATGTTAAACAGCCTACGAGAATGAGAGAAGGCGCTGATCCGTCATTGCTGGATTCAGTATTTACCCACAACTTATCAAGATTTTAATTAATTTCATTGTAAAGACTTGTTGTTAGGCAAGGAAGTAAATGAGATGTATGCTAAATTTAGTGAGATATATGAGGAAGGCAGAACAAATTTACACCAGCACAGAGATGTTACAGTAGAAGGCAGCATTGGTTCAACAGGAATTACGAGAGGAACAGAGAACAAACGGCAAAAAATTTAATTAATACAGGAAGGGACCTAACCCTCAAACACACCAGCAACGCAAACAAGCAAAACACAACTACACATCAGTGAGAAGAGAGGCAGATTACAACTCTGGAAGATGGGTCGCAGACACATGTAAAACAGACTCAGGTCTTACCTTCAAATTTAATATAAACAAGCTGCAAATAATGGATAAAATCCAGAGATAGAAAATGAAGAACAGATTCACAGAGAAGGAAAAGGAAATGTGTGAAATACTAAACGAACAGTTCCAAAGTGTGTTAGCACAAAAGGAGGTTTCCAGAAAACCAGACTCATTGCCGATTATAGAGAACAACATAGAGCACTTAGAGGTGTCACGAGCCGACGCTGAGAAATTACTGAAGGAGTTAGGAAGAAAGGAAGCAGTTGGCCTGATGAAGTGTCATCTTGGTCCTGAGCAACTATATACCTGAGCTGAAGGGAAGGCAACTATCAGGAGAGAGTGCCAAGCCATGACTATTTAGCACTGCCCTGGAAACACAAACCGTAACTGTCCCTATTTTCAGCTTGTTACAACTTGTAATAAAGTTG
>NC_091171.1:13966490-13995088 GCF_040958095.1 Procambarus clarkii
ATGCTTAAGAAATATTAGCAATTATAAACCCCCCCTTGGGCATTTTCAGGAAGTACTGTATTACAAGGAGTCAAGTGTGAAATACGGACTAGAGAGAATAATGCAAGTTAACACTACCTTTTGCCTTAAAGTCATGAGAGATCCTACATCTCCTGCATTGCTCAGAGACAAATTATTTAGTGCTGTTAACACCCTTTTGACTGGTGCCGACATACCAACTCACTCCTTTTATGATAACTGGCTGAGCAACAATGCTTACAATCTCATTAAACTTAACATTCCTTTTAAGTGCAATCTACCTGTCTCTGATATTCCTCTTTATCTGTACCCCACCATTCAAGTATCATACACACCTGTCACCAACAAAGATAATGAGAATCTTGCTCTACTCAAAGCTGTCACTCTTGAAACAATTGCCTCCTCCATCGAGAGTTTAAGATCTCACGAGCACTGTGTCTACACCGACGGCTCAGTCCAATCCTCTACTGGACGGACTGCAGCGGCATGTAGGTTTTATAGAAATAATATTTGCACAAAGACTGTCAGTGTCAGGTTAAACAACTGGCTGACCTCCACACAAGCAGAACTAGCAGCATTACATTTAGCAACCAGCACATTAAAAAACATTGGAGGAGGAATAATATTTTGTGATTCAAAGTCTGCTCTTCAAGCAATCGAAAACTTCTCTTGGAAGATCGACAGCAAGAACCTCATACTCCCAATTATAAATGACCTGATTGATGCACAGAGTAAAGGGTCTCGAATCTCCTTTGTATGGATACCTTCACACATAAATATAACCCCATCATAATGAGACAGACATTGCAGCCAAATTAGCGTGTAACAAGTTTGAAGTTGAATTAGATCTAGGTATCCCCATCTCTGCTGTCAAAACTGTATTGATCCAAACATTCAGATCTGATAGGAAAGAACTTACTGACTCCCAACGACCTGAAAGTACTAGTATAAAAAGCTATGATTTGTTCAGATCTGAAACCTACATCTATGGACAGCACAAAACGTCCACTAGACTGTGCGACACAGTGGTTGCAAGGATCAGGTTGGGTTACCGTTACCTGTGGCAGGTGGCTGCAGGTGACG
Organism: Procambarus clarkii; assembly: GCF_040958095.1. Classification (NCBI taxonomy): domain Eukaryota; kingdom Metazoa; phylum Arthropoda; class Malacostraca; order Decapoda; family Cambaridae; genus Procambarus; species Procambarus clarkii. The sequence goes on from NC_091171.1 coordinate 13,967,592, forward strand.
GGTCTCCCAATCCTGAGCACTCCAGTTGCAAACTCTGTGAGCAGGAACTACGGCATGATCTCCCACACTACATCACTGAATGCCCAGTTATTAGACCTTTCAGACCAGTTGGCATGAGGTACCTGGAGCTTTGCAATTACTTTATTCACTCTCGTATTCTTGAAGATATCCTCACAGTATACCCAAAATTTGCCAGTGCCGGCTACTAAACACATGGCTCTGTATGACTAACCATCCTGCGAGATGGGGACTTGTATTACCACTGCTACCTTATTCAATCTTGTGGTGTTGATATTCTCAAAATGCATCCGGAGTCTGCCAGTGCAGACCGCTTATCACATGGCTCTGTATGACTAACCATCCTGTGTGATGGGGATTTTTAGAATCACGTAGCTAGCTTTTTTACTCACTCTGTACCCCACTTGATATAGTCTAGGGGACCTGCACAAATGCACATGTACCTAAATGTGTTAATAAAAAAATTATCTGACCCATATGTTTCAGTGGTTGTTAATAATATATTTTCTGAGAATGGGGATGCAGAGTGGGGGAGGGAAGAGTGGATAGATGAATCTATAGTTGTAGAGATATATGGATAGAGTGGTAGATGGACGGATAGATAGATGGATAGACAGCTGAATAAATAGATTAATGGATAGATACATAGATAGATGGAAGATAGACAGACAGACCCGAGCACCGCCGGGTAGCCCCTTCAATATCTTATATAAGGATAAAATCATTAGTGGAAGTACTGCGTCTTGAAGAACCAAGTCTTCACTACACGAGTACTTCATGTTATGGGACTGACTCCTACTCTTCACATTCTCTTTGTGAAGAGTATCACATTCCACTTTCACTCTCCAGCATACCACCTCACCACCATAACACCAGCCTCACCCCATACTAACAACACACACCCTCACCCACCATACTAACAACAACCACCACGCCTCACCCACCATACTAACAACACCACGCCTCACCCACCATACTAACAACACCACCACGCCTCACCCACCATACTAACCACACCACACCTCACCCACCATACTAACACCACCACGCCTCACCCACCATACTAACAACACCACGCCTCACCCACCATACTAACAACACCACGCCTCACCCACCATACTAACCACACCACACCTCACCCACCATACTAACACCACCACGTCTCACCCACCATACTAACAACACCACGCCTCACCCACCATACTAACAACACCACCACGCCTCACCCACCATACTAACCACACCACACCTCACCCACCATACTAACAACACCACGCCTCACCCACCATACTAACAACACCACCACGCCTCACCCACCATACTAACAACACCACGCCTCACCCACCATACTAACAACACCACCACGCCTCACCCACCATACTAACCACACCACACCTCACCCACCATACTAACAACACCACGCCTCACCCACCATACTAACAACACCACCACGCCTCACCCACCATACTAACACCACCACGCCTCACCCACCATACTAACAACACCACCACGCCTCACCCACCATACTAACACCACCACGCCTCACCCACCATACTAACACCACCACCACGCCTCACCCACCATACTAACAACACCACCACGCCTCACCCACCATACTAACAACACCACGCCTCACCCACCATACTAACACCACCACGCCTCACCCACCATACTAACAACACCTCGCCTCACCCACCATACTAACAACACCACGCCTCACCCACCATACTAACACCACCACACCTCACCCACCATACTAACACCACCACGCCTCACCCACCATACTAACACCACCACGCCTCACCCACCATACTAACAACACCACGCCTCACCCACCATACTAACAACACCACGCCTCACCCACCATACTAACAACACCACGCCTCACCCACCATACTAATAACACCACGCCTCACCCATCATACTAACAACACCACGCCTCACCCACCATACTAATAACACCACGCCTCACCCATCATACTAACAACACGCCACACCCACCATACTAACAACAACACCACGCCTCAACCCACCATACTAACAACACCACGCCTCACCCATCATACTAACAACACCACGCCTCACCCACCATACTAACACCACCACGCCTCACCCATCATACTAACACCTCGCCTCACCCACCATACTAACCACAACACCTCGCCTCACCCACCATACTAACAACACCTCGCCTCACCCACCATACTAACAACACCACGCCTCACCCACCATACTAACAACACCTCGCCTCACCCACCATACTAACAACACCACGCCTCACCCACCATACTAATAACACGCCACACCCACCATACTAACCACACCACGCCTCACCCACCATACTAACAACAACACCTCGCCTCACCCACCATACTAACCACAACACCTCGCCTCACCCACCATACTAACAACAACACCTCGCCTCACCCACCATACTAACAACAACACCTCGCCTCACCCACCATACTAACAACAACACCACGCCTCACCCACCATACTAACAACAACACCTCGCCTCACCCACCATACTAACCACACAACACCTCGCCTCACCCACCATACTAACAACAACACCACGCCTCACCCACCATACTAACAACACCTCGCCTCACCCACCATACTAACCACAACACCTCGCCTCACCCACCATACTAACCACACAACACCTCGCCTCACCCACCATACTAACAACAACACCACGCCACACCCACCATACTAACCACACCTCGCCTCACCCACCATACTAACCACAACACCTCGCCTCACCCACCATACTAATAACACCTCGCCTCACCCACCATACTAACAACACCTCGCCTCACCCACCATACTAACAACACCACGCCTCACCCACCATACTAACCACAACACCACGCCTCACCCACCATACTAACAACAACACCTCGCCTCACCCACCATACTAACAACAACACCTCGCCTCACCCACCATACTAACAACACCACCACGCCTCACCCACCATACTAACAACACCACGCCTCACCCACCATACTAACAACACCACGCCTCACCCACCATACTAATAACACCACGCCTCACCCATCATACTAACAACACGCCACACCCACCATACTAACAACAACACCACGCCTCACCCACCATACTAACAACACCACGCCTCACCCATCATACTAACAACACCACGCCTCACCCACCATACTAACACCACCACGCCTCACCCATCATACTAACACCTCGCCTCACCCACCATACTAACCACAACACCTCGCCTCACCCACCATACTAACAACACCTCGCCTCACCCACCATACTAACAACACCACGCCTCACCCACCATACTAACAACACCTCGCCTCACCCACCATACTAACAACACCACGCCTCACCCACCATACTAATAACACGCCACACCCACCATACTAACCACACCACGCCTCACCCACCATACTAACAACAACACCTCGCCTCACCCACCATACTAACAACAACACCTCGCCTCACCCACCATACTAACCACAACACCTCGCCTCACCCACCATACTAACAACAACACCTCGCCTCACCCACCATACTAACAACAACACCTCGCCTCACCCACCATACTAACAACAACACCACGCCTCACCCACCATACTAACAACAACACCTCGCCTCACCCACCATACTAACCACACAACACCTCGCCTCACCCACCATACTAACAACAACACCACGCCTCACCCACCATACTAACAACACCTCGCCTCACCCACCATACTAACCACAACACCTCGCCTCACCCACCATACTAACCACACAACACCTCGCCTCACCCACCATACTAACAACAACACCACGCCACACCCACCATACTAACCACACCTCGCCTCACCCACCATACTAACCACAACACCTCGCCTCACCCACCATACTAACTAACACCTCGCCTCACCCACCATACTAACAACACCATCGCCTCACCCACCATACTAACAACACCACGCCTCACCCACCATACTAACCACAACACCACGCCTCACCCACCATACTAACAACAACACCTCGCCTCACCCACCATACTAACAACAACACCTCGCCTCACCCACCATACTAACAACACCACCACGCCTCACCCACCATACTAACAACACCTCGCCTCACCCACCATACTAACAACACCACGCCTCACCCACCATACTAACAACACCTCGCCTCACCCACCATACTAACAACACCACGCCACACCCACCATACTAACCACACCACGCCTCACCCACCATACTAACCACAACACCTCGCCTCACCCACCATACTAACAACACCACGCCTCACCCACCATACTAACAACACCACGCCTCACCCACCATACTAACAACACCTCGCCTCACCCACCATACTAACAACACCACGCCTCACCCACCATACTAACAACACCTCGCCTCACCCACCATACTAACAACACCTCGCTTCACCCACCATACTAACAACACCACGCCTCACCCAGCATACTAACAACACGCCACACCCACCATACTAACAACACCACGCCACACCCACCATACTAACAACACCACGCCTCACCCACCATACTAACAACACCACCTCGCCTCACCCACCATACTAACAACACCTCACCTCACCCACCATACTAACAACATCACGCCTCACCCACCATACTAACAACACCTCGCCTCACCCACCATACTAACAACACCTCGCCTCACTCACCATACTAACAACAACACCTCGCCTCACCCACCATACTAACAACACCTCACCTCACCCACCATACTAACAACAACACCTCGCCTCACCCACCATACTAACAACACCTCACCTCACCTACCATACTAACAACACCTCGCCTCACCCACCATACTAACAACACCTCACCTCACCCACCATACTAACAACAACACCTCGCCTCACCCACCATACTAACCACAACACCTCGCCTCACCCACCATACTAACAACAACACCTCGCCTCACTCACCATACTAACAACACCTCGCCTCACCCGCCATACTAACCATAACACCACGCCACACCCACCATACTAACAACACCACCACGCCTCACCCACCATACTAACCACAACACCACGCCACACCCACCATACTAACCACACCACCACGCCTCACCCACCATACTAACCACAACACCACGCCACACCCACCATACTAACCACACCACCACGCCACACCCACCATACTAACCACACCACCACGCCACACCCACCATACTAACCACAACACCACGCCACACCCACCATACTAACCACACCACAACGCCACACCCACCATACTAACCACACCACCACGCCACACCCACCATACTAACCACACCACCACGCCTCACCCACCATACTAACCACAACACCTCGCCTCACCCACCATACTAACAACTCAACACCACGCCTCACCCACCATACTAACAACACCTCGCCTCACCCACCATACTAACAACAACACCTCGCCTCACCCACCATTCTAACAACACCTCACCTCACCCACCATACTAACAACAACACCTCGCCTCACCCACCATACTAACCACAACACCTCGCCTCACCCACCATACTAACCACAACACCTCGCCTCACCCACCATACTAACAACAACACCTCGCCTCACCCACCATACTAACAACACCACCACGCCACACCCACCATACTAACCATAACACCACGCCACACCCACCATACTAACCACAACACCACGCCACACCCACCATACTAACCACACCACCACGCCACACCCACCATACTAACCACACCACCACGCCACACCCACCATACTAACCACGCCTCACCCACCATACTAACCACACCACCACGCCACACCCACCATACTAACCACAACACCACGCCACACCCACCATACTAACCACACCACCACGCCACACCCACCATACTAACCACACCACCACGCCACACCCACCATACTAACCACGCCTCACCCACCATACTAACCACAACACCTCGCCTCACCTACCATACTAACCACACCACCACGCCTCACCCACCATACTAACCGCACCACCACGCCACACCCACCATACTAACCACACCACCACGCTTCACCCACCATACTAACCACACCACCACGCCACACCCACCATACTAACCACACCACCACGCCACACCCACCATACTAACCACAACACCACGCCACACCCACCATACTAACCACACCACCACGCCACACCCACCATACTAACCACACCACCACGCTACACCCACCATACTAACCACAACACCTCGCCTCACCCACCATACTAACCACACCACCACGCCTCACCCACCATACTAACCACACCACCACGCCACACCCACCATACTAACCACACCACCACGCCACACCCACCATACTAACCACACCACCACGCCACACCCACCATACTAACCACACCACCACGCCACACCCACCATACTAACCACACCACCACGCCACACCCACCATACTAACCACACCACCACGCCACACCCACCATGCTAACCACACCACCACGCCTCACCCACCATACTAACCACACCACCACGCTACACCCACCATACTAACCACAACACCACGCCTCACCCACCATACTAACCACACCACCACGCTACACCCACCATACTAACCACAACACCACGCCTCACCCACCATACTAACCACACCACCACGCCACACCCACCATACTAACCACACCACCACGCTTCACCCACCATACTAACCACACCACCACGCCACACCCACCATACTAACCACACCACCACGCCTCACCCACCATACTAACAACACCACCACGCCACACCCACCATACTAACCACACCACCATGCCTCACCCACCATACTAACCACAACACCACGCCACACCCACCATACTAACCACACCACCACGCCTCACCCACCATACTAACCACAACACCACGCCACACCCACCATACTAACCACACCACCATGCCTCACCCACCATACTAACAACAACACCTCGCCTCACCCACCATACTAACCACAACACCACGCCACACCCACCATACTAACCACACCACCATGCCTCACCCACCATACTAACAACAACACCTCGCCTCACCCACCATACTAACCACACCACCACGCCTCACCCACCATACTAACCACACCACCACGCCTCACCCACCATACTAACCACACCACCACGCCTCACCCACCATACTAACAACACCACCTCGCCTCACCCACCATACTAACAACAACACCACGCCTCACCCACCATACTAACAACAACACCACGCCACACCCACCATACTAACAACAACACCACGCCTCACCCACCATACTAACCACAACACCACGCCACACCCACCATACTAACAACAACACCACGCCTCACCCACCATACTAACAACACCTCGCCTCACCCACCATACTAACAACACCTCGCCTCACCCACCATACTAACAACACCACGTGTGACCAGCCGATGATGCCGTGCTGGAGGCGGCCAGGCTGGGCAGGTCATTAAGGCCTGGAGGGCAGGATAGGGAGGGCAGGATAGGGAGGGCGGGATAGGGAGGGCGGGATATCCCAAACTGAATTAATGAAGATTAATGCTCTATTGTGGCGCCTGACAAATGTGGAGGGGGACTTATTAATTATGGGTTGGTTCACGAGTCAGGCTCATCACGATACATTCTCTCTCTCTACATGTATCTTTTATATATGTGTGTATGTATCTCATATATATATAATATATATATATATATATATATATATATATATATATATATATATATATATATATATATATATATATATATATATATATATATATATATATATATATATATATGTATATGTATATATATATATCATTTGTGTTCCACACGTGACGAACACAAATACGAACAAGCCTGAATGGTCCCCAGCGGGCTGATGGGCAAATAGTTACTCATCAGCCTTGTGCCCCAACTCACACTGCTCATCAGTGTGAGTTGGGGCACACGTTCCTCACGTGTGCCCCAAAGAATGAGGTGATTTGATAAAATACTATGCCCAAGATTACCATCAGAGTGCCGTCGGGCTGATGGGCAAATAGGTTCGGCTTCCATCAGCTTGAGTCTGGTCGTGATGGTCGAGTGGATTAAGTGCCCTCTACACCAATTGCAATGTACTCCTGGCATTATGGGTTCGAGTCACTTCTAGGGTGTGAGTTTTCAGTTGCATGTATGCCTGGGGACCATTCAGGCTTGTTCGCATATATATATATATATATATATATATATATATATATATATATATATATATATATATATATATATATATATATATATATATATATATATATACATATACATACATATACATATACATACACATTTCGCTCCACTCTGGAACATCTTCAGGAGAGGAATCAATACACAAGGTGCAATTTTGTCCTAATTGCCCATGTGAAGGAGGTGAAGTGTGGGGGAAGGTGAAGGGTGGAGGACATATCGGGGTAACCAAACATTGAGGTAAGGAATAGGGAAATAATGGGAAAAGGAAGACAGCAAGACACTGGGTAAGGTGGATAACGACAACGTCCTCACACAGTTCTCCCACCTGTGTCAGGCACATTAGTGTGGGAGGAGGCGAAGAAAGGTGTGATTACCTGTGTAAGGATATGACAAGGTTTACCTGAATTTACCTGAGGGTCAGCAACACTCTAGAGGCCTCAACGAGGACGGGAATCCGGCGGCTTGTCAACGTGCGGGAGGTGAGGCGTCACAGGAGGCGTGAGGCAGACAGTGAGGGAGGAGGATGCGGGAGGTGAGGCGTCACAGGAGGCGTGAGGGAGGCAGTGAGGGAGGAGGGTGAGGGAGGTGAGGCGTCACAGGAGGCGTGAGGGAGGCAGTGAGGGAGGAGGGTGCGGGAGGTGAGGCGTCACAGGAGGCGTGAGGCAGGCAGTGAGGGAGGAGGGTGCGGGAGGTGAGGCGTCACAGGAGGCGTGAGGGAGGCAGTGAGGGAGGAGGGTGCGGGAGGTGAGGCGTCACAGGAGGCGTGAGGGAGGAGGGTGCGGGAGGTGAGGCGTCACAGGAGGCGTGAGGCAGGCAGTGAGGGAGGAGGGTGCGGGAGGTGAGGCGTCACAGGAGGCGTGAGGGAGGCAGTGAGGGAGGAGGGTGAGGGAGGTGAGGCGTCACAGGAGGCGTGAGGGAAGCAGTGAGGGAGGAGGGTGCGGGACGTGAGGCGTCACAGGAGGCGTGAGGCAGACAGTGAGGGAGGAGGGTGAGGGAGGTGAGGCGTCACAGGAGGCGTGAGGCAGGCAGTGAGGGAGGAGGGTGAGGGAGGTGAGGCGTCACAGGAGGCGTGAGGCAGACAGTGAGGGAGGAGGGTGAGGGAGGTGAGGCGTCACAGGAGGCGTGAGGGAGGAGGGTGTGAGAGGTGAGGCGTCACAGGAGGCGTGAGGCAGACAGTGAGGGAGGAGGGTGCGGGAGGTGAGGCGTCACAGGAGGCGTGAGGCAGGCAGTGAGGGAGGAGAGTGAGGGAGGTGAGGCGTCACAGGAGGCGTGAGGCAGACAGTGAGGGAGGAGGGTGCGGGAGGTGAGGCGTCACAGGAGGCGTGAGGGAGCAGGGTGAGGGAGGTGAGGCGTCACAGGAGGCGTGAGGCAGACAGTGAGGGAGGAGGGTGCGGGAGGTGAGGCGTCACAGGAGGCGTGAGGGAGCAGGGTGAGGGAGGTGAGGCGTCACAGGAGGCGTGAGGCAGACAGTGAGGGAGGAGGGTGCGGGAGGTGAGGCGTCACAGGAGGCGTGAGGGAGCAGGGTGAGGGAGGTGAGGCGTCACAGGAGGCGTGAGGCAGACAGTGAGGGAGGAGGGTGCGGGAGGTGAGGCGTCACAGGAGGCGTGAGGGAGCAGGGTGAGGGAGGTGAGGCGTCACAGGAGGCGTGAGGCAGACAGTGAGGGAGGAGGGTGCGGGAGGTGAGGCGTCACAGGAGGCGTGAGGGAGCAGGGTGCGGGAGGTGAGGCGTCACAGGAGGCGTGAGGCAGACAGTGAGGGAGGAGGGTGCGGGAGGTGAGGCGTCACAGGAGGCGTGAGGGAGGAGGGTGCGGGAGGTGAGGCGTCACAGGAGGCGTGAGGGAGCAGGGTGCGGGAGGTGAGGCGTCACAGGAGGCGTGAGGCAGACAGTGAGGGAGGAGGGTGCGGGAGGTGAGGCGTCACAGGAGGCGTGAGGCAGACAGTGAGGGAGGAGGGTGAGGGAGGTGAGGCGTCACAGGAGGCGTGAGGCAGGCAGTGAGGGAGGAGGGTGAGGGAGGTGAGGCGTCACAGGAGGCGTGAGGCAGACAGTGAGGGAGGAGGGTGCGGGAGGTGAGGCGTCACAGGAGGCGTGAGGGAGCAGGGTGAGGGAGGTGAGGCGTCACAGGAGGCGTGAGGCAGACAGTGAGGGAGGAGGGTGCGGGAGGTGAGGCGTCACAGGAGGCGTGAGGGAGCAGGGTGCGGGAGGTGAGGCGTCACAGGAGGCGTGAGGCAGACAGTGAGGGAGGAGGGTGCGGGAGGTGAGGCGTCACAGGAGGCGTGAGGCAGACAGTGAGGGAGGAGGGTGTGAGAGGTGAGGCGTCACAGGAGGCGTGAGGGAGCAGGGTGCGGGAGGTGAGGCGTCACAGGAGGCGTGAGGCAGACAGTGAGGGAGGAGGGTGCGGGAGGTGAGGCGTCACAGGAGGCGTGAGGCAGACAGTGAGGGAGGAGGGTGTGAGAGGTGAGGCGTCACAGGAGGCGTGAGGGAGCAGGGTGCGGGAGGTGAGGCGTCACAGGAGGCGTGAGGCAGACAGTGAGGGAGGAGGGTGCGGGAGGTGAGGCGTCACAGGAGGCGTGAGGCAGACAGTGAGGGAGGAGGGTGTGAGAGGTGAGGCGTCACAGGAGGCGTGAGGGAGCAGGGTGCGGGAGGTGAGGCGTCACAGGAGGCGTGAGGCAGACAGTGAGGGAGGAGGGTGTGAGAGGTGAGGCGTCACAGGAGGCGTGAGGGAGCAGGGTGCGGGAGGTGAGGCGTCACAGGAGGCGTGAGGCAGACAGTGAGGGAGGAGGGTGCGGGAGGTGAGGCGTCACAGGAGGCGTGAGGCAGACAGTGAGGGAGGAGGGTGTGAGAGGTGAGGCGTCACAGGAGGCGTGAGGGAGCAGGGTGCGGGAGGTGAGGCGTCACAGGAGGCGTGAGGCAGACAGTGAGGGAGGAGGGTGTGAGAGGTGAGGCGTCACAGGAGGCGTGAGGGAGCAGGGTGCGGGAGGTGAGGCGTCACAGGAGGCGTGAGGGAGGAGGGTGCGGGAGGTGAGGCGTCACAGGAGGCGTGAGGCAGACAGTGAGGGAGGAGGGTGAGGGAGGTGAGGCGTCACAGGAGGCGTGAGGCAGACAGTGAGGGAGGAGGGTGCGGGAGGTGAGGCGTCACAGGAGGCGTGAGGCAGACAGTGAGGGAGGAGGGTGAGGGAGGTGAGGCGTCACAGGAGGCGTGAGGCAGACAGTGAGGGAGGAGGGTGCGGGAGGTGAGGCGTCACAGGAGGCGTGAGGCAGACAGTGAGGGAGGAGGGTGCGGGAGGTGAGGCGTCACAGGAGGCGTGAGGCAGACAGTGTGGCCAGGATTACTGCACCACCAGGCCGACAACGTCACCACACTCCGCCATCCTCACACACTCACCAAGGTTGTTGTTGTTGTTGTTTTAGATTTAGCTACTCAGGACGAAGTGTCCATGTAGCACGGGCTATGGTGAGCCCGTAAGCTCAACAAGGTTAAGAGGTCGCTTTAGGAGGAGAGAAGCAGCAGCAGCAGGAGAGGTGGAGGCGGAGGAGATGGAGAGCAGCAGGAGAGAAGAGGGAGGGGAGGAGGAGCAGCAGTGCAGTAGCCTACACTCCCCCACCAAACAATAGAAGGCCCCTGGAAGAACACGTCAGATACAACGAGATTTGTCTGATGGTAATGGAAACAAGGAGCCACAGTAGCAAGGGGAACATGAGCTAACTTCCCAATACCCGGGGACATCAACCACGGAGAAATAGAGCAGATAAACAACCATCCCCACGGCGGTGATGAGACCTGGAGAACATAATTGGTTGGCATGACAGACAAACTCTTCTGGAAGCAACATATCACAGAACCAACAGGATTAGGAGTAATGACCACTCACCAGCGACACTACAAATAATGAAAAAATAAAGTATGAGACGCATCTAGGAGCTAACGACCACATTGTCATGCGTGAATACATGTGGAAGTGAAGGACTTGGTTACATTAAGGAACCCAGTGAAGACGAGTAAAGATTACAGACGTGGACACTACAATATGACAAAAGACTTTCTGCGGAAAATCTATAGAGAGGAGTTTCCTCTGTATAGACACCTTCCTTCCCATACATTGCCGGCAGAAAGTATCTATAGAGAGAAGTCTCAAAAGAAACATATTATACTGAAATTAAGACAAACAAAAAAGTAAACCAAGCGGAGCTGTGGATGTTAGGAAGTCGAGGTGGTGAAGAGAAGAAAGACGAGGAGCAGGCGCGGCTCCACACACGTTTCACTCATGTCTTGGTTGTGCCTCCCGAGCTATCATGACCCTGTCTGACAGCCTCCTTGTCTAACATCCTCTTTGTCTGCCAGCGTCCTTGTCTAGCATCCTCTTTGTCTGACATCCTCCTGTCAGACATAGAGGACAATAGGAACCGTACACTGACAATCGTGGTGGCAGCCGTGTTAGCGTGACGCGCCCTTCTGAGACCTGTACTGTCAGGCCAGCGTCACCCAGCAGGCAACAAGGGAGACGGCTCCCAGTAATTATTCCACTTTCAAGATCAGTTCTTCATATCCAGTCGACCCCTTGACTTAAGCAATGTCTGTGTTGCCTTCCTGTATTCAACGGAGGATGCCTCTGAGGGTGTATTTGTGCCTGGACACGGAGATATTGTCTCGTACACTGTGCCTTTGTGGAGCACGTACAGCAAAGCCATTACCATGAGAAACCACCCCCCCCCCATCAAACACTCATTTTCTATCAGAAAATGATCAGAAGCCATCCATCCCTCTAGTGTCGTTGGGGACGGAGGTTTCCTGAAAATGCCACCCGAATTTCCGTCCTTTTAACGATCTGAGCGTGGCCTAGTGGTTAATGCTCCGGCCAGGCACCTGGCTGGCCCATGGTTCGATTCTCTCATATGGGGAAGTGTTCTGTTTGTTAAAATTCCTTGCCAGTTCATGCAAGTGTATGGTACACTTACACTTGCTCTATATATATATATATATATATATATATATATATATATATATATATATATATATATATATATATATATATATATATATATAAATAAATAAATAAAATATAGCATCTAGTTGGACAGAGCAGCAGAAGAGGAGAAAGTAATTGAGAAAATGGTGGGTTTAAGAGAAGACGGTCACAACAAAGTAAAAGGCTGTGATTTTAGGAGGATAGGCAAATGTGAAAATGTTAAGATTCGCCCCTGAAGGCTGATATTTAATGGAGTGAAACAAATGACAGAAGTGCTTATGAATGCCAGGAAATTGCTAAATGTTGAAGATGAAAAACTATGTTATTTTAATCTTGCTAAAAAACAAGATTTTTAAAGGAAGACAAATAGAATCTAGAACTGAACATTAACGAAGCAAAACATCTTAATGAGGGTAGGAATGAAGAAGAAATCAATCGTTTTTTTCCACACGGTGATGAGGACTGGGTAGCCTGTGAGATGGTACACAAACGCAAAGCACCAAAATCGTTAGAAGAAATGAGACTGAAGGGCAGAGGAAGAGGAGGGAACAAGTTCCTGAATATTGTGTGTATTAACATGGGGTTAGGGTAAGAATACTGGAGTTGAATGATATAATGCAGCTTAAGGCATCAGATATTGTCTGGCATCTTAACATTATAAATGAGGTGGTGTTCCCAACTGGCTACACTGTTTGGCACTATTTGGAGATGTGACAACAAAATTAAGAAAGGTCATGACATTGCTGTTCAGGTGAAGGAATGACTAAAGGTATGACATTAATAGTTCATAACCTACAAGAAGTTGATATAATGGCATTGGAGGCCTGCAGTCAGGATGATAGACTGATAATCAGTATTGCCTGCAGTCAGGATGATAGACTGATAATCAGTATTGCCTGCAGTCAGGATGATAGACTGATAATCAGTATTGCCTGCAGTCCATCAGCAAGCAACACCTGGACGAAAGAGGTGCTTAATGACAAAAGAGAGGTCCTTACAACGGTCATGAGAGAGGTTACACTCAGAGTAGATAAAGATAAATAACAACTGTTGATCCTTGGTGACTTCAAGGTGAAAGTAGTGGAACCAAGAACAGAGAACTTTAGCTAGCAAGAACAGAGAACATTTTGACTGACAAATTCATACACTTCACACTGGCTGGAGACTTTCATGAATCAACATGTTAAACAGCCTACGAGAATGAGAGAAGGCGCTGATCCGTCATTGCTGGATTCAGTATTTACCCACAACTTACCAAGATTTTAATTAATTTCATTGTAAAGACTTGTTGTTAGACAAGGAAGTAAATGAGATGTTGGCTAAATTTAGTGAGATATATGAGTAAGGCAGAACAAATTTACACCAGCACAGAGATGTTACAGTAGAAGGCAGCATTGGTTCAACAGGAATTACGAGAGGAGCAGAGAACAAACGGCAAAAAATTTAATTAATACAGGAAGGGACCTAACCCTCAAACACACCAGCAACGCAAACAAGCAAAACACAAGTACACATCAGTGAGAAGAGAAGCAGATTACAACTCTGGAAGATGGGTCGCAGACACATGTAAAACAGACTCAGGTCTTACCTTCAAATTTAATATAAACAAGCTGCAAATAATGGATAAAATCCAGAGATAGAAAATGATGAACAGATTCACAGAGAAGGAAAAGAAAATGTGTGAAATACTAAACGAACAGTTCCAAAGTGTGTTAGCACAAAAGGAGGTTTCCAGAAAACCAGACGCATTGCCGATTATAGAGAACAACATAGAGCACTTAGAGGTGTCACGAGCCGACGCTGAGAAATTACTGAAGGAGTTAGGAAGAAAGGAAGCAGTTGGCCTGATGAAGTGTCATCTTGGTCCTGAGCAACTATATACCTGAGCTGAAGGGAAGGCAATTATCAGGAGAGAGTGCCAAGCCATGACTATTTAGCACTGCCCTGGAAACACAAACCGTAACTGTCCCTATTTTCAGCTTGTTACAACTTGTAATAAAGTTGTTACATCTTGGCTTAACGTGTTTATGACGTATTAGAACGTTGTTACAACTTGCTATATTGGTTGTTATAACTGGTTAGGAGGTGTTAAAACTTGTTCGAACGATGTACCAACGTCGTAGTTTCGGTGTGTGTTTGGGGGGTGGGGAAGGATCAGGATAAGGATTTTGGGCTGGGACCATTGCATAGAATTCCACTTCAGTTGATTTTTAAGACAACTTTACGTCAAATATCTGGAAAAGGTAAACATAGTTCCATTGTGCAGCAATGGTAGCCTGGAACGCTGTAAGAACACATGGAATGTTGTTAATATACAAAATGGTGAAGACTTCATTCGCAGCTTTAAATGTAGATATGATATAATCCAGTAGGTTCGGAAACCTGTTCACTAGCTGATTAAATGTTAAAAGGCGGGGCCACAGAGCTAGGTCTCTCCACACACACCTCATAGTTCTGACGGGCGTTAGTTCTGATCATAAAAAGTTAATTAATTTCGAGAATGATGGAGTGATTACAATGATCGGGCGCAGCGCTGCCAACGTCCACCCTGGTCACTGTTGACACTGCTGTACCAGGTGACCCGGATGTTGCTCTTCCCGCCAAATTATCTCCCCCTTGATAAACGCGCGGGGGGGAGGGGGGGGAGGGGGGGGGGCGTTCTGAAGCACAAACAAGCATGAGTTTTGAATATCCATAATGATGATGATGAGCGCCCCGGTCACTCTCGCGTATAACGGGTGTTGATATATGCTTCCCATGTCACCTGCTCACTCCTGCATTTCGACGCAATTTGCAATTAAACATTTCAGTATCACCTATTACTCTCTAACCCTGTGTGTGTGTGTATATTTATTATATGTATTTATTGCTTGTGCCTTCAGAATCGAGCTACTTAGCTTCTTGGACCCCGCCTTTCTAACCAATCTATTTTTTCTCTATTATGTCTACAATATATATTTCTCTCTAACACACATACACATTACCACGAAGCAGCCCGTAACAGCTGTCTAACTCCTAAGAACCTATTCACTGTTAGGTGAACAGAACCATCAGGGCGAAAGACACTCTCCCCATTTGTGTCTGCTTCGATCGGGAATCGAACCCGCGGACTTAGGACTACGACCCTCGAGCGCTGTCCACTCAGCCACGAGGTCCCCAAATATGTAATTACCTATGAGTAATTACCTAAGTGTAGTTACAGGATGAGAGCTACGCTCGTGGTGTCCCGTCTTCCCAGCACTCTTTGTCGTATAACGCTTTGAAACTACTGACGGTTTTGGCCTCCACCACCTTCTCAATTTGCTTGTTACAACCGTCTACCACTCTGTTTGCAAAATAAAACTTTCTAATGTTTCTTCGGCATCTTTGCTTCCTTAGCTTGAATCTGTGTCCTCTTGTTCGTGAAGTTGCTGGTTTTAGGAATTCCTCTTTGTCAATTTGGTCGATTCCTGTTAGTATTTTGTAAGTGGTGATCATATCACCTATTTTTCCTTCTATCTTCTAGCTTTCGGCATGTTTAATGTCTGTAGTCTCTCCTCGTAACTCTTGTTGTTCAGTTCCGGAAGCCATTTTGTAGCATGTCGCTGCACCTTTTCCAGTTTCTTAATGTGCGTCTTGACATTTGGGCGCCATACACCTGCTGCATATTCCAGTTTTGGTCTCACAAAAGTCATGAACAGTTTCTTCAGTATTTCACCACCATATAATTAGCAGCAAGTGTGAAGTTGGAAAGTGACGCACACGCTCCTCTCACAATGTTCTTTATGTGTTCCTCTGGCCACACCTTACTCTCCACCCCCCCCCCCCTCATAGGTCTCCTTCTTTTAGAGTTCTGTAATTCCTTTCCACATAATTAGTAAGTTGTGTGTGGTCTATTTTATCAGATTCCACATTCCATAACATGGCATTTATTTACATTGAATTCCATTTGCCACGTGACGTTCCAAGCACTTATTTATCTAGATCAATGTGAAGGGCATTACAATGGTCTGCGTCTCCTGTCTTCTCCAGTGTCTTAGCTTCATCAACAAACATGTTCATATAATTCTGTATTCCTTCTGGCAGATGGTTTATGTAGACGATGAACATTACTGGTGCAAGAACTGAACCCTGTGGTACTCCGCTAGTAACACTCCTCCAGTCAGATACATTGTCTCTGATTACTGCCCTCATCTGTCTCTCAGTTAGAACATTATTCATCCATGTCAGCAGTCTCCCTGTCACCCCTCCAGCATGTTCCAGTTTCCAGAACAGCCTCTTGTGTGGGACTCTGTCAAAAGTCTTTTTTTAGGTCCAGATAGACAGTCAACCCAACCACCTCGTTCCTGTAGTATCTCTGTGGCTCTATCATAGAGCTAAGTAGAGTTGTTAGACAGGATCTTCCTGTTAGAAAACCCTACTGTCTGTCCGCTATTATGTCATTACTCTCTAGGTGTTCAACCCATTTTGGCTTTAACTATTGTTTGTAGCATTTGGACTACCACACTTGTTAATGATGCGGGTCTATAATTTAGGTGTTTCTCTCGACTATCATTTTTATAGATTGGTACTATGTTTGCCTTTTTCCATATATCTGTTGAAACTCCTGTGTACAAGGTTGTCTGGAATATTAATTGGAGTGGAATGCTCAGCTCAGTTGCACATTCTCGCAGCACCCAAGGTGAAATTCCATCAGGTCCAATTGCATTATTTCTTCCACCCCCTTTAGTAATTTTTCCACTTCATCTTAAGATACTTCTATGTATTTTATGGCGTGCTCTGGAATTGGTATTGGGTCAGGTTCTATGAAATTATAATTTTGTACAAACAAATTTTGGAACTGTTCATTTAGCGTTTCACACATTTCTTTTTCATTCTCAGTAGTCCTTTTACTCGTTCTCAATCTCTGGATTTTATCCTTTACATACAGCTTACTTTTAATGACTTTATAGAAAAGGTCTGGATCTGTTTTACATTTATCCGCTATACCTTTCTCAAGGTTCCTTTCTGCCTCTCTCCTCATTGTTGTGTAATTGTTTCTTCCTTGTTTGTTGTGCTGGTATGTTTGTGGGTTAGGCCTCTTCCGATCTTGTATACATTTTCTTATCTTTTCCTCTTAGGCCCTCTCACAATTTCTATTGAACCAATCTTGTTTTCTGGTTCTGCATCTCTGTTTTGGTATGAATATTTGTGCTCCTTCATTATATATTTCGCAAAATTGGGCATTCATCTCATTTACTTAACAAATTCTAAGTTCCCCATTGTGTCCTTTCTTGAAATCGGGTTTATCAACTGTTTCAATGTCCTCCATTCTCTTCTAGATTATATCATATAGCATATTTAATTTCCAACAAGACATGATCACTCTTTCCCAAGGGAGAAAGGGAGGGAGCTATCAGGAGAAAGCGCCAATCCATTATGACTATATAACACTTGGAAGGGATCAGTATAAGGATTTGGCATGGGACGGGGAAAGGAATGGTATCCAACCACTTGGACTGTCGGGGATTGAACGCCGACCTGCATGAAGGGAAACCGTCGCTCTACAGTCCAGCCCAAGTAGTTGGGTATTGGATGTCAAATATTTCTTCTTCTTTCCTGGTGAATATTAGATCCAGTACTGACGGAACGTCCCCTTCCCTCATGCTTGTGGCCTGCTTGACGTGTTGATACATGAATGTCTTCAAGATGAGGTTTACAAATCTGCCTGTCCAAATGTCCTCTGTCCTTGCCTCGTAGGCCTCCCAGTCTATTGCCTTAAAGTTGAAGTCCCCCAGTACCAACAATCGTGATTTATCGTTATCTGCTTATACTATAATATCTCTCATGACCATTATGAGGCCCTAGTTCGTCATCCAGTTCTTCCTTTGTCCATGTGTTGCTTGCTGGTGGGCTGTAGGCATTTACGATTATCAGTTTATCAACCTGATTCCAGATCTGCAATGCCAATATGTCAGCTTCTCGAGGGTTTTAAGTTTTACTTCTCTTACCTTCAGGTGTTCTTTCACCAGCACAACCACTCTTCCCTCTTCCTAGTTTTCCTGCCACGTCTCCAAACTGAGTAGCCCCTTGGGAATATGATCTCATTTAAAATACTTTCTTCGTTTTGTGTTTGTTAGTTTGACAATATTTGGGACCTTAAGCTGACTTATACCTTTTAGCTCCAATATTCTTTATCTCACTCCATCTATGTTGGTATATACAATTTTCATGAACATGTTCCTTTGTCCTTTGTCCTTTACTCTCCCTTCCTCTAATTATTTTTTTACTTTGCTTTTATGTTCCATTTCACTAGTTTTCCAGTCCCAACACTTGTAGAAAAAACAAAATTCTTCTTCATATCAATTCCCATTTAGATGTTTTGCTTCATTGAGGTTCATTTACAGGTTTTCTCTGCCTTCCTTGGAGAGGTCTTGTCTTATTGACCAAGGTTTACCATCTTCATCACTCATCGGCATTTCTAAGCACTTCCGACATGCCACTACATTAAACGTCACCCTTAAGGGGCTGTTCTTGTTTTTCTCATATTTTCCTATCCTAAAATCACTGACATTTTCCTTTGAATTTAGACCTTCTCCTAAACCTACTATTTTCTCTATGATTTTCATCTCTTCTGCTGCTCTGTCCACCCTAGGTGAAATTTCCTTTTCTAAACACCCAAAAAGTGATTATGGACCTACTTCTATCTGCAGTGTTTTGTACTAATTTACTGTTGGTAACCAGTTCTTTCATAATTGCTTTTCTATCTTCTGCTTCTTGTTGGTCATTTCTGGTTTTGACTTACAAACATACTTCCTTGATCGTCTTTTTGTCTTCTACAACTTGCGCATACGTCTCTTTAATTTCCTCTTTGTACTTTGTTAGTTCTTTATTAACCTCCTCTATGTGAGCTGTCCATAAAGTTTCTCTTTGCAGATCCTTGCCTATGTTAGCCCTCAGGCTTCCTTGGAGTTGTTCACCATATGAGTCTATTTTCTTGTTTATTTCTTCAAACTCACCACTCTTCACTTTCCATGGCTCATTATCTTTCACTAGTTCCTTGACGTGTTCCTCCTGTATACTTACCTTATCAGTAAAGTTGGTAATTTCCTTAAATTGCTGGAAAATACTTCCTTTTAAATTACAAAACTCGATCTTGAGACCTTCATTTTTTTGTTCTAATTTAATTACCTTTTCTTCATAATTGTTTAGCAGGTCCTCAATAATCCCTAACCTGCCAAGAAAACCATCTTTCATTATATATTGTGGTGAGAATCTTTCGAAACATCCATCTGTTGGTGTGTTGTCTTCCCCTGTGGTGGCGGCCATCTTTGTTGTTGACATTCTTCTGATTTGGAATATCAACTTTTCTAACCCATATTTCTCACTCACTCACATATTTCTTGTTTCTTAGATACTCTACAAATTCCCTATATCTTCATGTACTCTGGGACGCCACTTACAGCCCTCGCCCGGCTCCCAATACTTAGGCAATTGGATTTATCCTGGAGCCTGCTGCAGTGTGACTCCTGCCTCCTGGTGCACCCGCTCCTGGTGCTCTCCCTCCATGTGTGTGTGTGTGTGTGTGTGTGTGTGTGTGTGTGTGTGTGTGTGTGTGTGTGTGTGTGTGTGTGTGTGTGTGTGTGTTTGTGTGTGTGTGTGTGTGTGTGTGTGTGTGTGTGTGTGTGTGTGTGTGTGTGTGTGTGTGTGGTGTGTGTGTGTGTGTGTGTGTGTGGTGTGTGTGGTGTGTGTGTGTGTGTGTGTGTGTGTGTGTGTGTGTGTGTGTGTGTGTGTGTGGTGTGTGTGTGTGTGTGTGTGTGTGTGTGTGTGTGTGTGTGTGTGTGTGTGTGTGTGGTGTGTGTGTGTGTGTGTGTGTGTGTGGTGTGTGTGTGTGTGTGGTGTGTGTGTGTGTGTGTGGTGTGTGCTCTCACCTAGATGTGCTTACAGAGTAGAGCATTAGCCTCTGCCTTTCCTACCCTTTGTCACTGGACACAATGACTTTTACTGCACATGTTTCCTGCTGTTATACCTTGTGAAGTTATTAACTGTGCCTCCCTCTACACTCCTTCCAGCCTCTTCCACTTGCAGTTACGATAAACTTGTAACTTTAAAACAATTGAGTTCACGATGATAAATTTTTATCATCGTAAACTCATTTGTAACATATATTGTTTCTAGCTGTTGCAAAGTTATCCATGGTATTTTGTGCAACAACTACTAACCTTAAACCCCTGACATGAGGGCATGTGTGTGTTTACACTTTTGGTGTAGCTCAGGTTGCCAGGAACATACCTGTAGAGGGTTTACCACTCTACTCCACTCTGTGGAGATTCTCCGAATCTCCACAGTTTCGTGAGTTTTTCTACTCCCCGAGCCCGGCCCAGGGCCATTCTCGATTCTTGATTGATCCAACCGGCTGTTGCTTTGAGCGTCCCACAGGTCCACATATCCACTACAGCCCGGTTGGTCCGGCAAGAACTTGCAAGAACTTATCTAAATGTTTCTTGTAGACATCCACCTTTGTTCCGGCAATATTTCTTACGCTTGCTGGGAGGGTGTTGAACAGTCTTGGACCCCTCATGTTAAGACAGTGTTCTCTGATTGTGCCTCTGGCTCTCTCTCTCTCTCTCTCTCTCTCTCTCTCTCTCTCTCTCTCTCTCTCTCTCTCTCTCTCTCTCTCTCTCTCTCTCTCTCTCTCTCTCAAACCCTCTAATAAAGAGAGAGGGTTTGATAGAGAGAGGACTCCCCCATCACTCACTATCAAACTTGGGCACAGTCGTGGGTGAGTGAACATGTAAGGTGACGTATATTGTGTTTTCCAGCTTATGTGTTGTGTGATTTTCAGCGGCAGTCAGCCGTAGTACTTTCAATGTCCTGTGTGGTGACTCACATTTGTGTGAGGAGCTGGTCGATGGCTCCATCATAGTGATCAACCAACTACGAACCACTTAGTTTGATGAAAGGGAGCAGTAGAACAACAGAAGTACACTTACGTCGCATCAGGCTTGGATGCCCATGTGCATGGGAAATAGGCTTACAGGTTCCGGAAGATGAGAGGAAATGTCAACACTGTGGAGAAATGCCCGACAGACCACTGGAACATTATCTAACACAGTGCACAGTTACAACCACAACAGACTACTGGAACATTATCTAAAATAGTGCACAGTTACAGCCACAACAGACGACTGGAACATTATCTAACACAGTGCACAGTTACAACCACAATAGACCACTAGAACATTATCTAACACAGTGCACAGTTACAAACCCATTAAGATTTCAACTTAGATTCAACAGAGCAGAAGAAGTTGTTAAACACATGGGGCAAAATCTTACTGAAGCGACCATACGAGTCATAAATACTCATACTCCGCCCAAGTAAAACAGAAACAAGCAACACTTAGTGGGCCAGCCAGAGGCTTAGGGCCCGCGCAGTGGGCCAGCCAGAGGCTTAGGGCCCGCGCAGGGGGTCAGCCAGAGGCTTAGGGCCCGCCTAGTGGGTCAGCCAGAGGCTTAGGGCCCGCCAGA
The DNA here is from genome assembly GCF_040958095.1 of Procambarus clarkii. Lineage (NCBI taxonomy): Eukaryota > Metazoa > Arthropoda > Malacostraca > Decapoda > Cambaridae > Procambarus > Procambarus clarkii. Next base: position 13,990,264 of record NC_091171.1, read on the forward strand.
GGCTTAGGGCCCGCCTAGTGGGTCAGCCAGAGGCTTAGGGCCCGCGCAGTGGGCCAGCCAGAGGCTTAGGGCCCGCGCACGAATGTCCCTGCAAACAAAAAATATCTAATGATATCGTTGAATTGTGATACCCATTTCAGTGAAAATCTAATAGTAAATATATAACTGATTAATTTGTTGTAAAATGGGTTTAATTCTGTTCTCTAGAGCCTCTTATTTTGAAAGCTAGAGTGCAGAGTCCGGTGAGATTAATGGGTAAAGATGTTGACTTACAGATACTTGGATACATGGGTACATGCATACACTGGATACATGGGTACATGCATACACTGGATACATGGGTACATGCATACACTGGATACATGGGTACATGCATACACTGGATACATGGGTACATGCATACACTGGATACATGGGTACATGCATACACTGGATACATGGGTACATGCATACACTGGATACATGAACACCTTCGGTAATATTGTTGTACAGACAAGTTCCAGTCCTCGTCGTGTATATGATTAACCAGGATGGATGGTGGCAGCAAATTTCATCTTTAGCATTTTTCTACTTTCTACTCTTCTACTTATATTTTTCTACTAAACATTCTACTCTTCCTTCTACTAATCTACTATTTTCTACGTTCCTCCTGGATCTCATTTTCTCTCTCCTATTCTAAACTTTCCCCTCACCACCCCTCACTACTCCCATACTGCTCCCACCTCTCTACCTCCCCCCCCCCTCCCATCACATCCTTGAGTTTTCATTCGTTTTCCGATACGTAATAAGACGAGGCTGAGCTGGGCTGGGCTGGGCTGGGCTGGGCTGGGCTGGGCTAGGCTGGGCTGGGCTGGGCTGGGCTAGGCTGGGCTGGGCTAGGCTGGGCTAGGCTGGGCTGGGCTGGGCTGGGCTGGGCTAGGCTGGGCTGGGCTAGGCTGGGCTAGGCTGGGCTAGGCTAGGCTGGGCTAGGCTGAGCTGGGCTGGGCTGGGTTGGGCTAGGCTGGGTCGGGCTGGACTGGGCTGGGCTGGGCTAGGCTGGGCTGGGCTAGGCTGGGCTAGGCTGGGCTAGGCTGGGCTAGGCTGGGCTGGGCTGGGCTGGGTTGGGCTGGGCTGGGCTGGGCTGGGATGGGCTGGGCTGGGCTGGACTAGGCTAGGCTGGGCTGGGATGGGATGGGATGGGCTAGGCTGGGCTGGGCTAGGCTAGGCTGGGCTGGGCTAGGCTAGGCTAGGCTGGGCTGGGCTGGGCTGGGCTGGGCTAGGCTGGGCTGGGCTAGGCTGGGATGGGCTGGGCTGGGCTAGGCTGGGCTAGGCTAGGCTAGGCTGGGCTGGGCTGGGCTGGGCTAGGCTGGGCTGGGCTAGGCTGGGATGGGCTGGGATGGGCTGGGCTGGGCTGGGCTGGGCTGGGCTGGGTTAGGCTGGGCTGGGCTGGGCTGGGTTAGGCTGGGCTAGGCTGGGCTAGGCTGGGATGGGCTGGGCTGGGCTGGGCTGGGCTGGGTTGGGCTGGGCTGGGCGGGGCTGGGATGGGCTGGGCTGGGCTGGACTAGGCTAGGCTGGGCTGGGATGGGATGGGATGGGCTAGGCTGGGCTGGGCTAGGCTAGGCTGGGCTGGGCTAGGCTAGGCTAGGCTGGGCTGGGCTGGGCTGGGCTGGGCTAGGCTGGGCTGGGCTAGGCTGGGATGGGCTGGGCTGGGCTAGGCTGGGCTAGGCTAGGCTAGGCTGGGCTGGGCTGGGCTGGGCTATGCTGGGCTGGGCTGGGCTAGGCTGGGCTGGGCTGGGATGGGCTGGGCTGGGCTGGGCTGGGCTAGGCTAGGCTGGGATGGGCTGGGCTGGGCTTGGCTGGGCTGGGCTGGGCTGGGCTGGGATGGGCTGGGCTAGGCTGGGCTGGGTTGGGCTGGGCTGGGCTGGGCTGGGCTAAGCTAAGCTGGGCTGGGCTAGGCTAGGCTAGGCTGGGTTAGGCTGGGCTGGGCTGGGCTGGGCTAAGCTAGGCATGGCTGGGATGGGATGGGATGGGCTAGGCTGGGCTGGGCTAGGCTGGGCTGGGCTGGGATGGGATGGGCTGGGCTGGGATGGGATGGGATGGGATGGGCTGGGCTAGGCTGGGCTGGGCTAGGCTGGGCTGGGCTAGGCTGGGCTGGGCTAGGCTGGGCTGGGCTAGGCTAGGCTGGGCTGGGCTGGGCTAGGCTGGGATGGGCTGGGCTGGGCTGGGCTGGGCTGGGCTGGGCTAGGCTGGGCTGGGCTGGCTGGGCTAGGCTGGGATGGGCTGGGCTGGGCTGGGCTGGGCTGGGCTGGGCTGGGCTGGGCTGGGCTGGGCTGGGCTGGGCTGGTATTCTTAGTTCCAAACTCACACTTGTTGGTAAATGCACACACTGTGCACACCCAGTGAGCGTCACCCTGACCCACACAGTGTCACCCTGACCCACACAGTGTCACCCTGACCCACACAGTGTCACCCTGACCCACACAGTGTCACCCCTGACCCACACAGTGTCACCCTGACCCACACAGTGTCACCCTGACCCACACAGTGTCACGCTGACCCACACAGTGTCACCCTGACCCACACAGTGTCACCCTGACCCACACAGTGTCACCCTGACCCACACAGTGTCACCCTGACCCACACAGTGTCACCCTGACCCACACAGTGTCACCCTGACCCACACAGTGTCACCCTGACCCACACAGTGTCACGCTGACCCACACAGTGTCACCCTGACCCACACAGTGTCACCCTGACCCACACAGTGTCACCCTGACCCACACAGTGTCACCCTGACCCACACAGTGTCACCCTGACCCACACAGTGTCACCCTGACCCACACAGTGTCACGCTGATCCACACAGTGTCACCCTGACCCACACAGTGTCACGCTGACCCACACAGTGTCACCCTGACCCACACAGTGTCACCCTGACCCACACAGTGTCACCCTGACCCACACAGCGTCACCCTGACCCACACAGTGTCACCCTGACCCACACAGCGTCACCCTGACCCACACAGTGTCACCCTGACCCACACAGCGTCACCCTGACCCACACAGTGTCACGCTGGTGGATGGTATCAAAGCTGGTGGATGGTATCAAAGCTGGTGGATGGTATCAAAGCTGATGGATGGTATCAAAGCTGATGGATGGCATCAAAGCTGGTGGATGGCATCAAAGCTGGTGTATGGTATCAAAGCTGGTGGATGGTATCAAAGCTGATGGATGGTATCAAAGCTGGTGGATGGTATCAAAGCTGATGGATGGTATCAAAGCTGATGGATGGCATCAAAGCTGGTGGATGGCATCAAAGCTGGTGTATGGTATCAAAGCTGGTGTATGGCATCAAAGCTGGTGGATGGCATCAAAGCTGATGGATGGTATCAAAGCTGGTGGATGGCATCAAAGCTGGTGTATGGCATCAAAGCTGGTGGATGGCATCAAAGCTGATGGATGGTGTCAAAGCTGGTAGATGGCATCAAAGCTGGTGTATGGCATCAAAGCTGGTGGATGGTATCAAAGCTGATGGATGGTATCAAAGCTGGTGGATGGTATCAAAGCTGGTGGATGGCATCAAAGCTGGTGGATGGCATCAAAGCTGGTGTATGGCATCAAAGCTGGTGGATGGTATCAAAGCTGATGGATGGTATCAAAGCTGATGGATGGTATCAAAGCTGGTGGATGGCATCAAAGCTGGTGGATGGCATCAAAGCTGGTGTATGGCATCAAAGCTGGTGTATGGTATCAAAGCTGGTGGATGGTATCAAAGCTGATGGATGGTATCAAAGCTGGTGGATGGTATCAAAGCTGGTGGATGGCATCAAAGCTGGTGGATGGAATCAAAGCTGGTGGATGGTATCAAAGATGGTGGATGGTATCAAAGCTGATGGATGGTATCAAAGATGGTGGATGGTATCAAAGCTGATGGATGGTATCAAAGATGGTGGATGGTATCAAAGCTGATGGATGGTATCAAAGATGGTGGATGGTATCAAAGCTGATGGATGGCATCAAAGCTGGTGGATGGCATCAAAGCTGGTGGATGGCATCAAAGCTGGTGGATGGCATCAAAGCTGGTGGATGGCATCAAAGCTGATGGATGGCATCAAAGCTGGTGGATGGCATCAAAGCTGGTGGATGGTATCAAAGCTGGTGGATGGCATCAAAGCTGGTGTATGGTATCAAAGCTGGTGGATGGTATCAAAGCTGGTGGATGGTATCAAAGATGGTGGATGGTATCAAAGCTGGTGGATGGTATCAAAGCTGGTGGATGGTATCAAAGCTGATGGATGGTATCAAAGCTGGTGGATGGTATCAAAGATGGTGGATGGTATCAAAGCTGATGGATGGAATCAAAGCTGGTGGATGGTATCAAAGATGGTGGATGGTATCAAAGCTGATGGATGGTATCAAAGATGGTGGATGGTATCAAAGCTGATGGATGGTATCAAAGATGGTGGATGGTATCAAAGCTGATGGATGGTATCAAAGCTGATGGATGGTATCAAAGCTGATGGATGGTATCAAAGCTGGTGGATGGCATCAAAGCTGGTGTATGGCATCAAAGCTGGTGGATGGCATCAAAGCTGGTGGATGGTATCAAAGATGGTGGATGGTATCAAAGCTGATGGATGGCATCAAAGCTGGTGGATGGCATCAAAGCTGGTGGATGGTATCAAAGCTGATGGATGGTATCAAAGCTGGTGGATGGTATCAAAGCTGGTGGATGGCATCAAAGCTGGTGGATGGTATCAAAGCTGGTGGATGGTATCAAAGCTGGTGGATGGTATCAAAGATGGTGGATGGTATCAAAGCTGGTGGATGGCATCAAAGCTGGTGG
>NC_091171.1:13995588-14064201 GCF_040958095.1 Procambarus clarkii
ATGGCCGGTGTGAAGTACAGCTCATTACCGTTCATGAACACAACAAACTGTGTTCACAACAAGAGGAATGTTGGCCACACTGCTCGACCTTCTCTCCGTCCCCACATGTACGTCGATGTCTGTTTTGTGAACTTGATGATTTGTTCATCTCGATTTCCTGCCATGGGTTACAACCTTGGTCACGACGCCTGTCGTCCTCTTACAAATACCGTCGCTTTTCGCTAGTATGCGCATTAAGGCTAAAAATCGCTGTACTAGAAAATGAAAGCGGCTCGCGAAAGTGACGTAGTGTCCCGTTTTCTGTTTTAGGTCCTCTGGCTTAGGCTGTAAGGTTAGGAGAGGACAATTTAAATTAACAGTTTTCATGACGTTTTGTAACCTTAGGAGAACTTGCTGCCCTCCTAACCTACCAGAGGACCCAAAACTTGCTGTTTTGGGTCCATTTCATTTGGAAAATGAATTTCCATTTTCTAGTACGGCAGTTTTTGGGGATCAACGAGGCGCCGTGAGCGGGAGTAGTGAGGCTGAAGGCGCCTAACGGCCTCCCCACCCCTCCTTCACCCCTACTACCCGTCTGGAGCAACCTGGCACACCATCCACATTAGTGTGTAATTACCTAAGTGTAGTTACAGGATGAGAGCTACGCTCGTGGTGTCCCGTCTTCCCAGCACTCTTTGTCATATAACACTTTGAAACTACTGACAGTCTTGGCCTCCACCACCTTCTCACTTAACTTGTTCCAACCGTCTACCACTCTGTTTGCGAAAGTGAATTTTCTTATATTTCTTCGGCATCTGTGTGTGAGGGAGATGAGGTGTGAGGCAAGCATTATTGTCTGCCATGTCTTCCCTCATGTTGTTAGGAGGAGGGTAGGGGGGGGGGGGATCCTATCGGGGGCATTACCACAAGTCTACTTTTGCATTACCTTAATAGTTTCAAAACGCTTTACCTTTAATAAGTACTTTAATGTATTTAAGGACCATGGTCAACAATCTGAGCTTAACATTGGCTAGGTTTGGTTTGTTGAATCATGGGGATTTATGGGAGTGTCATAGCCAGTCGGGGTTGGCCCTAGTGCCACTCTTTAAGAAATATCTGCATCTTAAAGTGTCCCCCGGCCCAGCAGCTTTTATGAAGCCAAGTCTGGTAAAAGAAGGTCCTGTTTTCAATAGAGTTGTTTAGCAGCTTTAGCAATCATAATATAACATTTTCTAAGAGAGAACTAGGGGAGGGGGGGGGGGGAGAAAGGAAGGAGAGGACTGAGAAAGGTGGCGAGAATGAGAGAAGTGAGATAGATGGGGTGGGAGAGGGGGAATTGGAATACAGGGAATGAGATGGGGGAGAGGCAGGGAGGAAGTAGGAAATGGGTGAGAGAGGGTTGCTGGGGTGAATGGGAGGGGGGGGAGTGAGATGGAGAGGTGGGGAGAGGGAAAGAGAGATGACGGAGGGGAAGCCCCCTTGTGAATGAGTGATCACTGTGTACTGTTATTTGAGTACCCAGTAGAGCTAGGGGTAATCTTCCCCCAAAAAGAACTAGAAAACAAGGGGCTGGCGTACCGAAAGGGAAATTATAAGATGAGAAAATTCCTAAGCGAAATACCATGGGACACAGAACTGAGAACTAAGACCGTACAAGACACGATGGACTATGTCACCTAAAAGTGTCAGGAGGCAGTAAACAGGTTTATCCCGGCCCAAAAGGAAAAAATGAGAAGCAAAATAAGAATCCATGGTTTAATAGGGCATGTATGGAAGCACAGGAACTGAACAAAAGGGCGTGGAGGAACTTCCGAAATAACAGAACACCAGAAAGCAGAGAGAGATACCAGAGAACCAGGAACGAGTATGTTAGTGTGAGAAGAGAAGTAGAGAGATAGTATAGAAATGATACAGCAAATAAAGCCAAGACCGAACCAAAACTGCTCCACAGTCGCATCAGAAGGAAAACAACAGTGAAGGAACAAGTGATGAAACTTAGAACAGGCGAGGACAGGTACACAGAGAATGACAAAGAGGTGTGTGAAGAACTCAACAAGAGACTCAAAGAAGTCTTCGCAATAGAACGAGGTGAAGTCCCTGAGCAAGGAGAGGTGGCAGTAAACCAGGCGGCCTTGGAAGGGTTCGAAATTACGAAAGATGAGGTTAAGAGGCACCTGTTGGATCTGGAGGTGAGAAGGGCTCTTGGTCAGGACGGAATCTCACCATGGGTATTGAAAGAGTGTGCAGGAGCACTTTGCTTGCCACTCTCCATAGTGTATAGTAGGTCACTGGAGACGGGAGACCTACCAGAAATATGGAAGACGGCGAATGTGGTCCCAATATACAAAAAGGGCGACAGACAAGAGGCACTGAACTACAGGCCAGTGTCCTTGACTTGTATACCATGTAAGGTGATGGAGAAGATCATGAGAAAAAAAACTAGTAACACATCTGGAGAGAAGAGACTTCGTGACAAACCACCAACATGGATTCAGGAAGGGTAAATCTTGCCTCGTTGATTTAATAGAATTCTACGATCAGGTGACAAAGATTAAGCAAGAAAGAGAAGGTTGGGCAGACTGCACTTTCTTGGACTGTCGCAAAGCCTTTGACACAGAACCCCATAAGAGGCTTGTGCATAAGATGGAGAAACAGGCAGGAGTAACTGGTAGGGCGCTCCAGTGGATAAGGGAGTACCTAAGTAATAGGAAGTAGAGAGTTACAGTGAGGAGTGAGACTTCCGATTGGCGTGAAGTCACCATTGGAGTCCCACAGGGCTCTGTACTTGGACCTATCCTGTTTCTGATATTAGTAAATGATCTCCCAGAGGGTATAGACTCATCCCTCTCAATGTTTGCTGACGATGCTAAAATGATGAGAAGATTAAGACAAAGGAGGACAGCTTGATGCTTCAAAAAGACCTAGACAAGCTGAAGGAATGGTCGAACAAATGGTTGTTAGAGTTTAACCCGAGCAAATATAATGTAATTAAGATAGGTGTAGGGAGCAGAAGGCCAGATACAACGTACCATTTTGGAGAAGAATTCTTCTACAATCAGAGAGAGAGAAAGACCTGGGGGTTGATATTACGCCAGACCTGTCCCCGGAAGCCCATATAAAGAGGATAACATCAGCGGCATATGCCAGGTTGGGCAACATAAGAACGGCCTTTAGAAACTTGTATACCCCGTATGTCAGACCAATCCTGGAGTATGCAGCTCACAGCACGGAGTCCATATCTAGTCAAGCATAAGATTGTGTAACTGTGTATGGAGTCTGCTTCCACCACATCACTACCTAATGCATTCCACCTGTTTACTCTGACACTGAAAAAGTTTTTTCTAACATCCCTATGGCTCATTTGGGTACTCAATTTCCACCTGTGTCCCCTTGTTCGGGTACCACCCGTGTTAAATAGTTTATCTTTATCTACCCTGTCAATTCCTCTGAGAATTTTGTTGGTAGTGATCATGTCTCCACTTACTCTTCTGTCTTCCAGTGTCGTGAGGTGCATTTCACGCAGCCTTTCCTCGTAACTCATGCCTCTTAGTTCTGGGACTAGCCTAGTGGCATACCTCTGAACTTTTTCAAGCTTCGTCTTGTGTTTGACAAGGTACGGGCTCCATGCTGGGGCCGCATACTCCAGGATTGGTCTTACATTCGTGGTATACAAGGTTCTGAATGATTCCTTACACAGGTTCCTGAAGGCTGTTATGATGTTAACCAGCCTCGCATACGCCGCAAATGTTATTCTTTTAATGTGGGCTTCAAGAGACAGGTTTGGTGTGATATCAACTCCTAGATCTTTCTCTCTCTGGCTGTTTCATGAAGGACTTCATCTCCCATTCTGTATCCTGTGTCTGGCCTCCTGTTTCCACTGCCTAGTTTAATTACCTTACATGTACTCAGGTTGAACTTTAGTAGCCATTTGTTGGACCATTCATTCAGTCTGTCTAGGTCATCTTGTAGCCTCATACTATCTTTCTCCGTCTTAATCCTCCTCATAATTTTTGCATCATCAGCAAACAATGAGAGAAATGATTTTATATTCTCTGGTAGTTCGTTTACATACATCAGAAACAGTATGGGTCCAAGGCCTGAACCCTGCGGGACTCCACTGGTGATGTCTCGCCAATCTGAGACCTCACCCTGCACAGTGACTCGCTGTCTTCTGTTACTTAGGTACTCCCTTATCTAATGGAGTACCTTCCCTTTCACTCCAGCCTGCACCTCCAGCTTTCGCACTAGTCTCTGGTGTGGTACTGTGTCAAAGGCTTTCTGGCAATTCAAAAATATGCAGTCTGCCCATCTCTCTCTTTCTTGTCTGATTCTTCTTGCCTGATAGTAGAATTCAATTAATCCTGTGAGGCAGGACTTGTCATCCCTGAAACCATGTTGGTGTTGTGTCACAAAGTTCCTTCGCTCCAGATGTTCCACTAGCGTTTTTTGCACAATCTTCTCCATTATCTTGCATGGTATGCAAGTTAGGGAGCCTGTGGTTCAGTGCCTCCTGTCTGTCCCCCTTCTTGTATATTGGGACTACGTTTGCCGTCTTCCAAATTTTTGGCAGGTTACCTGTTAGCAGTGATTTGTTATACACCTTGGAGAGTGGCAGTTCCTCGCACACTTCCTTGTCGTTTGTAATGAATCTGTCTGCCCCTATCCTCAGTTTCATTACCTGTTCTTTCTCTGTTGTCTTTCTCTTGATGTGGCTGTGCAGCAATTTAGGTTGGGTCTTAGCCTTGCTTGCTATGTCGTTTTCATATTGCCATTCTGCCTCTCTTCTCAAGCTGACGTATTCATAATCTTGGCACTCTGGTATCCTTCTCTGTTCTCAAGGGTCCTGTTATTTCAATAATTTATCTCTTTCTCTAATTCATCGCTCTTTTACTTAGTTGCTTACTAGCCTACATCTCTGATTAAACCATGGATTTCTCATCTGCATTTCATTTTTTCTTTTGGGCTGGGATAAACTTGTCTGCTGCCTCCTTACATTTCAGTGTGAATTATTCCATCATGTCTTGGGCCGTGTTTCCCCTTAGCTTTGTTTCCACACACACTGGGTGTGTGTGTGTGTGTGTGTGTGTGTGTGTGTGTGTGTGTGTAGTGTAGTGTAGTGTAGTGTAGTGTAGTGTAGTGTAGTGTAGTGTAGTGTAGTGTAGTGGGCCTCTCCTGTATGTTTAGTGAGCCTCATTCATCCTATGCGTGTACTCACCTAATTGTGCTTGCGGGGGTTGAGCTCTGGCTCATTTGGTCCCGCCTAGTGTATTGGGCCTCTTGTGTGTAGTGGGCCACTCCTGGGTGTAGCTGCCTGAAGGTTGTGTAGCGTCTCAGGAGTGACTGTTGTATAGAGTGTAGCAGGTGGTAGCGTGGACGCCCTCACCCAGCACCTCACTCACTGCTCCAGAGACCACTCGGGCGGCACTCATTCTTGTGTGTGAATGTAAAGATGAGTAATGGTACTTATTGGTACAGTACTGGTACCTTTGGTACGGTGAGTACACGCGTCTCTAAAGGAGCATTATAGCTCTACCTGCGTGACACCAACTGTGGTATAGCATCGTCTACAGGCTACTCACTGTTCCACAGGGTCGCTGGGAGTGTGGCTGGGGTCCCCAAGGGCGACCTCTCACCAGCAGGCGGGACTGGTCACCAGTATACGAGCCCTCACCACCGGCCACCACCACCATCACTCACTACTGTCACCAAGACACTAAGCTCACTGCTCGCACCCCGCACGCGGCGTGCTCAGGTGACGCTGCCCCCTCCCGACCACCCCCGCCCCTACCTACGCCACCACCCCTCCCTCTCCCGCCTCTCCCCGACCCCCATCGATCACTTTTCATCTCCCCCTACACGCACCGCCCCCTCCTTCACCCGCCACGTCCCCCCACCTCTCCCTCGTGGCCTGCATGTTGACTATCAGCTCTTTATCAGTATTGTTTACCACAGTTCGGAAGCCACAATAAAAGTCTGTCACAAAATTAGGCGTTGCATAGAGTTGAACTCCGTCTCGTTGTAGCGGGTTGGTGTGGAAATGTTAAACATTTTAATGGAGGGTGGGTGGCTTCGGCTCAGTGGTGATCACGTGGCTTCAGTCCTCCGCTCAACAATTGAAAGCAGGTGTAGTTTGATGTGTGGTGGCCGGTGAGTACAGCCAGCCGGCCAGGCGCACTGGTGGCTGGCTCCAGCCTGCACACTGTGTGTACAGCCAGCCGGCCAGGTGCACTGGTAGCCGGCTCCAGCCTGCACACTATGTGTACAGCCAGCCGGCCAGGCGCACTGGTAGCCGGCTCCAGCCTGCACACTGTGTGTACAGCCAGCCGGCCAGGCGCACTGGTAGCCGGCTCCAGCCTGCACACTGTGTGTACAGCCAGCCGGCCAGGCGCACTGGTAGCCGGCTCCAGCCTGCACACTGTGTACAGGCTGGAGCCGGCCAGGCGCACTGGTAGCCGGCTCCAGCCAGCACACTGTGTGTACAGGCAGCCGGCCAGGCGCACTGGTAGCCGGCTCCAGCCAGCACACTGTGTGTACAGCCAGCCGGCCAGGCGCACTGGTAGCCGGCTCCAGCCTGCACACACCATCCACCACCCCCCCCCCCCCCCCTCCCTCCAGCCAAACAATAAGGTAATAACTGAACTACACAGAACTCCAAAGAACGCTGCTCTCTGTTGGTATGATATTTATGAGTGAGTGAGAAAGTGCGGGTAACAATCTTCACTCACTTTCGTATTTTAAAACGTTATTTCAGTTTCATATTTTGAAATTTTATATTTCACTTTCGAGGTGCGTATTAGTGGCTTTAAGCCTAGCATGTACCTCCCTCTATCTAGACAAACAACATTATGTTTGTAAGTTATTTTGAATGTATGTACTTTTACCGGTAATAAACATTATCATTATCATTTAACACTTCATTATCCCCAGAGCGTTAGTGGGTTCCCTACACTTCATTATACAATGAGGTAGATATGCTCACTTTTACTTGAATATATTCCACATGTCACACCCTCCGCCAAACAAAAAGTACTGTAAAAAAATACTTCCCATCTCCCCCCCCCGCCCCCGCTCACACTACCCCTTGCACGCTGCCTCCCCAACTTCATTCCTTGTAACCCGATCCAATCCAACCCCCATCGTTCAACCATCCAACCCCATCCCTGAAAACTGAAAACTCACACCCCAGAAGTGACTCGAACCCATACTCCCAGGTCTGGGGTGTGAGTTTTCAGTTGCATATTGTCCTGGGGACCATTCAGGCTTGTTCGCATTTGTGTTCCTCACGTGTGCCCCAAAGAATGAGGTGATTTGGTAAAATGCTATGCCCAAGATTACTATCCGAGTGCCGGCGGTGGGGTGGTTCAAATAGCCTCGGCTATCACCTCATTTTGTCCGGTCGTGATGGTCAAGTGGATTAAGGCGTCTTGTACATACCAGTTGCGTGGCTCCTGGGAGTATGGGTTCGAGTCACTTCTGGGGTGTGAGTTTTCAGTTGCATATTGTCCTGGGGACCATTCAGGCTTGTTCGCATATATATATATATATATATATATATATATATATATATATATATATATATATATATATATATATCATTCCATTCGCATCCGCGCAGGTTTTCATATACCTACTATATAGATGCCACACCTGTGACAGGTAAAAACATGCGTTTTTGAAAAACAGTGCCATCTGTTGCACATAATAGCAACATGCACGCCTTACTAAACATGTCACTAATTCCATTTCAATGTTTCCGATTGCACTGATAAATTATGTTTTCATAGATTTCGATTTATTTTATTTTTTATTGAATTATTTTGTGTGACATTGTGTTGGAATTGAGCTGTGTTGTTTACCATCATTTCGTAAGTATAAGTATAGATGCCACACCTGTGACAGGTAAAACTATGCTTTTCTTGAAAAACAGCGCCATCTGTTGCATGTAAGAGCAACACACATGCTATACTAAATATGTTACAATTTCATATTAATGTTTCTGATTGCATTGACAAATTGAATTTTCATGGATTTTGATTTATTTTTATTTTAATTTAATTATTTTGTGTGACATTGTGTTGGAATTGAGCTGTGTTGTTTACCATACCGTTCATTTCGTGAGTATAGTTTATATTTTTTTTATTTTTTCATATTTTCATTTCATTTTTTAACTGTTTTTCTTATATTTCAGTGATGGGAACATCAGATCACTTGAGAAGGCATCGGACGAGGGAGTGGGGAATGGTGGGGATGACGAGGGGACGGAAGTGAGAGATGGTGGGGAGGACGAGGGGACAAGGGAGGGAGTAATGGTGGGGAAGGACGAGGGGATGGGGGAGTTTGGGATGGTGGGGACGAGGGGATGGTGGAGTGGGAAATGGCGGGGAGGACGAGGGGACGGGTGAGGGGGGGAAATGGTGGGGAGGACTGGGGGGACAGGGAAGGTTCCTGTGGCTCAGCAATGCACACGCGTTGCTGAGCCACAGCAACGCGTGGCCGAGTACTGCTAGTACTAAATATTATTATATTATCGTTAATAATATTTAGTGTTATTATTGACATATAGTAGTATTATTATTCACATGATAATGTGAAATTAATTTATATGGAATTCGAAAACAATTTCAGTGTGCCTGCGAATTTCATTTACGGAAAATCAAATTATTCATAGAAAACGTTTTCAGCATACACTTTTTATATTTTAAACCAATGATTTCTATTACATTAAAGTTATACCTTGAGAATAATCTGTTTACAACAAAGGTTCATTTGCCAGTTTACATGTAGACTATTACTGGAACCATAATATTCTTTCAGACCATCACAAATGTCTAGATAACTGTCCAGGTAGTTTGAGATGGCTGTGGTTTCTCATGGTAATTAATTTGGTCTGAAGATGAGCTCTGGGACCCCAACTGTGGCCATAATACGTGTTTTTCTCTCCTCTAGTTCATGGAGGACGAAGCCTAATTTAGCAAGTTTTTCCGTATTTGTATTATATATTATTTTTTTATATTTTTAATATATTATATTTTATATATTTTTTTATATTTTTATATATTTGTATTATATATTATTTCCGTATTTGTACCTATACCGCCATGAGGTTGCATGGGATACATCCAGGGGAGGGTCTGTAAGTCGACTATGGGGGATTGCCTCGATATAAATTTATATCGAGGCAAACTTATATATATATATAAGTTTGCTTAAACTTAAACTTATATATATATATATATATATATATATATATATATATATATATATATATATATATATATATATATATATATATATATATATATGTCGTACCTAGTAGCCAGAACGCACTTCTCAGCCTACTATGCAAGGCCCGATTTGCCTAATAAGCCAAGTTTTCATGAAATACTGTTTTTTCGACTACCTAACCTACCTAACCTAACCTAACCTAACATTTTCGGCTACCTAACCTAACCTAACCTATAAAGATTGGTTTGGTTAGGTTAGGTAGGGTTGGTTAGGTTCGGTCATATATCTACGTTAATTTTAACTCCAATAAAAAAAATTGAACTTATACATAATGAAATGGGTTGATTTATCATTTCATAAGAAAAAAATTAGAGAAAATATATTAATTCAGGAAAACTTGGCTTATTAGGCAAATCGGGCCTTGAATAGTAGGCCAAAAAGTGAGTTCTGGCTACTAGGTACGACATATATATATATATATATATATATATATATATATATATATATATATATATATATATATCTTATATATATAAGTGTGTGATCTTATATAGGTGATCTTATACAACATAACCTTTTTCTCCTATAATATTGTATATTTACAATACATTAAGTTGTTATTTGCCTGTAACTTTAAATTTATTCACTAAACTGCTTTACGCTGCTTCACTAACTAAAGGCTAACAGTAAAACATAGTTCACATCTAGATGTAAAATGACATTATGCTCATGATTTAACAAATATTACATAATAATACGGGGCAGATTTCACCATTAATTTACTGCCTGTTAAAATGCAAACATAAATTTCCATACACTAGCTTATTGAGTTTATTTGAGAGGGAAAGAGTAGAGGAAACTGTAGGAGGCCAAATGGCCTACCCAAATCAGCTCCCACTTATATCCAATCAGTCAGTCATATGCATGTCTAACCTACACTTGAAACAATCCAGTGATCCCACAATTGTTATGTAACCCGTTAATCTATTCCATAAATCAACAACTCTATTTCCAAGCAGGTATTTACCCAGATCTTTCCTGAATTTTAACTGGTTAACTTTGTATCTATTGTTTCGTATTATATGTTGTTTCCATATGTTTATCACTTCATTAAACCCTCTCATCCATTTGTTTGCTTCAAGCATGTCTTCCAATACGTTTAATTTTTAGTAATACAAATTAAGCTTTCTTAATCTTTCTTGCTAAGGGAAGGTTTTAATTCCCAGTCTTTAGGAAGCAATGGAAACTGACGACATGATAAACTGTTTACATCTTACATGTAATTCCTACCATGACAGAGCTATCGTGGTCGAATGCATGTGAGGATTCATGGGTGTGTAAATATTCCAGTCTATCCAAACGTGTTCCATGGGTTCAGGAGACGTGCCAAACCTGACACACTGGCTAACCATCCCCCCCCCCTACATCCCCAGCCCTTTCTTTGGCTGCTCCCACTTGCTCCCGCTATGTTGTCAATATCATCTTTTTTTTTAACTTAAGATCAGTGACGATTCGAGAAAGAGACCTGGGCGTGGACGTAACACCTAATCTATCTCCTGAGGCACATATAAATAGGATAACGACAGCAGCGTACTCTACACTGGCAAAAGTTAGAACATTATTCAGAAGCCTAAGTGAGGAGGCTTTTAGGGCGCTTTACACTGCCTACGTGAGGCCAGTCTTAGTGTATGCCGCCCGATAATGGAGTCCCCATCTGAAGAAACACATAAGTAAATTGGAAAAGGTTCAGAAGTTTGCGACGAGGCTCGTCCCAGAGCTACGAGGGATGGGGTATGAAGAGCGCCTGAAGGAACTGAGCCTTACGACACTAAAAAAAAAGAAGAGAGAGGGGGAATATGACAGGAACGTATAAAATACTCAGGGGGATTGACAAAGTGGAAACAGACGAAATGTTCACACGTAATAATAACAGAACGAGGGGACATGGATGTAAGCTGGAAACTCAGATGAGTCACAGAGATGTTAGGAAGTTTTCTTTTAGCGTGAGAGTAGTGGGAAAATGGAATGCACTTAAGGAACAGGTTGTGGAAGTAAATTCTATTCATAATTTTAAAACTAGGTATGATAGGGAAATGGCACAGGAGTCATTGTTGTAAACAACCGATGGCTGGAAAGGCGGGATCCAAGAGCCAATCCTAGTCACAAATAGGTGAGTACACAGACACAGGTGGCTTGTGGCTAAGTGGACAGCACGCTGGATACGTAGTCCTGTGGACCGGGGTTCGATTCCCGGTGCCGGCGAAAACAAAATGGGCAGTTTCTTTCACCCTGATGCCACTGTTACCTAGCAGTAAATAGGTACCTGGGAGTTAGACAGCTGTTACGGGCTGCTTCCTGATAATGTGTGTGGGGAAAAACAGTTACCTAGGTGATTGACAGTTGAGAGGCGGGCCGAAAGAGCAGAGCTCAACCGCCGCAAGCACAACTAGGTGAATGTAGACCGACTCGACCAGACTAGCGGATGGGCCGACCCGACCAACGGGTGGGTGGACCGGACCAACGGGTGGGCGGGGCCCGACCAGACCAACGAAAGGGCAGGGCCCGACCAGACCAACGGGTGGGTGGGCGGGGCCCGACCAGACCAACGGGTGGGTGGACCCGACCAACGGGTGGGCGGGGCCCGACCAGACCAACGGGTGGGTGGACCGGACCAACGGGTGGGCGGGGCCCGACCAGACCAACGGGTGGGCGGGGCCCGACCAGACCAACGGGTGGGTGGACTCGACCAACGGAAGGGCGGGGCCCGACCAGACCAACGGGTGGGTGGACCCGACCAACGGGTGGGTGGACTCGACCAGCGGGTGGTCGGGCAGCCTGTGAGCCCCCCAGGCGTGGGTCGGGTTACACTGCCAAGTGTTGAGCCAGAGCCCATGTCTTGTATACTACGCCTCGACCCACGGACGGTACAAGTCCCACGGACGGTACAAGTCCCACCTGTTGGTCTTCTCCCTCGCCATGTTGCACACCTGCACCGTTGTGAGGCCCAGGGTCTGAGTGGCCTCTTGCCAGCCCTACACTCTCCCCTGATTGTCAACCTGTTCACCTGGATACATATACTGATTGTCACCGGATCATCCATTGTCACCACTTGTCAAAAGCCCAAACCGGAAAAAGTTACTTTTTTATACACTCAGGAACTCCTTCCTCCACTCTCCCACTCAGGAACCCTCCCTCCACCACACTCAGGAACCCTCCCTCCACCACACTCAGGAACACTCCCTCCACCACACTCAGGAACTCCTTCCTCCACCACACTCAGGAACCCTCCCTCCACCACACTCAGGAACACTCCCTCCACCACACTCAGGAACACTCCCTCCACCACACTCAGGAACACTCCCTCCACCACACTCAGGAACCCTCCCTCCACCACACTCAGGAACACTCCCTCCACCACACTCAGGAACACTCCCTCCACCACACTCAGGAACCCTCCCTCCACCACACTCAGGAACACTCCCTCCACCACACTCAGGAACACTCCCTCCACCACACTCAGGAACCCTCCCTCGACCACACTCAGGAACACTCCCTCCACCACACTCAGGAACACTCCCTCCACCACACTCAGGAACACTCCCTCCACCACACTCAGGAACACTCCCTCCACCACACTCAGGAACCCTCCCTCCACCACACTCAGGAACACTCCCTCCACCACACTCAGGAACACTCCCTCCACCACACTCAGGAACCCTCCCTCCACCACACTCAGGAACACTCCCTCCACCACACTCAGGAACCCTCCCTCCACCACACTCAGGAACACTCCCTCCACCACACTCAGGAACCCTCCCTCCACCACACTCAGGAACACTCCCTCCACCACACTCAGGAACACTCCCTCCACCACACTCAGGAACACTCCCTCCACCACACTCAGGAACCCTCCCTCCACCACACTCAGGAACACTCCCTCCACCACACTCAGGAACACTCCCTCCACCACACTCAGGAACACTCCCTCCACCACACTCAGGAACCCTCCCTCCACCACACTCAGGAACACTCCCTCCACCACACTCAGGAACACAACCTCCACCACACTCAGGAACACTCCCTCCACCACACTCAGGAACACTCCCTCCACCACACTCAGGAACACTCCCTCCACCACACTCAGGAACACAACCTCCACCACACTCAGGAACACTCCCTCCACCACACTCAGGAACACTCCCTCCACCACACTCAGGAACACTCCCTCCACCACACTCAGGAACACAACCTCCACCACACTCAGGAACACTCCCTCCACCACACTCAGGAACACTCCCTCCACCACACTCAGGAACACTTCCTCCACCACACTCAGGAACACAACCTCCACCACACTCAGGAACACTCCCTCCACCACACTCAGGAACACAACCTCCACCACACTCAGGAACACTCCCTCCACCACACTCAGGAACACTCCCTCCACCACACTCAGGAACACTCCCTCCACCACACTCAGGAACACTCCCTCCACCACACTCAGGAACACTCCCTCCACCACACTCAGGAACCCTCCCTCCACCACACTCAGGAACACAACAATTCCCCTTCGTGCAATTAATAAATTTTTGAGTCACGTGGGCATGACATCCGGCCCAGGACATTGTTTATAGTGTTTTGCTCCACACAATTGTTAGTGGGTGGAACACTAGCTCAGAGTGGGCGGAACACTAGCCCAGAGTGGGTGGAACACTAGCCCAGAGTGGGTGGGGCATGACAACTGGTCAGACACCTACACATTGAAGACATTAAAGAAGCCCCCCTCCCACCCAGACACGTACCACAGCTATACTTGATCTAGTGATACAGAATCATCAACTCGTCATACAGATAATACACAAGCAAACGGAACTTGAAACCGCCATTAGCCAGATCAAGAACTCCCAGGAACAAATTCTGGATATCGTGCGGAAGCAGATATCATCAGGTCCAGGAAGCCAGAGCCTGGAGCAAGGTGATACAGCCAGTGCTGTCCAGGTAAATGATAGCAGACACAATGATATCATCACATCAGAGCATGCCAGCAGACACGATGATATCATGCCACCAGTGCGCCCAGCAACACCGGACCATGTAACAGCACCGGTGCACAGTGCAGCAACACCAGTGAACATAGCAACACCAGTGAACACTCCCGCCAGTCAGCATGGAATACATAACACAAGTGAACATAACAGTGAACATACCGCATCTGATGACAAACAACCTTGAGATGGTTCACATTCAAGAGCGTCCCACTACACTACAATGGAACTGCAACAGAGTCCACAATAGAATTAATGACATCATACAATACGTCCGTGAACACCAAACTGACGTCATAATGCTACAGGAGACGCTGGTGGGTGATGACTTCAACCCAAGGTTCAGCGGTTATCGCAAGTTCTCCCTGCCACATGGGGAAAGAAAACGGGGTCTCATCACTTTTGTAAATAACAACATTCCCGCCCAAATTATTGATGACCTGCACATGGGGGATGAGTTTGAATCACTGGGGGTAACCCTACACATAAACAATAATGCCCTACATATAATCAACCTATATGTGCCACAGAGTAAACTTGACCTTGACACACTGCCTGAATCTGTTAATGAAGACCCTACCCTGCTGGTCGGTGACCTGAATGCCAGACACCCACACTCTGGTGCCAACTGTCATCAGCCCAATGTCAATGGACGGAAACTGTCACTCTTTGTCAGGGGAAGTGAAAACCTTAGGGTCCTGGGTGATGAACAGCCAACTCACCTCAGAGGAGGGAGACTAGACTATGCTCTCCTGCTGAATGCACAGGACATGGATGCCAGTGCACACATTGTGCACAGTCTGTGTAGTGACCATTGGGCACTGATTAGCATCGTCGACATGAGCAAGAGAAGGAAAGAGACAAATAAAAGAAAAAGGTTATCACTCGGGTCAGATATAAGGCCGCACTTCATAAACAGGATGAGTGACTGGTTCACGGAATATCAAATCCCAGAAGACACTGATAAATTTGTTGATTATGAGAACGATTCTCTCTTTCTCTCTCTCTCTCTCTCTCTCTCTCTCTCATTTTTGTCTTCCTCTGGGAACAACTTGGGGCTCCGCCTAAGTTATTATTAAGCGGTAGTATTATTTAGGTGTGTAGGAAGCATGTATCAGTAACGAGGTTACTACACACTACATATTACCCCATTACAACAACACCTGGCCAGGTGGTGTTAATTACTCCCCGCCACCTGATGACCACTTGTACTTTTCTCATCCCATAGTTTATCAAGACCTTCATATACAACTATCATGGACTATTGCTGCTAGTCAGGAAGCAACCATCATGTATGGTCTGTTAAACTAAGTCAATGACGGTGACCACTTCACCACATTACCTCAACCATCACTATCATTACCCTCACCACCACCACCACCACCACCACCACCACCCACACCACCACCCACACCACCCTCACCACCCTCACCCCCACCACCACCACCACCACCCTCACCACCACCACCACCACCACCACCACCACCATCCACACCACCACCACCACCACCACCACCCACACCACCACCCACACCACCCTCACCACCCTCACCCCCACCACCACCACCACCACCCTCACCACCACCACCACCACCACCACCACCACCATCCACACCACCACCACCACCACCACCACCACCACCATCCACACCACCCTCACCACCCTCACCCCCACCACCACCACCACCACCACCACCACCACCACCACCACCACCACCCTCACCCCCACCACCACCACCACCACCCTCACCACCACCACCACCACCACCACCACCATCCACACCACCACCACCACCACCATCCACACCACCACCACCACCACCACCACCATCCACACCACCACCACCACCACCACCACCTCACCACCACCACCACCACCACCACCATCCACACCACCACCACCACCACCACCACCACCACCATCCACACCACCCACACCACCCACACCACCACCACCCACACCACCACCACCACCACCACCACCACCACCACCACCACCCACACCATCACCACCACCACCACCACCACCACCACCATCCACACCATCCACACCACCCACACCACCACCACCACCACCACCACCATCCACACCACCCACACCACCACCACCACCACCACCACCACCACCACCACCGCCACCATCCACACCACCCACACCATCACCACCACCACCACCATCCACACCACCCTCACCCCCACCACCACCACCACCACCACCCACACCATCACCACCACCACCACCACCACCCTCACCACCACCACTCACACCACCACCACCACCACCACCACCACCATCCACACCATCCACACCACCCACACCACCACCACCACCACCACCACCACCACCACCACCACCACCACCATCCACACCATCCACACCACCCACACCACCACCACCACCATCCACACCATCCACACCACCCACACCACCACCACCACCACCACCACCACCACCACCACCACCACCATCCACACCACCCACACCATCACCACCACCACCACCATCCACACCACCCTCACCCCCACCACCACCACCACCACCACCCACACCATCACCACCACCACCACCACCACCCTCACCACCACCACTCACACCACCACCCACACCACCACCCACACCACCACCCTCACCACCACCCTCACCACCACCACCACCACCACCACCACCATCACCACCCACACCACCACCACCACCCACTACTAACCAACTGATCAAATAACATGATGGCGGCCACGGCTACCACAACAAGGGCTTCGTCTACCACTCAAGTGGAAGGTGTTGTAAGTGTGAGAGACAAGGGCAGACTGGCAGCGTTCGTCAGGGTGTCGGATTTAAGGGGATTGTAACATTTTTGTCCTATATTTAAAATGAAATAGGAGGTGGAGGAGTCGTAATGGGAGAGTGTGGAGCAGTGCCTGAACACTGTGAGAGGCGGCTCCGGGAACCTGATACACCCGCCATTCTTCTGCTGGGTCCCACGTCCCTGTGTCATCCACATCCCAGCCTCCTGGCTGCCCACCATAGTCAGTCACCATAGTCAGTCCTTCACTACCACTAATGGTCCTGCCACTAGTACACGCCACCAGCCTGCCACCAGTACAAGCCACGAGCCTGTCACCAGTACACGCCACCAGCCTGCCACCAGTACACGCCACCAGCCTGCCACCAGTACACGCCACGAGCCTGCCACCAGTACACGCCACCAGCCTGCCACCAGTACACGCCACCAGCCTGCCACCAGTACAAGCCACGAGCCTGCCACCAGTACACGCCACCAGCCTGCCACCAGTACAAGCCACGAGCCTGTCACCAGTACACGCCACCAGCCTGCCACCAGTACACGCCACCAGCCTGCCACCAGTACACGCCACCAGCCTGCCACCAGTACACGCCACCAGCCTGCCACCAGTACACGCCACCAGCCTGCCACCAGTACAAGCCACGAGCCTGCCACCAGTACACGCCACCAGCCTGCCACCAGTACACGCCACCAGCCTGCCACCAGTACACGCCACGAGCCTGCCACCAGTACAAGCCACGAGCCTGCCACCAGTACACGCCACCAGCCTGCCACCAGTACACGCCACCAGCCTGCCACCAGTACACGCCACCAGCCTGCCACCAGCCTGCCACCAGTACACGCCACCAGCCTGCCACCAGTACACGCCACCAGCCTGCCACCAGTACAAGCCACGAGCCTGCCACCAGTACACGGCACCAGCCTGCCACCAGTACACGCCACCAGCCTGCCACCAGTACACGCCACGAGCCTGCCACCAGTACACGCCACGAGCCTGCCACCAGTACACGCCACCAGCCTGCCACCAGTACACGCCACCAGCCTGCCACCAGTACACGCCACCAGCCTGCCACCAGTACACGCCACGAGCCTGCCACCAGTACACGCCACCAGCCTGCCACCAGTACACGCCACCAGCCTGTCACCAGTACACGCCACCAGCCTGCCACCAGTACACGCCACCAGCCTGCCACCAGTACACGCCACCAGCCTGCCACCAGTACACGCCACGAGCCTGCCACCAGTACACGCCACCAGCCTGCCACCAGTACACGCCACCAGCCTGCCACCAGTACAAGCCACGAGCCTGCCACCAGTACAAGCCACGAGCCTGCCACCAGTACACGCCACCAGCCTGCCACCAGTACACGCCACGAGCCTGCCACCAGTACACGCCACCAGCCTGCCACCAGTACACGCCACCAGCCTGCCACCAGTACACGCCACCAGCCTGCCACCAGTACACGCCACCAGCCTGCCACCAGTACACGCCACCACCCTGCCACCAGTACACGCCACCAGCCTGCCACCAGTACACGCCACCAGCCTGCCACCAGTACACGCTACCAGTACACGCCACGAGCCTGCCACCAGTACACGCCACCAGCCTGCCACCAGTACACGCCACCAGCCTGCCACCAGTAACTGTACCTGGATGGGGTTCTGGGAGGTCTTCTACTCCCCAAGCCCGGCCCGAGGAGAGTCTTGTCTTTTAAGAGCTTGGTCCAATAGGCTGTTGCTTGGAGCAACCCGCAGGCCAACATATCAACTACACCCTGGTTGATCCGGCATTTCTCGAAGAAAACTATCTAATTTTATCTTGAAGACGTCCACGGTTGTTCCGGCAATATTTCTTATACTCGCTGGGAGGGTGTTGAACAACCGCGGACCTCTGATGTTTATACAGTGTTCTCTGATTGTGCCCATGGCACCTCTGCTCTTCACTGGTTCAATCTTGCATTTTCTTCCATGTCGTTCACTCCAGTATGTTGTTATTTTACTGTGTAGATTTGGGACCTTTCCCTCCAGTATTTTCCATGTGTATATTATTTGGTATCTCTCTCGTCTCCTTTCTAGCGAGTACATTTGTAAAGCTTTGACACAATCTCAATAATTTAGGTGCTTTATCTCGTCTATGTATGCCGTATATGTTCTCTGTATTCCCTCTATTTTAGCAATCCCTCCTGACGGGACAGCACAAGTGACTTGAAGAGTACAACCATTGTGATGGGATCCCTGGATTTGAAAGTTCTCGTAATCCATCCTATCATTTATCTGACTGACGCAATATTTGCTTGGTTATAATCCCTAAACGTTAGGTCGTCGGACATCATTATTCCCAGATATGAGTCACTGGCAAACATTAGAACATCATTTAGAAATCTAAATTAGGACTCCATCACGGCACTCTACACAATATTTGTTAGACCAAGTCTGGAATGGGCAACAGCGGCACGGATCCCGCAGCTTGTGAAGCACAAAATTAAAATTTAACAAGAACCGATGTTTGCAACAAAATTTGCGACGGAGCAATGAGGTGATAGGCTAGCCATGACGCCAGGCTAATGGAATTAAATCTCTTAACTCTAGACCCCAGAGGATACAAGAAACTAAGCGGACGTGATCACAACATAAAAGATACTTGGGAAAGTGGTGGGCAAGGCCAGCTTTTCTAAATAATTGAGAGAAAGTCCTCCAAAAAGAACACACACAAAAGTGGAAACTGGAAAAAGCAAATGAGTCGAGGAAATACATGTAAGGAAATACTCGTACCCTGTACAGGTGGTCAGTAAGTGGAATATACTGAGAGAAGTTGTGGAAGCCGCCTCCGTCCACAACTTTAAGGCCAGACTCGACAAAGAAGTTGAACACCATAACAGTTAAACTGTAACGCCACAGCTCCACCCTAGACACTGTTAGGCGCAGATGAAGCAGTCGTTGTGCCAGTGCCGGTCTTCGAACGAGATGAAGCGGGTGCCACCGAAATTAGGACAGGTCAGGTCCGGTTAAGTTAGGTCAGGTCAGGTCAGGTTAAGTTATGTTAGGTTAGGTCAGGTCAGGTCCGGTCCGGTCAGGTTAGGTTAGGTCAGGTCAGGTCAGGTTAAGTTATGTTAGGTTAGGTCAGGTCAGGTCCGGTCCGGTCAGGTTAGGTTAGGTCAGGTCAGGTCAGGTTAGGTAAGTACACGCACATACGCGCAGTAATGACTGGTATTGTGTGAGACATGACAGTGTCAGATATTACAGTGTCAGATATTACAGTGTCAGACATGACAGTGTGAGACATGACTGTCAGATATTAGTGTCAGATATTACAGTGTCAGACATGACAGTGTGAGACATGACAGTGTCAGATATTACAGTGTCAGACATGACAGTGTGAGACATGACAGTGTCAGATATTAGTGTCAGATATTACAGTGTCAGACATGACAGTGTGAGACATGACAGTGTCAGATATTAGTGTCAGACATGACAGTGTGAGACATGACAGTGTCAGATATTACAGTGTCAGACATGACAGTGTCAGACATGACAGTGTCAGACATGACAGTGTGAGACATGACAGTGTCAGATATTACAGTGTCAGACATGACAGTGTCAGACATGACAGTGTCAGACATGACAGTGTCAGACATGACAGTGTGACACATGACAGTGTCAGATATTACAGTGTCAGACATGACAGTGTGAGACATGACAGTGTCAGACATTACAGTGTGAGACATGACAGTGTGACACATGACAGTGTCAGACATGACAGTGTGACACATGACAGTGTCAGACATGACAGTGTGACACATGACAGTGTGAGACATGACAGTGTCAGACATGACAGTGTGACACATGACAGTGTCAGACATGACAGTGTGACACATGACAGTGTTAGACATGACAGTGTCAGACATGATAGTGTGACACATGACAGTGTGACACATGACAGTGTCAGACATGACAGTGTGACACATGACAGTGTTAGACATAACAGTGTCAGACATGACAGTTTGAGACAACAGTGTCAGACATGACAGTTTGAGACATGACAGTGTCAGACATGACAGTGTGACACATGACAGTGTCAGACATGACAGTGTCAGACATAACAGTGTCAGACATGACAGTGTGACACATGACAGTGTCAGACATGACAGTGTGACACATGACAGTGACAGACAAGACAGTGTGACACATGACAGTGTCAGACATGACCCTGTCAGACATGACAGTGTGACACATGACAGTGTGACACATGACAGTGTGACACATGACATTATCAGACATGACAGTTTGAGACATGACAGTGTCAGACATGACAGTGTCAGACATGACAGTGTCAGACATGACAGTGTCAGACATGACAGTTTGAGACATGACAGTGTCATCTTGTTACGAACCCGACGCCATCGTCGGAGCACGGAGCAGCGACGTCAATGCCATCTGTGAGTCAGCTCCCGAAACCCCCACAAAATGGACGACGCCATCTGGTGGTGACAGGATGATACCTGCAAGAGACGCTAGATTCCTGCCTTGGTCAGCTCGATGGGTCGCTGTTGCTGACCTCTGGTGAGATGGCGCCTAGAAAATCAGCGCCATCTATTGTGGGAGGAGTTGTATGTTTATGTCAGAGTCCATAAGTGGTATTTCCTAGTGTACCCAAGTACTGGCCAGTTTACTGATGACGTGTCTGTATCCACAGAGGCAACGTAGGGCTGCAGTGGTACAAGGACAGGCAGTCTACCCAGGGCAGCCAATAGCTCTCTACTCCATTCTGCTTTACGGAAGCAGTGAGCCGCCGCCGGAGAAGAACTGTGTAGTGTTCTACAGTCTGCCTGTGAAGTGGCAGTGACGGAATTCGCCGTACCCGGGACTGGCTAACGGAAGAGTCGACTGACAGTGAGGTGCTACGGAGGAGTGTAACTAGCTAGTTGCAAGAAGCTCCTGCCAAGGGTTCGCTATCCTTGTATTTGTACGTGAAGAGGCTCAGCAGCGCGAGGCTGATGTTCTCTGCCAGCTCCAGGCTGGAGAGTGATTGTGGGCGTGCACGAAGAGCACCTAGTGAGACTGTAGATAGGCTGGCCCGTGGCTAGGGTAGAATCGTTGGTGTTTCCCAGTACTGGTTGAGGACGGTACTGTGTGTTGAGGAAACACGGTAGCTGACAAGACTGCATCGATTGAGCATCGAGGAGCGCTTAGTGTCCTATGAGAGAGACTTGTGTACATATTAAGTGTAATACTTCCTTTAAGATTATATATGAGGTGATGGGAAAGTGTTTATATGTGAATATATTGATAATTGATGAAGTGTTGTAGTCAATGCACCTCCCCCATTGTGCTTTACTTGCATTACCGAGCTCACTCCTTGAAAGCCACTACTAACTTGGGGCCGGATACCAGAACTTAAGTTCCACCAGCAAAGAATCCGGTTGCGACCCATTGTGGCCGTAACACAGACATGAGTGTCAGACATGACAGCACGAAAGGCACTCGGGGAGACACGCAGTGCCACGCCCTGCCTCATATATCTTACTGCCATATTAAGCCTAGACCCACACCAGTCCCAGCCCCCAGTCGCAGTGTCAGGCCAGTCCCAGCCCCCAGTCGCAGTGTCAGGCCAGTCCCAGCCCCCAGTCGCAGTGTCAGGCCAGTCCCAGCCCCCAGTCATAGTGTCAGGCCAGTCCCAGCCCCCAGTCATAGTGTCAGGCCAGTCCCAGCCCCCAGTCATAGTGTCAGGCCAGTCCCAGCCCCCAGTCGCAGTGTCAGGCCAGTCCCAGCCCCCAGTCGCAGTGTCAGGCCAGTCCCAGCCCCCAGTCGCAGTGTCAGGCCAGTCCCAGCCCCCAGTCGCAGTGTCAGGCCAGTCCCAGCCCCCAGTCGCAGTGTCAGGCCAGTCCCAGCCCCCAGTCGCAGTGTCAGGCCAGTCCCAGCCCCCAGTCATAGTGTCAGGCCAGTCCCAGCCCCCAGTCATAGTGTCAGGCCAGTCCCAGCCCCCAGTCATAGTGTCAGGCCAGTCCCAGCCCCCAGTCATAGTGTCAGGCCAGTCCCAGCCCCCAGTCATAGTGTCAGGCCAGTCCCAGCCCCCAGTCATAGTGTCAGGCCAGTCCCAGCCCCCAGTCATAGTGTCAGGCCAGTCCCAGCCCCCAGTCATAGTGTCAGGCCAGTCCCAGCCCCCAGTCATAGTGTCAGGCCAGTCCCAGCCCCCAGTCATAGTGTCAGGCCAGTCCCAGCCCCCAGTCATAGTGTCAGGCCAGTCCCAGCCCCCAGTCATAGTGTCAGGCCAGTCCCAGCCCCCAGTCATAGTGTCAGGCCAGTCCCAGCCCCCAGTCATAGTGTCAGGCCAGTCCCAGCCCCCAGTCGCAGTGTCAGGCCAGTCCCAGCCCCCAGTCGCAGTGTCAGGCCAGTCCCAGCCCCCAGTCGCAGTGTCAGGCCAGTCCCAGCCCCCAGTCGCAGTGTCAGGCCAGTCCCAGCCCCCAGTCGCAGTGTCAGGCCAGTCCCAGCCCCCAGTCGCAGTGTCAGGCCAGTCCCAGCCCCCAGTCGCAGTGTCAGGCCAGTCCCAGCCCCCAGTCGCAGTGTCAGGCCAGTCCCAGCCCCCAGTCATAGTGTCAGGCCAGTCCCAGCCCCCAGTCGCAGTGTCAGGCCAGTCCCAGCCCCCAGTCGCAGTGTCAGGCCAGTCCCAGCCCCCAGTCGCAGTGTCAGGCCAGTCCCAGCCCCCAGTCATAGTGTCAGGCCAGTCCCAGCCCCCAGTCATAGTGTCAGGCCAGTCCCAGCCCCCAGTCGCAGTGTCAGGCCAGTCCCAGCCCCCAGTCGCAGTGTCAGGCCAGTCCCAGCCCCCAGTCGCAGTGTCAGGCCAGTCCCAGCCCCCAGTCGCAGTGTCAGGCCAGTCCCAGCCCCCAGTCGCAGTGTCAGGCCAGTCCCAGCCCCCAGTCGCAGTGTCAGGCCAGCCCCCAGTCGCAGTGTCAGGCCAGTCCCAGCCCCCAGTCATAGTGTCAGGCCAGTCCCAGCCCCCAGTCATAGTGTCAGGCCAGTCCCAGCCCCCAGTCATAGTGTCAGGCCAGGGGAGGACCACAACATATATGCAGGAGAGAGGAGTAAATACAGAGGACCTGAGAGAGCAGCAGTGAAGCAGTACGAGAATGACACAGCCTCCAAGACCAAGGATGAGCCTAAACTATTATATAGCCACATGAGAGGACAATGTCTGTAAATGGAGAAGCGATCAGACTACGCAAAAGATGAGGAGGCTACACAAAGAATGATAAGAAAGTGTGTGAAAAAAGTCAATAAAAACTTCCAGGAAGTTTTTAAGATCAAACCAGAACTTCCCCCCAGCTCTACGACGTCTAATGGAACACAACAGCTGCGAGAAGCAAGACTGATTAAAACAAAAGTAACACCAGAGGAAGTAAAGAAACAATTAGAGGAGCTGGATGTAGTGACAGCCACAGACCAGGGCAAGATCTCACCTTCAATACTAAAGCAGGCAGCTGCAGCGTTGTGTGTACTCCTGCTATTGTCATAGGCAGCTGCAGCGTTGTGTGTACTCCTGCTATTGTCATAGGCAGCTGCAGCGTTGTGTGTACTCCTGCTATTGTCATAGGTAGCTGAAGCGTTGTGTGTACTCCTGTTATTGTCATAGGCAGCTGCAGCGTTGTGTGTACTCCTGCTATTGTCATAGGCAGCTGCAGCGTTGTGTGTACTCCTGCTATTGTCATAGGCAGCTGCAGCGTTGTGTACTCCTGCTATTGTCATAGGCAGCTGCAGCGTTGTGTGTACTCCTGCTATTGTCATAGGCAGCTGCAGCGTTGTGTGTACTCCTGCTATTGTCATAGGCAGCTGCAGCGTTGTGTACTCCTGCTATTGTCATAGGCAGCTGCAGCGTTGTGTGTACTCCTGCTATTGTCATAGGCAGCTGCAGCGTTGTGTGTACTCCTGCTATTGTCATAGGCAGCTGCAGCGTTGTGTACTCCTATTGTCATAGGCAGCTGCAGCGTTGTGTACTCCTGCTATTGTCATAGGCAGCTGCAGCGTTGTGTGTACTCCTGCTATTGTCATAGGCAGCTGCAGCGTTGTGTGTACTCCTGCTATTGTCATAGGCAGCTGCAGCGTTGTGTGTACTCCTGCTATTGTCATAGGCAGCTGCAGCGTTGTGTGTACTCCTGCTATTGTCATAGGCAGCTGCAGCGTTGTGTGTACTCCTGCTATTGTCATAGGCAGCTGCAGCGTTGTGTACTCCTGCTATTGTCATAGGCAGCTGCAGCGTTGTGTGTACTCCTGCTATTGTCATAGGCAGCTGCAGCGTTGTGTGTACTCCTGCTATTGTCATAGGCAGCTGCAGCGTTGTGTGTACTCCTGCTATTGTCATAGGCAGCTGCAGCGTTGTGTACTCCTGCTATTGTCATAGGCAGCTGCAGCGTTGTGTGTACTCCTGCTATTGTCATAGGCAGCTGCAGCGTTGTGTGTACTCCTGCTATTGTCATAGGCAGCTGCAGCGTTGTGTACTCCTGCTATTGTCATAGGCAGCTGCAGCGTTGTGTGTACTCCTGCTATTGTCATAGGCAGCTGCAGCGTTGTGTACTCCTGCTATTGTCATAGGCAGCTGCAGCGTTGTGTGTACTCCTGCTATTGTCATAGGCAGCTGCAGCGTTGTGTGTACTCCTGCTATTGTCATAGGCAGCTGCAGCGTTGTGTGTACTCCTGCTATTGTCATAGGCAGCTGCAGCGTTGTGTGTACTCCTGCTATTGTCATAGGCAGCTGCAGCGTTGTGTGTACTCCTGCTATTGTCATAGGCAGCTGCAGCGTTGTGTACTCCTGCTATTGTCATAGGCAGCTGCAGCGTTGTGTGTACTCCTGCTATTGTCATAGGCAGCTGCAGCGTTGTGTGTACTCCTGCTATTGTCATAGGCAGCTGCAGCGTTGTGTGTACTCCTGCTATTGTCATAGGCAGCTGCAGCGTTGTGTGTACTCCTGCTATTGTCATAGGCAGCTGCAGCGTTGTGTACTCCTGCTATTGTCATAGGCAGCTGCAGCGTTGTGTGTACTCCTGCTATTGTCATAGGCAGCTGCAGCGTTGTGTACTCCTGCTATTGTCATAGGCAGCTGCAGCGTTGTGTGTACTCCTGCTATTGTCATAGGCAGCTGCAGCGTTGTGTGTACTCCTGCTATTGTCATAGGCAGCTGCAGCGTTGTGTACTCCTGCTATTGTCATAGGCAGCTGCAGCGTTGTGTGTACTCCTGCTATTGTCATAGGCAGCTGCAGCGTTGTGTACTCCTGCTATTGTCATAGGCAGCTGCAGCGTTGTGTGTACTCCTGCTATTGTCATAGGCAGCTGCAGCGTTGTGTATATTCCTGCTATTGTCATAGGCAGCTGCAGCGTTGTGTGTACTCCTGCTATTGTCATAGGCAGCTGCAGCGTTGTGTACTCCTGCTATTGTCATAGGCAGTTGCAGCGTTGTGTACTCCTGCTATTGTCATAGGCAGCTGCAGCGTTGTGTACTCCTGCTATTGTCATAGGCAGCTGCAGCGTTGTGTACTCCTGCTATTGTCATAGGCAGCTGCAGCGTTGTGTGTACTCCTGCTATTGTCATAGGCAGCTGCAGCGTTGTGTGTACTCCTGCTATTGTCATAGGCAGCTGCAGCGTTGTGTGTACTCCTGCTATTGTCATAGGCAGCTGCAGCGTTGTGTGTACTCCTGCTATTGTCATAGGCAGCTGCAGCGTTGTGTACTCCTGCTATTGTCATAGGCAGCTGCAGCGTTGTGTGTACTCCTGCTATTGTCATAGCCAGTTGCAGCGTTGTGTGTACTCCTGCTATTGTCATAGGCAGCTGCAGCGTTGTGTGTACTCCTGCTATTGTCATAACTAGAAATAGGACATTTTTCGACCTTAAGAAAGTTATTGGTAATGTGGTACCTATATACAAGAAAGAAGGAAGAACACGAGCCACTAAGCCACAGACTGGTGTCACTAACCAAGTGTTTCCCTGAAAGATATTACACTAATCAAAAGAAGTCTCGTCGATCGTTTAGAACATGTAAATTTTAGCGTCAACATGGAGTCAGCGAAGGAGCATCTTGCTTGACCATCTTATTAGTTCTGGGACAATGATCAAGTAAGATAGAAAGGTCTGGGCAAACTGTGTTTTCCTGGGTGGCCAGAAAGGTTTTGGCGCAGTTCCTCACAAGAGACTTCTATGCAAGTTGGAAAGAACAGGCTGCTGGTGTATCAGGAAAAGTACTAAAATGGGTGAAGGAATACTTACGAGGAAGAAACGATTACGCAGCAGCCCCTACCCCCAACCCCGATAACTATAGATCCAGCCCCTAAGATAACCAACGCACCAGTCCCCACAATAACCATCACGCTAGCCCCTAAGATAACCAACGCACCAGTCCCCACAATACCCATCACACCAGCCCCTAAGATAACCATCACGCCAGCCCCTAAGATAACCAACGCACCAATCCCCAAGATCAACGCTTGATCTTGGAGATCAAGCGTCCCCAAGATCAATCCCCAGTTCCTACGCCCCACAGCAAGTAAGAGCATGCCAAGAGCCCCTCCATCTGTGACCACCGCAACTCGTCTTATCTATATATATCTATATATATGCCCCTTAATTGGGAGCAGGTTTAGGGGCGTCTAAAGTCAATAGATAGAGGGCCTGAGGATTAAGTGGGACAATTTATAATTTTTCTGTTTGTTAAACAATTGACCTTAGGTTGAGGACTCACTAACTAGAGTGAGTGTAAGAGTGAGAGGCTGTGGGTGAGAGTGAGAGGCTGTGGGTGAGAGGCTGAGGGTGAGAGGCTGAGGGTGAGAGGCTGAGGGTGAGAGTGAGAGGCTGAGGGTGAGAGTGAGAGGCTGAGGGTGAGTGTGAGAGTGAGAGGCTGTGGGTGAGAGTGAGAGGCTGTGGGTGAGAGTGAGAGGGTGAGAGTGAGAGTGTGAGAGGGTGAGGGTGAGAGTGAGAGTGTGAGGGTGAAAGTGTAAGAGTGAGAGGCTGAGGGTGAGAGTAAGAGTGTGAGAGTGAGAGGCTGAGAGTGAGAGTGTAAGAGTGAGAGGGTGAGAGTGAGAGTGTAAGAGAGGCTGAGGGTGAGAGTGAGAGGCTGAGGGTGAGAGGGTGACAGTGAGAGTGTGACAGTGAGAGGCTGAGGGTGTGAGAGGCTGAGGGTGAGAGGCTGAGGGTGAGAGAGTGAGAGGCTGAGGGTGAGAGTGAGAGGGTGAGAGTGAGAGGCTGAGGGTGAGAGTGAGAGGCTGAGGGTGAGAGTGAGAGAGTGAGAGGCTGAGGGTGAGAGTGAGAGGCTGAGGGTGAGAATGAGAGGCTGAGGGTGAGAATGAGAGGCTGAGGGTGAGAGGGTGAGAGTGAGAGGCTGAGGGTGTGAGAGTGAGAGGCTGAGGGTGAGAGTGAGAGACTGAGGGTGAGAGTGAGAGTGTAAGAGTGAGAGGGTGAGAGTGAGAGGCTGAGGGTGAGAGTGAGAGTGTAAGAGTGAGAGTGTAAGAGTGAGAGGGTGAGAGGGTGAGAGTGAGAGTGTGAGAGTGAGAGGCTGAGGCTGAGGGTGAGAGTGAGAGGGTGAGCGTGAGAGGGTGAGAGTGAGAGGGTGAGAGTGAGAGTGTGAGAGTGAGAGGCTGAGGGTGAGAGTGAGAGTGAGAGGCTGAGAGTGTGAGGGTGAGAGTGAGAGGCTGAGGGTGAGGGTGAGAGGCTGAGGGTGCGAGTGAGAGGTTGAGTGTGAGAGTGAGAGTGTAAGAGAGTGAGAGTGTAAGAGTGTGAGGGTAAGTGCCTACACTAGCCCACTACACTAACACACCCACACACCAACCACCACCATCACCTGGATCACCCGCTATGTCTTCCCCCTCACATCCCTCCTACTGGCCAAAATGATCGCCCAGTCAGTCGTCGACCAGTCTGGCCGATACTGCGCGCGCCAGTCACGTCACGGTTCCCAGTCACGGCTACCAGTCACGGCTACCAGTCACGGCTACCAGTCACGGCTACCAGTCAC
The DNA here is from genome assembly GCF_040958095.1 of Procambarus clarkii. NCBI lineage: Eukaryota > Metazoa > Arthropoda > Malacostraca > Decapoda > Cambaridae > Procambarus > Procambarus clarkii. The sequence continues at coordinate 14,024,630 of NC_091171.1, forward strand.
GGCTACCACAGTCAAGGCTCCCAGTCAAGGCTCCCAGTCAAGGCTACCAGTCACAGCTACCAGTCACAGCTACCAGTCACGGCTACCAGTCACGGCTACCAGTCACGGCTACCAGTCACAGCTACCAGTCACAGCTACCAGTCACGGCTCCCAGTCACGGCTACCAGTCACGGCTACCAGTCACAGCTACCAGTCACGGCTACCAGTCACGGCTACCAGTCACGGCTACCAGTCACAGCTACCAGTCACGGCTACCAGTCACGGCTACCAGTCACGGCTACCAGTCACGGCTACCAGTCACGGCTACCAGTCACGGCTACCAGTCACGGCTACCAGTCACGGCTACCAGTCAAGGCTCCCAGTCACGGCTACCAGTCACGGCTACCAGTCACAGCTACCAGTCACGGCTACCAGTCACGGCTACCAGTCACGGCTACCAGTCACAGCTACCAGTCACGGCTACCAGTCACGGCTACCAGTCACGGCTACCAGTCACAGCTACCAGTCACAGCTACCAGTCACGGCTACCAGTCACGGCTACCAGTCACGGCTACCAGTCACAGCTACCAGTCACGGCTACCAGTCACGGCTACCAGTCACGGCTACCAGTCACGGCTACCAGTCACGGCTACCAGTCACGGCTACCAGTCACGGCTACCAGTCACGGCTACCAGTCACGGCTACCAGTCACGGCTACCAGTCACGGCTACCAGTCACAGCTACCAGTCACGGCTACCAGTCACGGCTACCAGTCACGGCTACCAGTCACGGCTACCAGTCACAGCTACCAGTCACGGCTACCAGTCACAGCTACCAGTCACAGCTACCAGTCACAGCTACCAGTCACGGCTACCAGTCACGGCTACCAGTCAAGGCTACCAGTCAAGGCTACCAGTCAAGGCTACCAGTCAAGGCTACCAGTCACGGCTACCAGTCACGGCTACCAGTCACGGCTACCAGTCACGGCTACCAGTCACGGCTACCAGTCACGGCTACCAGTCACGGCTACCAGTCACAGCTACCAGTCACGGCTACCAGTCACAGCTACCAGTCACAGCTACCAGTCACAGCTACCAGTCACGGCTACCAGTCACAGCTACCAGTCACGGCTACCAGTCACTTCCATGTCTTCGTCCTGGTGCGGAAGCTCTTCATTTCCGGACCAATGAGGACTTGAGGGATGCCACGTGAAAGGAGACCAATTACCTGCAAGATCTGAAGTAAGAGTCTCCGACCCCATGGCCTACCTGAGCATACCTGAGCATACGTGAGCTTACCTGAGCATACGTGAGCTTACCTGAGCATACGTGAGCATACCTGAGCATACCTGAGCTTACCTGAGCATACGTGAGCATACTTGAGCATACTTGAGCATACCTGAGCTTACCTGAGCACACCTGAGCACACCTGAGTATACTTGAGCATACCTGAGCATACCTGAGCATACTTGAGCATACCTGAGCTTACCTGAGCATACCTGAGAATACGTGTGCATACCTGAGCATACCTGAGCATACTTGAGCATACTTGAGCATACCTGAGCATACCTGAGCATACCTGAACCATGCCTATGGGTCCTGCCACCAGTGCCCCGTGCAGGAAGGCACTGCGGGTCACTGTGAGCACCGCCAGTCAGGTCACGGCTGCTATTATTACCATGACGGCACCAGGTGAGAGAGGCACCAGGTGAGAGAGGCACCAGGTGAGAGGGGCACCAGGTGAGAGGGGCACCAGGTGAGAGGGGCACCAGGTGAGAGGGACACCAACTGAGAGGGACACCAGGTGAGAGGGGCACCAGGTGAGAGAGGCACCAGGTGAGAGGGACACCAACTGAGAGGGGCACCAGGTGAGAGAGGCACCAGGTGAGAGAGGCACCAGGTGAGAGGGGCACCAGGTGAGAGGGGCACCAGGTGAGAGGAGCACCAGGTGAGAGAGGCACCAGGTGAGAGAGGCACCAGGTGAGAGAGGCACCAGGTGAGAGAGGCACCAGGTGAGAGAGGCACCAGGTGAGAGAGGCACCAGGTGAGAGAGGCACCAGGTGAGAGGGGCACCAGGTGAGAGGGGCACCAGGTGAGAGGGGCACCAGGTGAGAGGGGCACCAGGTGAGAGGGGCACCAGGTGAGAGGGGCACCAGGTGAGAGGGGCACCAGGTGAGAGAGGCACCAGGTGAGAGAGGCACCAGGTGAGAGAGGCACCACGTGAGAGGCACCAGGTGAGAGGGGCACCAGGTGAGAGAGGCACCAGGTGAGAGGGACACCAACTGAGAGGGGAACCAGGTGAGAGGCACCAGGTGAGAGAGGCACCAGGTGAGAGGGGCACCAGGTGAGAGGGGCACCAGGTGAGAGGGGCACCAGGTGAGAGGGGCACCAGGTGAGAGGGGCACCAGGTGAGAGGGGCACCAGGTGAGAGAGGCACCAGGTGAGAGAGGCACCAGGTGAGAGGGACACCAGGTGAGAGGGGCACCAGGTGAGAGGGGCACCAGGTGAGAGGGACACCAACTGAGAGGGGCACCAGGTGAGAGGGACACCAACTGAGAGGGGCACCAGGTGAGAGAGGCACCAGGTGAGAGGGGCACCAGGTGAGAGGGACACCAACTGAGAGGGGCACCAGGTGAGAGAGGCACCAGGTGAGAGAGGCACCAGGTGAGAGGGGCACCAGGTGAGAGGGACACCAACTGAGAGGGGCACCAGGTGAGAGAGGCACCAGGTGAGAGAGGCACCACGTGAGAGGCACCAGGTGAGAGGGGCACCAGGTGAGAGAGGCACCAGGTGAGAGGGGCACCAGGTGAGAGGGACACCAGGTGAGAGGGGCACCAGGTGAGAGGGGCACCAGGTGAGAGGGGCACCAGGTGAGAGGGGCACCAGGTGAGAGAGGCACCAGGTGAGAGAGGCACCAGGTGAGAGGGACACCAGGTGAGAGGGGCACCAGGTGAGAGGGGCACCAGGTGAGAGGGACACCAACTGAGAGGGGCACCAGGTGAGAGGGGCACCAGGTGAGAGGGACACCAACTGAGAGGGGCACCAGGTGAGAGAGGCACCAGGTGAGAGGGGCACCAGGTGAGAGGGGCACCAGGTGAGAGAGGCACCAGGTGAGAGAGGCACCAGGTGAGAGAGGCACCAGGTGAGAGAGGCACCAGGTGAGAGGGGCACCAGGTGAGAGAGGCACCAGGTGAGAGGGGCACCAGGTGAGAGGGACACCAACTGAGAGGGGAACCAGGTGAGAGGCACCAGGTGAGAGAGGCACCAGGTGAGAGGGGCACCAGGTGAGAGGGGCACCAGGTGAGAGGGGCACCAGGTGAGAGAGGCACCAGGTGAGAGAGGCACCAGGTGAGAGAGGCACCAGGTGAGAGGGGCACCAGGTGAGAGGGGCACCAGGTGAGAGGGACACCAACTGAGAGGGGCACCAGGTGAGAGAGGCACCAGGTGAGAGGGACACCAACTGAGAGGGGCACTAGGTGAGAGAGGCACCAGGTGAGAGAGGCACCAGGTGAGAGGGACACCAACTGAGAGAGGCACCAGGTGAGAGGGGCACCAGGTGAGAGGGACACCAACTGAGAGGGGCACCAGGTGAGAGGGACACCAACTGAGAGGGGCACCAGGTGAGAGAGGCACCAGGTGAGAGGGGCACCAGGTGAGAGAGGCACCAGGTGAGAAGGGCACCAGGTGAGAGGGGCACCAGGTGAGAGAGGCACCAGGTGAGAGAGACACCAACTGAGAGGGGCACCAGGTGAGAGGGGCACCAGGTGAGAGGGGCACCAGGTGAGAGAGGCACCAGGTGAGAGAGGCACCAGGTGAGAGGGACACCAACTGAGAGGGGCACCAGGTGAGAGAGGCACCAGGTGAGAGGGGCACCAGGTGAGAGGGACACCAACTGAGAGGGGCACCAGGTGAGAGAGGCACCAGGTGAGAGGGGCACCAGGTGAGAGGGGCACCAGGTGAGAGAGGCACCAGGTGAGAGAGGCACCAGGTGAGAGAGGCACCAGGTGAGAGGGGCACCAGGTGAGAGGGGCACCAGGTGAGAGGGACACCTACTGAGAGGGGCACCAGGTGAGAGAGGCACCAGGTGAGAGGGACACCAACTGAGAGGGGCACCAGGTGAGAGGGACACCAACTGAGAGGGGCACCAGGTGAGAGAGGCACCAGGTGAGAGAGGCACCAGGTGAGAGGGGCACCAGGTGAGAGGGGCACCAGGTGAGAGGAGCACCAACTGAGAGGGGCACCAGGTGAGAGAGGCACCAGGTGAGAGGGACACCAACTGAGAGGGGCACCAGGTGAGAGAGGCACCAGGTGAGAGAGGCACCAGGTGAGAGGGACACCAACTGAGAGGGGCACCAGGTGAGAGAGGCACCAGGTGAGAGAGGCACCAGGTGAGAGGGACACCAACTGAGAGGGGCACCAGGTGAGAGACGCACCAGGTGAGAGAGGCACCAGGTGAGAGGGGCACCAGGTGAGAGGGACACCAACTGAGAGGGGCACCAGGTGAGAGAGGCACCAGGTGAGAGGGACACCAACTGAGAGGGGCACCAGGTGAAAGAGGCACCAGGTGAGAGAGGCACCAGGTGAGAGAGGCACCAGGTGAGAGAGGCACCAGGTGAGAGAGGCACCAGGTGAGAGAGGCACCAGGTGAGAGGGGCACCAGGTGAGAGGGACACCAACTGAGAGGGGCACCAGGTGAGAGAGGCACCAGGTGAGAGGGACACCAACTGAGAGGGGCACCAGGTGAGAGAGGCACCAGGTGAGAGGGACACCAACTGAGAGGGGCACCAGGTGAGAGGGACACCAACTGAGAGGGGCACCAGGTGAGAGAGGCACCAGGTGAGAGGGACACCAACTGAGAGGGGCACCAGGTGAGAGGGACACCAACTGAGAGGGGCACCAGGTGAGAGAGGCACCAGGTGAGAGAGAGGCACCAGGTGAGAGGGACACCAACGGAGAGAGGCACCGGGTGAGAGAGGCACCAGGTGAGAGAGGCACCAGGTGAGAGGGACACCAACTGAGAGGGGCACCAGGTGAGAGAGGCACCAGGTGAGAGGGACACCAACTGAGAGGGGCACCAGGTGAGAGAGGCACCAGGTGAGAGAGGCACCAGGTGAGAGGGACACCAACTGAGAGGGGCACCAGGTGAGAGAGGCACCAGGTGAGAGGGGCACCAGGTGAGAGAGGCACCAGGTGAGAGAGGCACCAGGTGAGAGAGGCACCAGGTGAGAGAGGCACCAGGTGAGAGAGGCACCAGGTGAGAGGGGCACCAGGTGAGAGGGACACCAACTGAGAGGGGCACCAGGTGAGAGGGACACCAACTGAGAGGGGCACCAGGTGAGAGAGGCACCAGGTGAGAGAGGCACCAGGTGAGAGGGACACCAACTGAGAGGGGCACCAGGTGAGAGAGGCACCAGGTGAGAGGGGCACCAGGTGAGAGGGACACCAACTGAGAGGGGCACCAGGTGAGAGAGGCACCAGGTGAGAGGGACACCAGGTGAGAGGGGCACCAGGTGAGAGAGGCACCAGGTGAGAGAGGCACCAGGTGAGAGGGACACCAACTGAGAGGGGCACCAGGTGAGAGAGGCACCAGGTGAGAGGGGCACCAGGTGAGAGGGACATCAACTGAGAGGGGCACCAGGTGAGAGAGGCACCAGGTGAGAGAGGCACCAGGTGAGAGAGGCACCAGGTGAGAGGGACACCAACTGAGAGGGGCACCAGGGGAGAGAGGCACCAGGTGAGAGGGACACCAACTGAGAGGGGCACCAGGTGAGAGGGACACCAACTGAGATGGGCACCAGGTGAGAGAGGCACCAGGTGAGAGGGGCACCAGGTGAGAGGGGCACCAACTGAGAGGGGCACCAGGTGAGAGGGACACCAACTGAGAGGGGCACCAGGTGAGAGAGGCACCAGGTGAGAGAGGCACCAGGTGAGAGGGACACCAACTGAGAGGGGCACCAGGTGAGAGAGGCACCAGGTGAGAGAGGCACCAGGTGAGAGGGACACCAACTGAGAGGGGCACCAGGTGAGAGGGACACCAACTGAGAGGGGCACCAGGTGAGAGAGGCACCAGGTGAGAGGGGCACCAGGTGAGAGGGGCACCAGGTGAGAGGGGCACCAGGTGAGAGAGGCACCAGGTGAGAGAGGCACCAGGTGAGAGAGGCACCAGGTGAGAGAGGCACCAGGTGAGAGGGGCACCAGGTGAGAGGGGCACCAGGTGAGAGAGGCACCAGGTGAGAGAGGCACCAGGTGAGAGAGGCACCAGGTGAGAGGGACACCAACTGAGAGGGGCACCAGGTGAGAGAGGCACCAGGTGAGAGAGGCACCAGGTGAGAGTGGCACCAACTGAGAGTGGCACCAGGTGAGAGAGGCACCAGGTGAGAGAGGCACCAGGTGAGAGAGGCACCAGGTGAGAGAGGCACCAGGTGAGAGAGGCACCAGGTGAGAGGGACACCAACTGAGAGGGGCACCAGGTGAGAGAGGCACCAGGTGAGAGGGGCACCAGGTGAGAGGGACACCAACTGAGAGGGGCACCAGGTGAGAGAGGCACCAGGTGAGAGAGGCACCAGGTGAGAGAGGCACCAGGTGAGAGAGGCACCAGGTGAGAGGGGCACCAGGTGAGAGGGACACCAGGTGAGAGGGACACCAACTGAGAGGGGCACCAGGTGAGAGAGGCACCAGGTGAGAGGGGCACCAGGTGAGAGGGGCACCAGGTGAGAGGGACACCAACTGAGAGGGGCACCAGGTGAGAGAGGCACCAGGTGAGAGGGACACCAACTGAGAGGGGCACTAAGTGAGAGAGGCACCAGGTGAGAGAGGCACCAGGTGAGAGGGACACCAACTGAGAGAGGCACCAGGTGAGAGGGGCACCAGGTGAGAGGGACACCAACTGAGAGGGGCACCAGGTGAGAGAGGCACCAGGTGAGAGGGACACCAACTGAGAGGGGCACCAGGTGAGAGGGACACCAACTGAGAGGGGCACCAGGTGAGAGAGGCACCAGGTGAGAGGGGCACCAGGTGAGAGAGGCACCAGGTGAGATGGGCACCAGGTGAGAGGGGCACCAGGTGAGAGAGGCACCAGGTGAGCGAGACACCAACTGAGAGGGGCACCAGGTGAGAGGGGCACCAGGTGAGAGAGGCACCAGGTGAGAGAGGCACCAGGTGAGAGAGGCACCAGGTGAGAGGGACACCAACTGAGAGGGGCATCAGGTGAGAGAGGCACCAGGTGAGAGGGGCACCAGGTGAGTGGGACACCAACTGAGAGGGGCACCAGGTGAGAGAGGCACCAGGTGAGAGGGGCACCAGGTGAGAGGGGCACCAGGTGAGAGAGGCACCAGGTGAGAGAGGCACCAGGTGAGAGAGGCACCAGGTGAGAGGGGCACCAGGTGAGAGGGACACCAACTGAGAGGGGCACCAGGTGAGAGAGGCACCAGGTGAGAGGGACACCAACTGAGAGGGGCACCAGGTGAGAGGGACACCAACTGAGAGGGGCACCAGGTGAGAGAGGCACCAGGTGAGAGAGGCACCAGGTGAGAGGGGCACCAGGTGAGAGGGGCACCAGGTGAGAGGGGCACCAGGTGAGAGAGGCACCAGGTGAGAGGGGCACCAGGTGAGAGGGACACCAACTGAGAGGGGCACCAGGTGAGAGAGGCACCAGGTGAGAGGGACACCAACTGAGAGGGGCACCAGGTGAGAGAGGCACCAGGTGAGAGGGACACCAACTGAGAGGGGCACCAGGTGAGAGAGGCACCAGGTGAGAGGGGCACCAGGTGAGAGGGACACCAACTGAGAGGGGCACTAGGTGAGAAGGGCACTAGGTGAGAGAGGCACCAGGTGAGAGGGGCACCAGGTGAGAGGGACACCAACTGAGAGGGGCACCAGGTGAGAGAGGCACCAGGTGAGAGAGGCACCAGGTGAGAGAGGCACCAGGTGAGAGGGACACCAACTGAGAGGAGCACCAGGTGAGAGGGGCACCAGGTGAGAGGGGCACCAACTGAGAGGGGCACCAGGTGAGAGGGACACCAACTGAGAGGGGCACCAGGTGAGAGAGGCACCAGGTGAGAGAGGCACCAGGTGAAAGGGACACCAACTGAGAGGGGCACCAGGTGAGAGAGGCACCAGGTGAGAGAGGCACCAGGTGAGAGGGACACCAACTGAGAGGGGCACCAGGTGAGAGGGACACCAACTGAGAGGGGCACCAGGTGAGAGGGGCACCAGGTGAGAGAGGCACCAGGTGAGAGAGGCACCAGGTGAGAGGGACACCAGGTGAGAGAGGCACCAGGTGAGAGAGGCACCAGGTGAGAGAGGCACCAGGTGAGAGGGACACCAACTGAGAGGGGCACCAGGTGAGAGAGGCACCAGGTGAGAGGGGCACCAGGTGAGAGGGACACCAACTGAGAGAGGCACCAGGTGAGAGAGGCACCAGGTGAGAGGGACACCAACTGAGAGGGGCACCAGGTGAGAGAGGCACCAGGTGAGAGGGGCACCAGGTGAGAGGGACACCAACTGAGAGGGGCACTAGGTGAGAGAGGCACCAGGTGAGAGGGGCACCAGGTGAGAGGGACACCAACTGAGAGGGGCACCAGGTGAGAGAGGCACCAGGTGAGAGAGGCACCAGGTGAGAGAGGCACCAGGTGAGAGGGACACCAACTGAGAGGGGCACCAGGTGAGAGAGGCACCAGGTGAGAGGGACACCAACTGAGAGGGGCACCAGGTGAGAGAGGCACCAGGTGAGAGGGGCACCAGGTGAGAGGGGCACCAACTGAGCGGGGCACCAGGTGAGAAGGACACCAACTGAGAGGGGCACCAGGTGAGAGAGGCACCAGGTGAGAGAGGCACCAGGTGAGAGGGACACCAACTGAGAGGGGCACCAGGTGAGAGAGGCACCAGGTGAGAGAGGCACCAGGTGAGAGGGACACCAACTGAGAGGGGCACCAGGTGAGAGGGACACCAACTGAGAGGGGCACCAGGTGAGAGAGGCACCAGGTGAGAGGGGCACCAGGTGAGAGGGGCACCAGGTGAGAGGGGCACCAGGTGAGAGAGGCACCAGGTGAGAGAGGCACCAGGTGAGAGAGGCACCAGGTGAGAGAGGCACCAGGTGAGAGGGACACCAACTGAGAGGGGCACCAGGTGAGAGAGGCTCCAGGTGAGAGAGGCACCAGGTGAGAGGGACACCAACTGAGAGGGGCACCAGGTGAGAGAGGCACTAGGTGAGAGGGGCACCAGGTGAGAGAGGCACAAGGTGAGAGGGGCGCCATATTATAGAGAGATAGGGGAGCAGCTGTGAGGCTGCCCGTCACCTGGCCAGCCTGTGAGTGTCGCAGATGGTGAGGTCCGTTCAGGGCAGCTCTCACGTGTCCCTACACCTGCCCCTGCTGTTCATGTTGCCCCTGGTATACACCCAGCTGCTCTTGTTGCCCCCTGGTCTACACCCAGCTGCTCTTGTTGCTCCCTGGTCTACACCCAGCTGCTCTTGTTGCCCCCTGGTCTACACCCAGCTGCTCTTGTTGCCCCCTGGTCTACACCCTGTTGCTCTTGTTGCCCCCTGGTCTACACCCAGCTGCTCCAGTTGCCCCCTGGTCTACACCCAGCTGCTCTTGTTGCCCCCTGGTCTACACCCAGCTGCTCTTGTTGCCTCCTGGTCTACACCCAGCTGCTCTTGTTGCCCCCCTGGTCTACACCCAGCTGCTCCTGTTGCCCCCTGGTCTACACCCAGCTGCTCTTGTTGCCACTGGTCTACACCCAGCTGCTCTTGTTGCCACTGGTCTACACCCAGCTGCTCCTGTTGCCTCTGGTCTACACCCAGCTGCTCTTGTTGCCACTGGTCTAAACTCAGCTGCTCTTGTTGCCCCCTGGTCTACACCCAGCTGCTCTTGTTGCCCCCTGGTCTACACCCAGCTGCTCTTGTTGCCCCCTGGTCTACACCCACCTGCTCTTGTTGCCCCCTGGTCTACACCCACCTGCTCCTGTTGCCCCCTGGTCTACACCCAGCTGCTCCTGTTGCCCCCTGGTCTACACCCAGCTGCTCCTGTTGCCCCCTGGTCTACACCCAGCTGCTCTTGTTGCCCCCTGGTCTACACCCAGCTGCTCTTGTTGCCCCCTGGTCTACACCCAGCTGCTCTTGTTGCCCCTGGTCTACACCCAGCTGCTCTTGTTGCCCCTGGTCTACACCCAGCTGCTTCTGTTGCCCCCTGGTCTACACCCAGTTGCTCTTGTTGCCCCTGGTCTACACCCAGCTGCTCTTGTTGCCCCCTGGTCTACACCCAGCTGCTCCTGTTGCCCCCTGGTCTACACCCAGCTGCTCTTGTTGCCCCCTAGTCTACTCCCAGCTGCTCTTGTTGCCCCTGGTCTACTCCCAGCTGCTCTTGTTGCCCCTGGTCGACACCCAGCTGCTCTTGTTGCTCCTGGTCTACACCCTGATGCTCTTGTTGCCCCTGGTCTACACCAGCTGCTCATGTTGCCCCTGGTCTACACCCAGCTGCTCATGTTGCTCCTGGTCTACACCCAGCTGCTCTTGTTGCCACTGGTCTAAACTCAGCTGCTCTTGTTGCCCCCTGGTCTACACCCAGCTGCTCTTGTTGCCCCCTGGTCTACACCCAGCTGCTCTTGTTGCCCCCTGGTCTACACCCACCTGCTCTTGTTGCCCCCTGGTCTACACCCACCTGCTCCTGTTGCCCCCTGGTCTACACCCAGCTGCTCCTGTTGCCCCCTGGTCTACACCCAGCTGCTCCTGTTGCCCCCTGGTCTACACCCAGCTGCTCTTGTTGCCCCCTGGTCTACACCCAGCTGCTCTTGTTGCCCCCTGGTCTACACCCAGCTGCTCTTGTTGCCCCTGGTCTACACCCAGCTGCTCTTGTTGCCCCTGGTCTACACCCAGCTGCTTCTGTTGCCCCCTGGTCTACACCCAGTTGCTCTTGTTGCCCCTGGTCTACACCCAGCTGCTCTTGTTGCCCCTGGTCTACACCCAGCTGCTCCTGTTGCCCCCTGGTCTACACCCAGCTGCTCTTGTTGCCCCCTAGTCTACTCCCAGCTGCTCTTGTTGCCCCTGGTCTACTCCCAGCTGCTCTTGTTGCCCCTGGTCGACACCCAGCTGCTCTTGTTGCTCCTGGTCTACACCCTGATGCTCTTGTTGCCCCTGGTCTACACCAGCTGCTCATGTTGCCCCTGGTCTACACCCAGCTGCTCATGTTGCTCCTGGTCTACACCCAGCTGCTCTTGTTGCCCCCTGGTCTACACCCAGCTGTTCTTGTTGCCCCCTGGTCTACACCCAGCTGCTCTTGTTGCCCCCTGGTCTACACCCAGCTGCTCTTGTTGCCCCTGGTCTACACCCAGCTGCTCTTGTTGCCCCTGGTCTACACCCAGCTGCTTCTGTTGCCCCCTGGTCTACACCCAGGTGCTCTTGTTGCCCCTGGTCTACACCCAGCTGCTCTTGTTGCCCCTGGTCTACACCCAGCTGCTCCTGTTGCCCCCTGGTCTACACCCAGCTGCTCTTGTTGCCCCCTAGTCTACTCCCAGCTGCTCTTGTTGCCCCTGGTCTACTCCCAGCTGCTCTTGTTGCCCCTGGTCGACACCCAGCTGCTCTTGTTGCTCCTGGTCTACACCCTGATGCTCTTGTTGCCCCTGGTCTACACCAGCTGCTCATGTTGCCCCTGGTCTACACCCAGCTGCTCATGTTGCTCCTGGTCTACACCCAGCTGCTCTTGTTGCCCCCTGGTCTACACCCAGCTGTTCTTGTTGCCCCCTGGTCTACACCCAGCTGCTCTTGTTGCTCCTGGTCTACACCGAGCAGCTCTTGTTGCCCCCTGGTCTACACCCAGCTGCTCTTGTTGCTCCTGGTCTACACCCTGCTGCTGTTGTTGTCCCTGGTTTACACCCAGCTGCTCTTGTTGCCCCTGATCTACACCCAGCTGTTCTTGTTGCCCCCTGGTCTACACCCAGCTGCTCTTGTTGCTCCTCGTCTAATCCCTGCTGCTCTTGTTACCCCCTGGTCTACACCCAGCTGCTCTTGTTGCCCCCTGGTCTACACCCAGCTGCTTTTGTTGCTCCTGGTCTACACCCTGCTGCTCTTGTTACCCCCTGGTCTACACCCAGCTGCTTTTGTTGCTCCTGGTCTACACCCAGCTGCTTTTGTTGCTCCTTGTCTACACCTAGCTGCTCCTGTTGCCCTCTGGTCTACACTCTGCTGCTCTTATTTCCCCCTGGTCTACACCCAGCTGCTCTTGTTGCCCCTGGTCTACACCCAGGTGCTGTTGTTGCCCCTGGTCTACACTCAGCTGCTCTTGTTGCCCCTGGTCTAAACCCAGCTGCTCTTGTTGCCCCCTGGTCTACACCCAGCAGCTCTTGTTGCCCCCTGGTCTACACCCTGCTGTTCTTGTTGCCCCCTGGTCTACACCCAGCTGTTCTTGTTGCTCCTGATCTACACCCAGCTGTTCTTGTTGCTCCTGGTCTACACCCAGCTGTTCTTGTTGCTGCTGGTCTACACCCAGCTGTTCTTGATGCTCCTGGTCTACACCCTGCTGCTCTTGTTGCCCCTGGTCTACACCCAGCTGCTCTTGTTGCCCCTGGTCTACACCCAGCTGCTCTTGTTGCCCCTGGTCTACACCCAGCTGCTCTTGTTGCCCCTGGTCTACACCCTGCTGCTCTTGTTACCCCCCTGGTCTACACCTAGCTGTTTTAGTTGCTCCTGGTCTACACCCTGCTGTTCTTGTTGCCCCCTGGTCTACACCCTGCTGCTCTTGTTGCCCCCTGGTCTACACCCAGCTGCTCTTGTTGCCCCCTGGTCTACGCCCAGCTGTTCTTGTTGCCCCCTGGTCTACAACCTGCTGCTCTTGTTGCCCCCTGGTCTACACCCAGCTGCTCTTGTTGCCCCCCTGGTCTACACCTAGCTGTTTTAGTTGCTCCTGGTCTACACCCTGCTGTTCTTGTTGCCCCCTGGTCTACACCCTGCTGCTCTTGTTGCCCCCTGGTCTACACCCAGCTGCTCTTGTTACCCCCTGGTCTACACCCAGCTGCTCTTGTTGCCCCGTGGTCTACGCCCAGCTGTTCTTGTTGCCCCCTGGTCTACACCCAGCTGCTCTTGTTGCCCGCTAGTCTACACCCTGCTGCTCTTGTTACCCCCATGGTCTACACCCAGCTGCTCTTGTTGCCCCCTAGTCTACACCCTGCTGCTCTTGTTACCCCCTGGTCTACACCCAGCTGCTCTTGTTGCTCCTGGTCTACACCCTGCTGTTCTTGTTGCCCCTGGTCTACACCCAGCTGCTCCTGTTGCTCCTGGTCTACACCCAGCTGCTCTTGTTGCCCCCTGGTCTACACCCTGCTGTTCTTGTTGCTCCTGGTCTACACCCTGCTGTTCTTGTTGCCCCTGGTCTACACCCAGCAGCTCTTGTTGCCCCTGGTCTACACCCAGGTGCTCTTGTTGCCCCTGGTCTACACCCTTCTGTTCTTGTTGCCCCTGGTCTACACCCAGCTGCTCTTGTTGCTCCTGGTCTACACCCAGCTGCTCTTGTTGCCCCCTGGTCTACAACCTGCTGTTCTTGTTGCCCCTGGTCTACACCCAGCTGCTCTTGTTGCTCCTGGAATAGACCCAGCTGTTCTTGTTGCTCGTGGTCTACACCCTGCTGTTCTTGTTGCCCCTGGTCTACACCCAGCTGCTCTTGTTGCTCCTGGTCTACACCCAGCTGCTCTTGTTGCCCCTGGTCTACACCCTGCTGCTCTTGTTACCCCTGGTCTATACCCAGCTGCTCTTGTTGCCCCTGGTCTACACCCTGCTGCTCTTGTTACCCCTGGTCTATACCCAGCTGCTCTTGTTGCTCCTGGTCTACACCCTGCTGCTCTTGTTACCCCCTTGTCTACACCCAGCTGCTCTTGTTGCCCCCTGGTCTACACCCAGCTGCTCTTGTTGCCCCTTGGTCTACACCCAGCTGCTCTTGTTGCCCCTTGGTCTACACCCAGCTGCTCTTGTTGCCCCCTGGTCTACACCCTGCTGTTCTTGTTGCCCCCTGGTCTACACCCTGCTGCTCTTGTTGCCCCTGGTCTACACCCAGCTGCTCTTGTTGCCCCCTGGTCTCGTCCCAGCTGCTCTTGTTGCTCCTGGTCTACACCCAGCTGATCTTGTTGCCCCCCTGGTCTACACCCAGCTGTTCTTGTTGCCCTCTGGTCTACACCCAGCTGTTCTTGTTGCCCCCTGGTCTACACCCAGCTGTTCTTGTTGCCCCCTGGTCTACACCCAGCTGCTCTTGTTGCCCCCTGGTCTACACCCAGCTGCTCTTGTTGCCCCCTGGTCTACACCCAGCTGTTCTTGTTGCCCCAGGTCTACACCCAGCTGCTCTTGTTGCCCCCTGGTCTACACCCAGCTGTTCTTGTTGCCCCTGGTCTACACCCAGCTGCTCTTGTTGCCCCCTGGTCTACACCCAGCTGTTCTTGTTGCCCCTGGTCTACACCCAGCTGTTCTTGTTGCCCCCTGGTCTACACCCAGCTGCTCTTGTTGCCCCTTGGTCGACACCCAGCTGTTCTTGTTGCCCCTGGTCTACACCCAGCTGCTCTTGTTGCCCCTGGTCTACACCCAGCTGCTCTTGTTGCTCCTGGTCTACACCCAGCTGCTCTTGTTGCCCCTGGTCTTCACCCAGCTGCTCTTGTTGCCCCCTGGTCTACACCCAGCTGCTCTTGTTGCCCCTTGGTCTACACCCAGCTGCTCTTGTTGCCCCTTGGTCTACACCCAGCTGCTCTTGTTGCCCCCTGGTCTACACCCTGCTGTTCTTGTTGCCCCCTGGTCTACACCCTGCTGTTCTTGTTGCCCCTGGTCTACACCCAGCTGCTCTTGTTGCCCCCTGGTCTCGTCCCAGCTGCTCTTGTTGCTCCTGGTCTACACCCAGCTGATCTTGTTGCCCCCCTGGTCTACACCCAGCTGTTCTTGTTGCCCTCTGGTCTACACCCAGCTGCTCTTGTTGCCCCAGGTCTACACCCAGCTGCTCTTGTTGCCCCCTGGTCTACACCCAGCTGTTCTTGTTGCCCCTGGTCTACACCCAGCTGCTCTTGTTGCCCCCTGGTCTACACCCAGCTGTTCTTGTTGCCCCTGGTCTACACCCAGCTGTTCTTGTTGCCCCCTGGTCTACACCCAGCTGCTCTTGTTGCCCCCTGGTCGACACCCAGCTGTTCTTGTTGCCCCTGGTCTACACCCAGCTGCTCTTGTTGCCCCTGGTCTACACCCAGCTGCTCTTGTTGCTCCTGGTCTACACCCAGCTGCTCTTGTTGCCCCTGGTCTTCACCCAGCTGCTCTTGTTGTCCCCTGGTCTACACCCAGCTGCTCTTGTTGCCCCCTGGTCTACACCCAGCTGCTCTTGTTGCCCCCTGGTCTACACCCAGCTGCTCTTGTTGCCCCCTGGTCTACACCCAGCTGCTATTGTTGCCCCTGGTCTACACCCAGCTGCTCTTGTTGCCCCCTGGTCTACACCCTGCTGTTCTTGTTGCCCCCTGGTCTACACCCAGCAGCTCCTGTTGCCCCCCTGGTCTACACCCAGCTGCTCTTGTTGCCCTCTGGTCTACACCCTGCTGCTCTTGTTGCCCCTGGTCTACACCCAGCTGTTCTTGTTGCCCCCTGGTCTACACCCAGCTGCTCTTGTTGCTCCTGGTCTACACCCAGCTGCTCTTGTTGCTCCCTGGTCTACACCCTGCTGTTCTTGTTGCCCCTTGGTCAACACCCAGCAGCTCCTATTACCCCTGGTCTACACCCAGCTGCTCTTGTTGCTCCATGGTCTACACCCTGCTGTTCTTGTTGCCCCTTGGTCTACACCCAACAGCTCATGTTACCCCTGGTCTACACCCAGCTGCTCTTGTTGCTCCTGGTCTACACCTAGCTGCTCTTGTTGCTCCTGGTCTAAACCCTGATGCTCTTGTTACCCCCTTGGTCTACACCCAGCTGTTCTTGTTGCTCCTGGTCTACACCCTGCTGTTCTTGTTTCCCCCTGGTCTACACCCAGCTGCTCTTGTTGCCCCCTGGTCTACATCCAGCTGCTCTTGTTGCCCCTTGGTCTACACCCTGCTGCTCTTGTTGCCCCCTGGTCTACACCCAGCTGCTCTTGTTGCCCCCTGGTCTACACCCTGCTGCTCTTTTTACCCCTTTGGTCCACACCCAGCTGCTCTTGTTGCCCCCTGGTCTACACCCAGCTGCACTTGTTGCCCCCTGGTCTACACCTAGCTGCTCTTGTTGCTCCTGGTGTACACCCAGCTGCTCTTGTTGCTCCTGGTCTACACCCTGCTGCTCTTTTTACCCCTGGTCTACACCCAGCTGGTCTTGTTGCTCCTGGTCTACACCCTGCTGCTCTTGTTTCCCCCTGGTCTACACCCAGCTGCTCTTGTTACCCCCTGGTCTACACCCAGCTGTTCTTGTTGCTCCTGGTCTACACCCTGCTGTTCTTGTTGCCCCCTGGTCTACACCCAACTGCTCTTGTTGCCCCTTGGTCTACACCCTGCTGCTCTTGTTGCCTCCTGGTCTACACCCAACTGCTCTTGTTGCCCCCTGGTCTACACCCTGCTGCTCTTGTTACCCCTTTGGTCTACACCCAGCTGCTCTTGTTGCCCCCTGGTCTACACCCAGCTGCACTTGTTGCCCCCTGGTCTACACCCAGCTGCTCTTGTTGCACCTGGTCTACACCCTGCTTATCTTGTTGCCCCTTGTTTACACCCAGCTGCTCTTGTTGCTCCTGGTCTACACCCAGCTGCTCTTGTTGCTCCTGGTCTACACCCTGCTGCTCTTGTTACCCCTGGTCTACACCCAGCTGCTCTTGTTGCTCCTGGTCTACACCCTGCTGCTCTTGTTGCTCCTGGTCTACACCCAGCTGCTCTTGTTGCCCCTGGTCTACACCCGGCTGCTCTTGTTGCCCCCTGGTCTACACCCAGCTGCTTTTGTTGCCCCCTGGTCTACACCCAGCTGCTCTTGTTGCCCCCTGGTCTACACCCTGCTGTTCTTGTTGCCCCCTTGGTCTACACCCAGCTGCTTTTGTTGCCCCCTTGGTCTACACCCAGCTGCTCTTGTTGCCCCCTGGTCTACACCCAGCTGCTCTTGTTGCTCCTGGTCTACACCCAGCTGTTCTTGTTGCCCCCTGGTCTACACCCAGCTGCTCTTGTTGCTCCTGGTCTACACCGAGCTGCTCTTGTTGCCCCTGGTCTACACCCAGCTGTTCTTGTTGCCCTCTGGTCTACACCCAGCTGCTCTTGTTGCTCCTGGTCTACACCCAGCTGCTCTTGTTTCCCTTGGTCTACACCCAGCTGCTCTTGTTGCCCCCTGGTCTACACCCAGCTGCTCTTGTTGCTCCTGGTCTACACCCAGCTGTTCTTGTTGCCCCCTGGTCTACACCCTGCTGTTCTTGTTGCCCCCTGGTCTACACCCTGCTGTTCTTGTTGCCCCCCTGGTCTACACCCAGCTGCTCTTGTTGCTCCTGGTCTACACCGAGCTGCTCTTGTTGCCCCTGGTCTACACCCAGCTGCTCTTGTTGCCCCCTGGTCTACACCCAGCTGCTCTTGTTGTCCCCTGGTCTACACCCAGCTGCTCTTGTTGCCCCCTGGTCTACACCCTGCTGTTTTTGTTGCCCCCTGGTCTACACCCAGCTGCTCTTGTTGCTCCTGGTCTACACCCAGCTGCTCCTGTTGCCCCCTGGTCTACACCCTGCTGTTCTTGTTGCCCCTGGTCTACACCCAGCTGTTCTTGTTGCCTCCTGGTCTACACCCAGCTGCTCTTGTTGCTCCTGCTCTACACCCAGCTGCTCTTGTTGCCCCCTGGTCTACACCCTGCTGTTCCTGTTGCCCCTGGTCTACACCCTGCTGCTCTTGTTGCCCTTGGTCTACACCCAGCTGCTCTTGTTACCCCCTGGTCTACACCCAGCTACTCTTGTTGCCCCTGGTCTACACCCAGCTGCTCTTGTTGCCCCTGGTCTACACCCAGCTGCTCTTGTTACCCCTGGTCTACACCCAGCTGCTCTTGTTGCCCCCTGGTCTACACCCTGCTGTTCTTGTTGCCCCTGGTCGACACCCTGCTGTTCTTGTTGCCCCCTGGTCTACACCCTGCTGCTCTCGTTGCCCCCTGGTCTACACCCAGCTGCTCTTATATCCCCTGGTCTACACCCAGCAGCTCTTGTTGCCCCTGGTCGACACCCAGCTGCTCTTGTTGCCCCCTGGTCTACACCCAGCTGCTCTTGTTTTCCTGGTCTACACCCAGCTGCTCTTGTTGCCCCTGGTCTACACCCAGCTGCTCTTGTTGCCCCCTGGTCTACACCCAGCTGCTCCTGTTGCCCCCTGGTCTACACCCAGCAGCTCTTGTTGCCACTGGGCGACACCCAGCTGCTCTTGTTGCTCCCTGGTCTACACCCAGTTGTTCTTGTTGCTCCTAGTCTACACCCAGCTGCTCTTGTTGCCCATGGTCTACACTCAGCTGCTCTTGTTGACCCCTGGTCTACACCCAGCTGCTCTTGTTGCCCCCCTGGTGTACACCCAGCTGCTCTTGTTGCCCCCTGGTCTACACCCAGCTGCTCTTGTTGCCCCTTGTCTACACCCAGCTGCTCTTGTTGCCCCTGGTCTACACCCAGCTGCTCTTGTTGCCCCTGGTCTACACCCAGCTGCTCTTGTTGCCCCCTGGTCTACACCCAGCTGCTCTTGTTGCCCCTTGTCTACACCCAGCTGCTCTTGTTGCCCCTGGTCTACACCCAGCTGCTCTTGTTGCCCCTGGTCTACACCCAGCTGCTCTTGTTGCCCCCTGGTCTACACCCAGCTGCTCCTGTTGCCCCCTGGTCTACACCCAGCTGCTCTTGTTGCCCCCTGGTCTACACCCAGCTGCTCTTGTTGCCCCCTGGTCTACACCCAGCTGCTCTTGTTGCCCCCTGGTCTACACCCAGCTGCTCTTGTTGCCCCCTGGTCTACACCCAGCTGCTCTTGTTGCCCCTGGTCTACACCCAGCTGCTCTTGTTGCCCCCTGGTCTACACCCAGCTGCTCTTGTTGCCCCCTGGTCTACACCCAGCTGTTCCTGTTGCCCCCTGGTCTACACCCAGCTGCTCTTGTTGCCCCCTGGTCTACACCCAGCTGCTCTTGTTGCTCCTGGTCTACACCCAGCTGCTCTTGTTGCCCCCTGGTCTACACCCAGCTGCTCTTGTTGCCCCTGGTCTACACCCAGCTGCTCTTGTTGCCCCTTGGTCTACACCCAGCTGCTCTTGTTGCCCCCTGGTCTACACCCAGCTGCTCTTGTTGCCCCTGGTCTACACCCAGCTGCTCTTGTTGTCCCCTGGTCTACACCCAGCTGCTCTTGTTGCCCCCTGGTCTATACCCAGCTGCTCTTGTTGCCCCCTGGTCTACACCCAGCTGCTCTTGTTGCCCCCTGGTCTACACCCAGCTGCTCTTGTTACCCCCTGGTCTACACCCAGCTGCTCTTGTTGCCTCCTGGTCTACACCCAGCTGCTCCTGTTGCCCCCTGGTCTACACCCAGCAGCTCTTGTTGCCACTGGGCGACACCCAGCTGCTCTTGTTGCTCCCTGGTCTACACCCAGTTGTTCTTGTTGCTCCTAGTCTACACCCAGCTGCTCTTGTTGCCCATGGTCTACACCCAGCTGCTCTTGTTGCCCCCTGGTCTACACCCAGCTGCTCTTGTTGCCCCTTGTCTACACCCAGCTGCTCTTGTTGCCCCTGGTCTACACCCAGCTGCTCTTGTTGTCCCTGGTCTACACCCAGCTGCTCTTGTTGCCCCTTGTCTACACCCAGCTGCTCTTGTTGCCCCTGGTCTACACCCAGCTGCTCTTGTTGCCCCTGGTCTACACCCAGCTGCTCTTGTTGCCCCCTGGTCTACACCCAGCTGCTCTTGTTGCCCCCTGGTCAACACCCAGCTGCTCTTGTTGCCCCCTGGTCTACACCCAGCTGCTCTTGTTGCCCCCTGGTCTACACCCAGCTGCTCTTGTTGCCCCCTGGTCTACACCCAGCTGCTCTTGTTGCCCCCTGGTCTACACCCAGCTGCTCTTGTTGCCCCCTGGTCTACACCCAGCTGCTCTTGTTGCCCCTGGTCTACACCCAGCTGCTCTTGTTGCCCCCTGGTCTACACCCAGCTGCTCTTGTTGCCCCCTGGTCTACACCCAGCTGCTCCTGTTGCCCCCTGGTCTACACCCAGCTGCTCTTGTTGCCCCCTGGTCTACACCCAGCTGCTCTTGTTGCTCCTGGTCTACACCCAGCTGCTCTTGTTGCCCCCTGGTCTACACCCAGCTGCTCTTGTTGCCCCTGGTCTACACCCAGCTGCTCTTGTTGCCCCTTGGTCTACACCCAGCTGCTCTTGTTGCCCCCTGGTCTACACCCAGCTGCTCTTGTTGCCCCTGGTCTACACCCAGCTGCTCTTGTTGCCCCCTGGTCTACACCCAGCTGCTCTTGTTGCCCCCTGGTCTACACCCAACTGCTCGTGTTGCCCCCTGGTCTACACCCAGCTGCTCTTGTTGCCCCCTGGTCTACACCCAGCTGCTCTTGTTACCCCCTGGTCTACACCCAGCTGCTCTTGTTGCCCCCTGGTCTGCACCCAGCTGCTCTTGTTACCCCCTGGTCTACACCCAGCTGCTCTTGTTGCCCCTGGTCTACACCCAGCTGTTCTTGTTGCCCCCTGGTCTACACCCTGCTGTTCTTGTTGCCCTCCTGGTCTACACCCTGCTGTTCTTGTTGCCCCCCTGGTCTACACCCAGCTGCTCTTGTTGCCCCTGGTCTACACCCAGCTGCTCTTGTTGCCCCTGGTCTACACCCAGCTGCTCTTGTTGCCCCCTGGTCTACACCCAGCTGCTCTTGTTGTCCCCTGGTCTACACCCAGCTGCTCTTGTTGCCCCCTGTTCTTCACCCAGCTGCTCTTGTTGCCCCCTGGTCTACACCCTGCTGTTTTTGTTGCCCCCTGGTCTACACCCAGCTGCTCTTGTTGCTCCTGGTCTACACCCAGCTGCTCTTGTTGCCCCCTGGTCTACACCCTGCTGTTCTTGTTGCCCCTGGTCTACACCCAGCTGTTCTTGTTGCCTCCTGGTCTACACCCAGCTGCTCTTGTTGCTCCTGCTCTACACCCAGCTGCTCTTGTTGCCCCCTGGTCTACACCCTGCTGTTCCTGTTGCCCCTGGTCTACACCCTGCTGCTCTTGTTGCCACTGGTCTACACCCAGCTGCTCTTGTTACCCCCTGGTCTACACCCAGCTACTCTTGTTGCCCCTGGTCTACACCCAGCTGCTCTTGTTGCCCCTGGTCTACACCCAGCTGCTCTTGTTACCCCTGGTCTACACCCAGCTGCTCTTGTTGCCCCCTGGTCTACACCCTGCTGTTCTTGTTGCCCCTGGTCGACACCCTGCTGTTCTTGTTGCCCCCTGGTTTACACCCTGCTGCTCTTGTTGCCCCCTGGTCTACACCCAGCTGCTCTTATATCCCCTGGTCTACACCCAGCAGCTCTTGTTGCCCCTGGTCGACACCCAGCTGCTCTTGTTGCCCCCTGGTCTACACCCAGCTGCTCTTGTTTTCCTGGTCTACACCCAGCTGGTCTTGTTGCCCCTGGTCTACACCCAGCTGCTCTTGTTGCCTTCTGGTCTACACCCGGCTGCTCCTGTTGCCCCCTGGTCTACACCCAGCAGCTCTTGTTGCCACTGGGCGACACCCAGCTGCTCTTGTTGCTCCCTGGTCTACACCCAGTTGTTCTTGTTGCTGCTAGTCTACACCCAGCTGCTCTTGTTGCCCATGGTCTACACCCAGCTGCTCTTGTTGCCCCCTGGTCTACACCCAGCTGCTCTTGTTGCCCCCCTGGTGTACACCCAGCTGCTCTTGTTGCCCCCTGGTCTACACCCAGCTGCTCTTGTTGCCCCTTGTCTACACCCAGCTGCTCTTGTTGCCCCTGGTCTACACCCAGCTGCTCTTGTTGTCCCTGGTCTACACCCAGCTGCTCTTGTTGCCCCTTGTCTACACCCAGCTGCTCTTGTTGCCCCCTGGTCTACACCCAGCTGCTCTTGTTGCCCCTGGTCTACACCCAGCTGCTCTTGTTGCCCCCTGGTCTACACCCAGCTGCTCTTGTTGCCCCCTGGTCTACACCCAGCTGCTCCTGTTGCCCCCTGGTCTACACCCAGCTGCTCTTGTTGCCCCCTGGTCTACACCCAGCTGCTCTTGTTGCCCTCTGGTCTACTCCCAGCTGCTCTTGTTGCCCCCTGGTCTACACCCAGCTGCTCTTGTTGCCCCCTGGTCTACACCCAGCTGCTCTTGTTGCCCCTGGTCTACACCCAGGTGCTCTTGTTACCCCCTGGTCTACACCCAGCTGCTCTTGTTGCCCCTGGTCTACACCCAGCTGCTCTTGTTACCCCCTGGTCTACACCCAGCTGCTCTTGTTGCCCCCTGGTCTACACCCAGCTGCTCTTGTTACCCCCTGGTCTACACCCAGCTGCTTTAGTTGCCCCTGGTCTACACCCAGCTGCTCTTGTTGCCCCTGGTCTACACCCAGCTGCTCTTGTTGCCCCTGGTCTACACCCTGCTGTTCTTGTTGCCCCTGGTCTACACCCAGCTGCTCTTGTTGCTCCTGGTCTACACCCAGCTGCTCTTGTTGCCCCTGGTCTACACCCTGCTGCTCTTGTTACCCCTGGTCTATACCCAGCTGCTCTTGTTGCCCCTGGTCTACACCCTGCTGCTCTTGTTACCCCTGGTCTATACCCAGCTGCTCTTGTTGCTCCTGGTCTACACCCTGCTGCTCTTGTTACCCCCTTGTCTACACCCAGCTGCTCTTGTTGCCCCCTGGTCTACACCCAGCTGCTCTTGTTGCCCCTTGGTCTACACCCAGCTGCTCTTGTTGCCCCTTGGTCTACACCCAGCTGCTCTTGTTGCCCCCTGGTCTACACCCTGCTGTTCTTGTTGCCCCCTGGTCTACACCCTGCTGCTCTTGTTGCCCCTGGTCTACACCCAGCTGCTCTTGTTGCCCCCTGGTCTCGTCCCAGCTGCTCTTGTTGCTCCTGGTCTACACCCAGCTGATCTTGTTGCCCCCCTGGTCTACACCCAGCTGTTCTTGTTGCCCTCTGGTCTACACCCAGCTGTTCTTGTTGCCCCCTGGTCTACACCCAGCTGTTCTTGTTGCCCCCTGGTCTACACCCAGCTGCTCTTGTTGCCCCCTGGTCTACACCCAGCTGCTCTTGTTGCCCCCTGGTCTACACCCAGCTGTTCTTGTTGCCCCAGGTCTACACCCAGCTGCTCTTGTTGCCCCCTGGTCTACACCCAGCTGTTCTTGTTGCCCCTGGTCTACACCCAGCTGCTCTTGTTGCCCCCTGGTCTACACCCAGCTGTTCTTGTTGCCCCTGGTCTACACCCAGCTGTTCTTGTTGCCCCCTGGTCTACACCCAGCTGCTCTTGTTGCCCCTTGGTCGACACCCAGCTGTTCTTGTTGCCCCTGGTCTACACCCAGCTGCTCTTGTTGCCCCTGGTCTACACCCAGCTGCTCTTGTTGCTCCTGGTCTACACCCAGCTGCTCTTGTTGCCCCTGGTCTTCACCCAGCTGCTCTTGTTGCCCCCTGGTCTACACCCAGCTGCTCTTGTTGCCCCTTGGTCTACACCCAGCTGCTCTTGTTGCCCCTTGGTCTACACCCAGCTGCTCTTGTTGCCCCCTGGTCTACACCCTGCTGTTCTTGTTGCCCCCTGGTCTACACCCTGCTGTTCTTGTTGCCCCTGGTCTACACCCAGCTGCTCTTGTTGCCCCCTGGTCTCGTCCCAGCTGCTCTTGTTGCTCCTGGTCTACACCCAGCTGATCTTGTTGCCCCCCTGGTCTACACCCAGCTGTTCTTGTTGCCCTCTGGTCTACACCCAGCTGCTCTTGTTGCCCCAGGTCTACACCCAGCTGCTCTTGTTGCCCCCTGGTCTACACCCAGCTGTTCTTGTTGCCCCTGGTCTACACCCAGCTGCTCTTGTTGCCCCCTGGTCTACACCCAGCTGTTCTTGTTGCCCCTGGTCTACACCCAGCTGTTCTTGTTGCCCCCTGGTCTACACCCAGCTGCTCTTGTTGCCCCCTGGTCGACACCCAGCTGTTCTTGTTGCCCCTGGTCTACACCCAGCTGCTCTTGTTGCCCCTGGTCTACACCCAGCTGCTCTTGTTGCTCCTGGTCTACACCCAGCTGCTCTTGTTGCCCCTGGTCTTCACCCAGCTGCTCTTGTTGTCCCCTGGTCTACACCCAGCTGCTCTTGTTGCCCCCTGGTCTACACCCAGCTGCTCTTGTTGCCCCCTGGTCTACACCCAGCTGCTCTTGTTGCCCCCTGGTCTACACCCAGCTGCTATTGTTGCCCCTGGTCTACACCCAGCTGCTCTTGTTGCCCCCTGGTCTACACCCTGCTGTTCTTGTTGCCCCCTGGTCTACACCCAGCAGCTCCTGTTGCCCCCCTGGTCTACACCCAGCTGCTCTTGTTGCCCTCTGGTCTACACCCTGCTGCTCTTGTTGCCCCTGGTCTACACCCAGCTGTTCTTGTTGCCCCCTGGTCTACACCCAGCTGCTCTTGTTGCTCCTGGTCTACACCCAGCTGCTCTTGTTGCTCCCTGGTCTACACCCTGCTGTTCTTGTTGCCCCTTGGTCAACACCCAGCAGCTCCTATTACCCCTGGTCTACACCCAGCTGCTCTTGTTGCTCCATGGTCTACACCCTGCTGTTCTTGTTGCCCCTTGGTCTACACCCAACAGCTCATGTTACCCCTGGTCTACACCCAGCTGCTCTTGTTGCTCCTGGTCTACACCTAGCTGCTCTTGTTGCTCCTGGTCTAAACCCTGATGCTCTTGTTACCCCCTTGGTCTACACCCAGCTGTTCTTGTTGCTCCTGGTCTACACCCTGCTGTTCTTGTTTCCCCCTGGTCTACACCCAGCTGCTCTTGTTGCCCCCTGGTCTACATCCAGCTGCTCTTGTTGCCCCTTGGTCTACACCCTGCTGCTCTTGTTGCCCCCTGGTCTACACCCAGCTGCTCTTGTTGCCCCCTGGTCTACACCCTGCTGCTCTTTTTACCCCTTTGGTCCACACCCAGCTGCTCTTGTTGCCCCCTGGTCTACACCCAGCTGCACTTGTTGCCCCCTGGTCTACACCTAGCTGCTCTTGTTGCTCCTGGTGTACACCCAGCTGCTCTTGTTGCTCCTGGTCTACACCCTGCTGCTCTTTTTACCCCTGGTCTACACCCAGCTGGTCTTGTTGCTCCTGGTCTACACCCTGCTGCTCTTGTTTCCCCCTGGTCTACACCCAGCTGCTCTTGTTACCCCCTGGTCTACACCCAGCTGTTCTTGTTGCTCCTGGTCTACACCCTGCTGTTCTTGTTGCCCCCTGGTCTACACCCAACTGCTCTTGTTGCCCCTTGGTCTACACCCTGCTGCTCTTGTTGCCTCCTGGTCTACACCCAACTGCTCTTGTTGCCCCCTGGTCTACACCCTGCTGCTCTTGTTACCCCTTTGGTCTACACCCAGCTGCTCTTGTTGCCCCCTGGTCTACACCCAGCTGCACTTGTTGCCCCCTGGTCTACACCCAGCTGCTCTTGTTGCACCTGGTCTACACCCTGCTTATCTTGTTGCCCCTTGTTTACACCCAGCTGCTCTTGTTGCTCCTGGTCTACACCCAGCTGCTCTTGTTGCTCCTGGTCTACACCCTGCTGCTCTTGTTACCCCTGGTCTACACCCAGCTGCTCTTGTTGCTCCTGGTCTACACCCTGCTGCTCTTGTTGCTCCTGGTCTACACCCAGCTGCTCTTGTTGCCCCTGGTCTACACCCGGCTGCTCTTGTTGCCCCCTGGTCTACACCCAGCTGCTTTTGTTGCCCCCTGGTCTACACCCAGCTGCTCTTGTTGCCCCCTGGTCTACACCCTGCTGTTCTTGTTGCCCCCTTGGTCTACACCCAGCTGCTTTTGTTGCCCCCTTGGTCTACACCCAGCTGCTCTTGTTGCCCCCTGGTCTACACCCAGCTGCTCTTGTTGCTCCTGGTCTACACCCAGCTGTTCTTGTTGCCCCCTGGTCTACACCCAGCTGCTCTTGTTGCTCCTGGTCTACACCGAGCTGCTCTTGTTGCCCCTGGTCTACACCCAGCTGTTCTTGTTGCCCTCTGGTCTACACCCAGCTGCTCTTGTTGCTCCTGGTCTACACCCAGCTGCTCTTGTTTCCCTTGGTCTACACCCAGCTGCTCTTGTTGCCCCCTGGTCTACACCCAGCTGCTCTTGTTGCTCCTGGTCTACACCCAGCTGTTCTTGTTGCCCCCTGGTCTACACCCTGCTGTTCTTGTTGCCCCCTGGTCTACACCCTGCTGTTCTTGTTGCCCCCCTGGTCTACACCCAGCTGCTCTTGTTGCTCCTGGTCTACACCGAGCTGCTCTTGTTGCCCCTGGTCTACACCCAGCTGCTCTTGTTGCCCCCTGGTCTACACCCAGCTGCTCTTGTTGTCCCCTGGTCTACACCCAGCTGCTCTTGTTGCCCCCTGGTCTACACCCTGCTGTTTTTGTTGCCCCCTGGTCTACACCCAGCTGCTCTTGTTGCTCCTGGTCTACACCCAGCTGCTCCTGTTGCCCCCTGGTCTACACCCTGCTGTTCTTGTTGCCCCTGGTCTACACCCAGCTGTTCTTGTTGCCTCCTGGTCTACACCCAGCTGCTCTTGTTGCTCCTGCTCTACACCCAGCTGCTCTTGTTGCCCCCTGGTCTACACCCTGCTGTTCCTGTTGCCCCTGGTCTACACCCTGCTGCTCTTGTTGCCCTTGGTCTACACCCAGCTGCTCTTGTTACCCCCTGGTCTACACCCAGCTACTCTTGTTGCCCCTGGTCTACACCCAGCTGCTCTTGTTGCCCCTGGTCTACACCCAGCTGCTCTTGTTACCCCTGGTCTACACCCAGCTGCTCTTGTTGCCCCCTGGTCTACACCCTGCTGTTCTTGTTGCCCCTGGTCGACACCCTGCTGTTCTTGTTGCCCCCTGGTCTACACCCTGCTGCTCTCGTTGCCCCCTGGTCTACACCCAGCTGCTCTTATATCCCCTGGTCTACACCCAGCAGCTCTTGTTGCCCCTGGTCGACACCCAGCTGCTCTTGTTGCCCCCTGGTCTACACCCAGCTGCTCTTGTTTTCCTGGTCTACACCCAGCTGCTCTTGTTGCCCCTGGTCTACACCCAGCTGCTCTTGTTGCCCCCTGGTCTACACCCAGCTGCTCCTGTTGCCCCCTGGTCTACACCCAGCAGCTCTTGTTGCCACTGGGCGACACCCAGCTGCTCTTGTTGCTCCCTGGTCTACACCCAGTTGTTCTTGTTGCTCCTAGTCTACACCCAGCTGCTCTTGTTGCCCATGGTCTACACTCAGCTGCTCTTGTTGACCCCTGGTCTACACCCAGCTGCTCTTGTTGCCCCCCTGGTGTACACCCAGCTGCTCTTGTTGCCCCCTGGTCTACACCCAGCTGCTCTTGTTGCCCCTTGTCTACACCCAGCTGCTCTTGTTGCCCCTGGTCTACACCCAGCTGCTCTTGTTGCCCCTGGTCTACACCCAGCTGCTCTTGTTGCCCCCTGGTCTACACCCAGCTGCTCTTGTTGCCCCTTGTCTACACCCAGCTGCTCTTGTTGCCCCTGGTCTACACCCAGCTGCTCTTGTTGCCCCTGGTCTACACCCAGCTGCTCTTGTTGCCCCCTGGTCTACACCCAGCTGCTCCTGTTGCCCCCTGGTCTACACCCAGCTGCTCTTGTTGCCCCCTGGTCTACACCCAGCTGCTCTTGTTGCCCCCTGGTCTACACCCAGCTGCTCTTGTTGCCCCCTGGTCTACACCCAGCTGCTCTTGTTGCCCCCTGGTCTACACCCAGCTGCTCTTGTTGCCCCTGGTCTACACCCAGCTGCTCTTGTTGCCCCCTGGTCTACACCCAGCTGCTCTTGTTGCCCCCTGGTCTACACCCAGCTGTTCCTGTTGCCCCCTGGTCTACACCCAGCTGCTCTTGTTGCCCCCTGGTCTACACCCAGCTGCTCTTGTTGCTCCTGGTCTACACCCAGCTGCTCTTGTTGCCCCTGGTCTACACCCAGCTGCTCTTGTTGCCCCTGGTCTACACCCAGCTGCTCTTGTTGCCCCCTGGTCTACACCCAGCTGCTCTTGTTGCCCCCTGGTCTACACCCAGCTGCTCTTGTTGCCCCTGGTCTACACCCAGCTGCTCTTGTTGTCCCCTGGTCTACACCCAGCTGCTCTTGTTGCCCCCTGGTCTATACCCAGCTGCTCTTGTTGCCCCCTGGTCTACACCCAGCTGCTCTTGTTGCCCCCTGGTCTACACCCAGCTGCTCTTGTTACCCCCTGGTCTACACCCAGCTGCTCTTGTTGCCTCCTGGTCTACACCCAGCTGCTCCTGTTGCCCCCTGGTCTACACCCAGCAGCTCTTGTTGCCACTGGGCGACACCCAGCTGCTCTTGTTGCTCCCTGGTCTACACCCAGTTGTTCTTGTTGCTCCTAGTCTACACCCAGCTGCTCTTGTTGCCCATGGTCTACACCCAGCTGCTCTTGTTGCCCCCTGGTCTACACCCAGCTGCTCTTGTTGCCCCTTGTCTACACCCAGCTGCTCTTGTTGCCCCTGGTCTACACCCAGCTGCTCTTGTTGTCCCTGGTCTACACCCAGCTGCTCTTGTTGCCCCTTGTCTACACCCAGCTGCTCTTGTTGCCCCTGGTCTACACCCAGCTGCTCTTGTTGCCCCTGGTCTACACCCAGCTGCTCTTGTTGCCCCCTGGTCTACACCCAGCTGCTCTTGTTGCCCCCTGGTCAACACCCAGCTGCTCTTGTTGCCCCCTGGTCTACACCCAGCTGCTCTTGTTGCCCCCTGGTCTACACCCAGCTGCTCTTGTTGCCCCCTGGTCTACACCCAGCTGCTCTTGTTGCCCCCTGGTCTACACCCAGCTGCTCTTGTTGCCCCCTGGTCTACACCCAGCTGCTCTTGTTGCCCCTGGTCTACACCCAGCTGCTCTTGTTGCCCCCTGGTCTACACCCAGCTGCTCTTGTTGCCCCCTGGTCTACACCCAGCTGCTCCTGTTGCCCCCTGGTCTACACCCAGCTGCTCTTGTTGCCCCCTGGTCTACACCCAGCTGCTCTTGTTGCTCCTGGTCTACACCCAGCTGCTCTTGTTGCCCCC
Source organism: Procambarus clarkii (assembly GCF_040958095.1). Classification (NCBI taxonomy): domain Eukaryota; kingdom Metazoa; phylum Arthropoda; class Malacostraca; order Decapoda; family Cambaridae; genus Procambarus; species Procambarus clarkii. The sequence goes on from NC_091171.1 coordinate 14,053,699, forward strand.
TGGTCTACACCCAGCTGCTCTTGTTGCCCCTGGTCTACACCCAGCTGCTCTTGTTGCCCCTTGGTCTACACCCAGCTGCTCTTGTTGCCCCCTGGTCTACACCCAGCTGCTCTTGTTGCCCCTGGTCTACACCCAGCTGCTCTTGTTGCCCCCTGGTCTACACCCAGCTGCTCTTGTTGCCCCCTGGTCTACACCCAACTGCTCGTGTTGCCCCCTGGTCTACACCCAGCTGCTCTTGTTGCCCCCTGGTCTACACCCAGCTGCTCTTGTTACCCCCTGGTCTACACCCAGCTGCTCTTGTTGCCCCCTGGTCTGCACCCAGCTGCTCTTGTTACCCCCTGGTCTACACCCAGCTGCTCTTGTTGCCCCTGGTCTACACCCAGCTGTTCTTGTTGCCCCCTGGTCTACACCCTGCTGTTCTTGTTGCCCTCCTGGTCTACACCCTGCTGTTCTTGTTGCCCCCCTGGTCTACACCCAGCTGCTCTTGTTGCCCCTGGTCTACACCCAGCTGCTCTTGTTGCCCCTGGTCTACACCCAGCTGCTCTTGTTGCCCCCTGGTCTACACCCAGCTGCTCTTGTTGTCCCCTGGTCTACACCCAGCTGCTCTTGTTGCCCCCTGTTCTTCACCCAGCTGCTCTTGTTGCCCCCTGGTCTACACCCTGCTGTTTTTGTTGCCCCCTGGTCTACACCCAGCTGCTCTTGTTGCTCCTGGTCTACACCCAGCTGCTCTTGTTGCCCCCTGGTCTACACCCTGCTGTTCTTGTTGCCCCTGGTCTACACCCAGCTGTTCTTGTTGCCTCCTGGTCTACACCCAGCTGCTCTTGTTGCTCCTGCTCTACACCCAGCTGCTCTTGTTGCCCCCTGGTCTACACCCTGCTGTTCCTGTTGCCCCTGGTCTACACCCTGCTGCTCTTGTTGCCACTGGTCTACACCCAGCTGCTCTTGTTACCCCCTGGTCTACACCCAGCTACTCTTGTTGCCCCTGGTCTACACCCAGCTGCTCTTGTTGCCCCTGGTCTACACCCAGCTGCTCTTGTTACCCCTGGTCTACACCCAGCTGCTCTTGTTGCCCCCTGGTCTACACCCTGCTGTTCTTGTTGCCCCTGGTCGACACCCTGCTGTTCTTGTTGCCCCCTGGTTTACACCCTGCTGCTCTTGTTGCCCCCTGGTCTACACCCAGCTGCTCTTATATCCCCTGGTCTACACCCAGCAGCTCTTGTTGCCCCTGGTCGACACCCAGCTGCTCTTGTTGCCCCCTGGTCTACACCCAGCTGCTCTTGTTTTCCTGGTCTACACCCAGCTGGTCTTGTTGCCCCTGGTCTACACCCAGCTGCTCTTGTTGCCTTCTGGTCTACACCCGGCTGCTCCTGTTGCCCCCTGGTCTACACCCAGCAGCTCTTGTTGCCACTGGGCGACACCCAGCTGCTCTTGTTGCTCCCTGGTCTACACCCAGTTGTTCTTGTTGCTGCTAGTCTACACCCAGCTGCTCTTGTTGCCCATGGTCTACACCCAGCTGCTCTTGTTGCCCCCTGGTCTACACCCAGCTGCTCTTGTTGCCCCCCTGGTGTACACCCAGCTGCTCTTGTTGCCCCTGGTCTACACCCAGCTGCTCTTGTTGCCCCTTGTCTACACCCAGCTGCTCTTGTTGCCCCTGGTCTACACCCAGCTGCTCTTGTTGTCCCTGGTCTACACCCAGCTGCTCTTGTTGCCCCTTGTCTACACCCAGCTGCTCTTGTTGCCCCCTGGTCTACACCCAGCTGCTCTTGTTGCCCCTGGTCTACACCCAGCTGCTCTTGTTGCCCCCTGGTCTACACCCAGCTGCTCTTGTTGCCCCCTGGTCTACACCCAGCTGCTCCTGTTGCCCCCTGGTCTACACCCAGCTGCTCTTGTTGCCCCCTGGTCTACACCCAGCTGCTCTTGTTGCCCTCTGGTCTACTCCCAGCTGCTCTTGTTGCCCCCTGGTCTACACCCAGCTGCTCTTGTTGCCCCCTGGTCTACACCCAGCTGCTCTTGTTGCCCCTGGTCTACACCCAGGTGCTCTTGTTACCCCCTGGTCTACACCCAGCTGCTCTTGTTGCCCCTGGTCTACACCCAGCTGCTCTTGTTACCCCCTGGTCTACACCCAGCTGCTCTTGTTGCCCCCTGGTCTACACCCAGCTGCTCTTGTTACCCCCTGGTCTACACCCAGCTGCTTTAGTTGCCCCTGGTCTACACCCAGCTGCTCTTGTTTGCCCCTGGTCTACACCCAGCTGCTCTTGTTGCCCCTGGTCTACACCCATGCTGTTCTTGTTGCCCCCTGGTCTACACCCAGCTGCTCTTGTTGCTCCTGGTCTACACCCAGCTGCTCTTGTTGCCCCTGGTCTACACCCTGCTGCTCTTGTTACCCCTGGTCTACACCCAGCTGCTCTTGTTGCCCCTGGTCTACACCCTGCTGCTCTTGTTACCCCTGGTCTATACCCAGCTGCTCTTGTTGCTCCTGGTCTACACCCTAGCTGCTCTTGTTACCCCTTGTCTACACCCAGCTGCTCTTGTTGCCCCCTGGTCTACACCCAGCTGCTCTTGTTGCCCCTTGGTCTACACCCAGCTGCTCTTGTTGCCCCTTGGTCTACACCCAGCTGCTCTTGTTGCCCCCTGGTCTACACCCATGCTGTTCTTGTTGCCCCCTGGTCTACACCCTGCTGCTCTTGTTGCCCCTGGTCTACACCCAGCTGCTCTTGTTGCCCCTGGTCTCGTCCCAGCTGCTCTTGTTGCTCCCTGGTCTACACCCAGCTGATCTTGTTGCCCCCCTGGTCTACACCCAGCTGCTCTTGTTGCCCTCTGGTCTACACCCAGCTGCTTCTTGTTGCCCCCTGGTCTACACCCAGCTGTTCTTGTTGCCCCCTGGTCTACACCCAGCTGCTCTTGTTTGCCCCTGGTCTACACCCAGCTGCTCTTGTTGCCCCCTGGTCTACACCCAGCTGTTCTTGTTGCCCCATGGTCTACACCCAGCTGCTCTTGTTGCCCCCTGGTCTACACCCAGCTGCTTCTTGTTGCCCCTGGTCTACACCCAGCTGCTCTTGTTGCCCCTGGTCTACACCCAGCTGTTCTTGTTGCCCCTGGTCTACACCCAGCTGTTCTTGTTGCCCCTGGTCTACACCCAGCTGCTCTTGTTGCCCCTGGTCGACACCCAGCTGTTCTTGTTGCCCCTGGTCTACACCCAGCTGCTCTTGTTGCCCCTGGTCTACACCCAGCTGCTCTTGTTGCTCCTGGTCTACACCCAGCTGCTCTTGTTGCCCCTGGTCTTACACCCAGCTGCTCTTGTTGCCCCTGGTCTACACCCAGCTGCTCTTGTTGCCCCCTTGGTCTACACCCAGCTGCTCTTGTTGCCCCTTGGTCTACACCCAGCTGCTCTTGTTGCCCCCTGGTCTACACCCTGCTGTTCTTGTTGCCCCCTGGTCTACACCCTGCTGTTCTTGTTGCCCCTGGTCTACACCCAGCTGCTCTTGTTGCCCCTGGTCTCGTCCCAGCTGCTCTTGTTGCTCCTGGTCTACACCCAGCTGATCTTGTTGCCCCCCTGGTCTACACCCAGCTGTTCTTGTTGCCCTCTGGTCTACACCCAGCTGCTCTTGTTGCCCCAGGTCTACACCCAGCTGCTCTTGTTGCCCCCTGGTCTACACCCAGCTGTTCTTGTTGCCCCTGGTCTACACCCAGCTGCTCTTGTTGCCCCCTGGTCTACACCCAGCTGTTCTTGTTGCCCCTGGTCTACACCCAGCTGTTCTTGTTGCCCCCTGGTCTACACCCAGCTGCTCTTGTTGCCCCCTGGTCGACACCCAGCTGTTCTTGTTGCCCCTGGTCTACACCCAGCTGCTCTTGTTGCCCCTGGTCTACACCCAGCTGCTCTTGTTGCTCCTGGTCTACACCCAGCTGCTCTTGTTGCCCCTGGTCTTCACCCAGCTGCTCTTGTTGTCCCCTGGTCTACACCCAGCTGCTCTTGTTGCCCCCTGGTCTACACCCAGCTGCTCTTGTTGCCCCCTGGTCTACACCCAGCTGCTCTTGTTGCCCCCTGGTCTACACCCAGCTGCTATTGTTGCCCTGGTCTACACCCAGCTGCTCTTGTTGCCCCCTGGTCTACACCCTGCTGTTCTTGTTGCCCCCTGGTCTACACCCAGCAGCTCCTGTTGCCCCCCCTGGTCTACACCCAGCTGCTCTTGTTGCCCTCTGGTCTACAACCCTGCTGCTCTTGTTGCCCCCTGGTCTACACCCAGCTGTTCTTGTTGCCCCCTGGTCTACACCCAGCTGCTCTTGTTGCTCCTGGTCTACACCCAGCTGCTCTTGTTGCTCCCTGGTCTACACCCTGCTGTTCTTGTTGCCCCTTGGTCAACACCCAGCAGCTCCTATTACCCCTGGTCTACACCCAGCTGCTCTTGTTGCTCCATGGTCTACACCCTGCTGTTCTTGTTGCCCCTTGGTCTACACCCAACAGCTCATGTTACCCTGGTCTACACCCAGCTGCTCTTGTTGCTCCTGGTCTACACCTAGCTGCTCTTGTTGCTCCTGGTCTAAACCCTGATGCTCTTGTTACCCCCTTGGTCTACACCCAGCTGTTCTTGTTGCTCCTGGTCTACACCCTGCTGTTCTTGTTTCCCCCTGGTCTACACCCAGCTGCTCTTGTTGCCCCCTGGTCTACATCCAGCTGCTCTTGTTGCCCCTTGGTCTACACCCTGCTGCTCTTGTTGCCCCCTGGTCTACACCCAGCTGCTCTTGTTGCCCCCTGGTCTACACCCTGCTGCTCTTTTTACCCCTTTGGTCCACACCCAGCTGCTCTTGTTGCCCCCTGGTCTACACCCAGCTTGCACTTGTTGCCCCCTGGTCTACACCTAGCTGCTCTTGTTGCTCCTGGTGTACACCCAGCTGCTCTTGTTGCTCCTGGTCTACACCCTGCTGCTCTTTTTACCCCTGGTCTACACCCAGCTGGTCTTGTTGCTCCTGGTCTACACCCTGCTGCTCTTGTTTCCCCCTGGTCTACACCCAGCTGCTCTTGTTACCCCCTGGTCTACACCCAGCTGTTCTTGTTGCTCCTGGTCTACACCCTGCTGTTCTTGTTGCCCCCTGGTCTACACCCAACTGCTCTTGTTGCCCCTTGGTCTACACCCTGCTGCTCTTGTTGCCTCCTGGTCTACACCCAACTGCTCTTGTTGCCCCCTGGTCTACACCCTGCTGCTCTTGTTACCCCTTTGGTCTACACCCAGCTGCTCTTGTTGCCCCCTGGTCTACACCCAGCTGCACTTGTTGCCCCCTGGTCTACACCCAGCTGCTCTTGTTGCACCTGGTCTACACCCGCTTATCTTGTTGCCCCTTGTTTACACCCAGCTGCTCTTGTTGCTCCTGGTCTACACCCAGCTGCTCTTGTTGCCTCCTGGTCTACACCCTGCTGCTCTTGTTACCCCTGGTCTACACCCAGCTGCTCTTGTTGCTCCTGGTCTACACCCTGCTGCTCTTGTTGCTCCTGGTCTACACCCAGCTGCTCTTGTTGCCCCTGGTCTACACCCGGCTGCTCTTGTTGCCCCCTGGTCTACACCCAGCTGCTTTTGTTGCCCCCTGGTCTACACCCAGCTGCTCTTGTTGCCCCCTGGTCTACACCCTGCTGTTCTTGTTGCCCCCTTGGTCTACACCCAGCTGCTTTTGTTGCCCCCTTGGTCTACACCCAGCTGCTCTTGTTGCCCCCTGGTCTACACCCAGCTGCTCTTGTTGCTCCTGGTCTACACCCAGCTGTTCTTGTTGCCCCCTGGTCTACACCCAGCTGCTCTTGTTGCTCCTGGTCTACACCGAGCTGCTCTTGTTGCCCCTGGTCTACACCCAGCTGTTCTTGTTGCCCTCTGGTCTACACCCAGCTGCTCTTGTTGCTCCTGGTCTACACCCAGCTGCTCTTGTTTCCCTTGGTCTACACCCAGCTGCTCTTGTTGCCCCCTGGTCTACACCCAGCTGCTCTTGTTGCTCCTGGTCTACACCCAGCTGTTCTTGTTGCCCCCTGGTCTACACCCTGCTGTTCTTGTTGCCCCCTGGTCTACACCCTGCTGTTCTTGTTGCCCCCCTGGTCTACACCCAGCTGCTCTGTTGCTCCTGGTCTACACCGAGCTGCTCTTGTTGCCCCTGGTCTACACCCAGCTGCTCTTGTTGCCCCCTGGTCTACACCCAGCTGCTCTTGTTGTCCCCTGGTCTACACCCAGCTGCTCTTGTTGCCCCCTGGTCTACACCCTGCTGTTTTTTGTTGCCCCCTGGTCTACACCCAGCTGCTCTTGTTGCTCCTGGTCTACACCCAGCTGCTCCTGTTGCCCCCTGGTCTACACCCTGCTGTTCTTGTTGCCCCTGGTCTACACCCAGCTGTTCTTGTTGCCTCCTGGTCTACACCCAGCTGCTCTTGTTGCTCCTGCTCTACACCCAGCTGCTCTTGTTGCCCCCTGGTCTACACCCTGCTGTTCCTGTTGCCCCTGGTCTACACCCTGCTGCTCTTGTTGCCCTTGGTCTACACCCAGCTGCTCTTGTTACCCCCTGGTCTACACCCAGCTACTCTTGTTGCCCCTGGTCTACACCCAGCTGCTCTTGTTGCCCCTGGTCTACACCCAGCTGCTCTTGTTACCCCTGGTCTACACCCAGCTGCTCTTGTTGCCCCCTGGTCTACACCCTGCTGTTCTTGTTGCCCCTGGTCGACACCCTGCTGTTCTTGTTGCCCCTGGTCTACACCCTGCTGCTCTCGTTGCCCCCTGGTCTACACCCAGCTGCTCTTATATCCCCTGGTCTACACCCAGCAGCTCTTGTTGCCCCTGGTCGACACCCAGCTGCTCTTGTTGCCCCCTGGTCTACACCCAGCTGCTCTTGTTTTCCTGGTCTACACCCAGCTGCTCTTGTTGCCCCTGGTCTACACCCAGCTGCTCTTGTTGCCCCCTGGTCTACACCCAGCTGCTCCTGTTGCCCCCTGGTCTACACCCAGCAGCTCTTGTTGCCACTGGGCGACACCCAGCTGCTCTTGTTGCTCCCTGGTCTACACCCAGTTGTTCTTGTTGCTCCTAGTCTACACCCAGCTGCTCTTGTTGCCCATGGTCTACACTCAGCTGCTCTTGTTGACCCCTGGTCTACACCCAGCTGCTCTTGTTGCCCCCCTGGTGTACACCCAGCTGCTCTTGTTGCCCCCTGGTCTACACCCAGCTGCTCTTGTTGCCCCTTGTCTACACCCAGCTGCTCTTGTTGCCCCTGGTCTACACCCAGCTGCTCTTGTTGCCCCTGGTCTACACCCAGCTGCTCTTGTTGCCCCCTGGTCTACACCCAGCTGCTCTTGTTGCCCCTTGTCTACACCCAGCTGCTCTTGTTGCCCCTGGTCTACACCCAGCTGCTCTTGTTGCCCCTGGTCTACACCCAGCTGCTCTTGTTGCCCCCTGGTCTACACCCAGCTGCTCCTGTTGCCCCCTGGTCTACACCCAGCTGCTCTTGTTGCCCCCTGGTCTACACCCAGCTGCTCTTGTTGCCCCCTGGTCTACACCCAGCTGCTCTTGTTGCCCCCTGGTCTACACCCAGCTGCTCTTGTTGCCCCTGGTCTACACCCAGCTGCTCTTGTTGCCCCTGGTCTACACCCAGCTGCTCTTGTTGCCCCCTGGTCTACACCCAGCTGCTCTTGTTGCCCCTGGTCTACACCCAGCTGTTCTTGTTGCCCCCTGGTCTACACCCAGCTGCTCTTGTTGCCCCCTGGTCTACACCCAGCTGCTCTTGTTGCTCCTGGTCTACACCCAGCTGCTCTTGTTGCCCCCTGGTCTACACCCAGCTGCTCTTGTTGCCCCTGGTCTACACCCAGCTGCTCTTGTTGCCCCTTGGTCTACACCCAGCTGCTCTTGTTGCCCCTGGTCTACACCCAGCTGCTCTTGTTGCCCCTGGTCTACACCCAGCTGCTCTTGTTGTCCCTGGTCTACACCCAGCTGCTCTTGTTGCCCCCTGGTCTATACCCAGCTGCTCTTGTTGCCCCCTGGTCTACACCAGCTGCTCTTGTTGCCCCCTGGTCTACACCCAGCTGCTCTTGTTACCCCCTGGTCTACACCCAGCTGCTCTTGTTGCCTCCTGGTCTACACCCAGCTGCTCCTGTTGCCCCCTGGTCTACACCCAGCAGCTCTTGTTGCCACTGGGCGACACCCAGCTGCTCTTGTTGCTCCCTGGTCTACACCCAGTTGTTCTTGTTGCTCCTAGTCTACACCCAGCTGCTCTTGTTGCCCATGGTCTACACCCAGCTGCTCTTGTTGCCCCCTGGTCTACACCCAGCTGCTCTTGTTGCCCCTTGTCTACACCCAGCTGCTCTTGTTGCCCCTGGTCTACACCCAGCTGCTCTTGTTGTCCCTGGTCTACACCCAGCTGCTCTTGTTGCCCCTTGTCTACACCCAGCTGCTCTTGTTGCCCCTGGTCTACACCCAGCTGCTCTTGTTGCCCCTGGTCTACACCCAGCTGCTCTTGTTGCCCCCTGGTCTACACCCAGCTGCTCTTGTTGCCCCCTGGTCAACACCCAGCTGCTCTTGTTGCCCCCTGGTCTACACCCAGCTGCTCTTGTTGCCCCCTGGTCTACACCCAGCTGCTCTTGTTGCCCCCTGGTCTACACCCAGCTGCTCTTGTTGCCCCCTGGTCTACACCCAGCTGCTCTTGTTGCCCCCTGGTCTACACCCAGCTGCTCTTGTTTGCCCCTGGTCTACACCCAGCTGCTCTTGTTGCCCCCTGGTTCTACACCCAGCTGCTCTTGTTGCCCCCTGGTCTACACCCAGCTGCTCCTGTTGCCCCCTGGTCTACACCCCAGCTGCTCTTGTTGCCCCCTGGTCTACACCCAGCTGCTCTTGTTGCTCCTGGTCTACACCCAGCTGCTCTTGTTGCCCCCTGGTCTACACCCAGCTGCTCTTGTTGCCCCTGGTCTACACCCAGCTGCTCTTGTTGCCCCTTGGTCTACACCCAGCTGCTCTTGTTGCCCCCTGGTCTACACCCAGCTGCTCTTGTTGCCCCTGGTCCTACACCCAGCTGCTCTTGTTGCCCCCTGGTCTACACCCAGCTGCTCTTGTTGCCCCCTGGTCTACACCCAACTGCTCGTGTTGCCCCCTGGTCTACACCCAGCTGCTCTTGTTGCCCCCTGGTCTACACCCAGCTGCTCTTGTTACCCCCTGGTCTACACCCAGCTGCTCTTGTTTGCCCCCTGGTCTGCACCCAGCTGCTCTTGTTACCCCCTGGTCTACACCAGCTGCTCTTGTTGCCCCTGGTCTACACCCAGCTGTTCTTGTTGCCCCCTGGTCTACACCCTGCTGTTCTTGTTGCCCTCCTGGTCTACACCCTGCTGTTCTTGTTGCCCCCCTGGTCTACACCCAGCTGCTCTTGTTGCCCCTGGTCTACACCCAGCTGCTCTGTTGCCCCTGGTCTACACCCAGCTGCTCTTGTTGCCCCCTGGTCTACACCCAGCTGCTCTTGTTGTCCCCTGGTCTACACCCAGCTGCTCTTGTTGCCCCCTGTTCTTCACCCAGCTGCTCTTGTTGCCCCCTGGTCTACACCCTGCTGTTTTTGTTGCCCCCTGGTCTACACCCAGCTGCTCTTGTTGCTCCTGGTCTACACCCAGCTGCTCTTGTTGCCCCCTGGTCTACACCCTGCTGTTCTTGTTGCCCCTGGTCTACACCCAGCTGTTCTTGTTGCCTCCTGGTCTACACCCAGCTGCTCTTGTTGCTCCTGCTCTACACCCAGCTGCTCTTGTTGCCCCCTGGTCTACACCCTGCTGTTCCTGTTTGCCCCTGGTCTACACCTGCTGCTCTTGTTGCCACTGGTCTACACCCAGCTGCTCTTGTTACCCCCTGGTCTACACCCAGCTACTCTTGTTGCCCCTGGTCTACACCCAGCTGCTCTTGTTGCCCCTGGTCTACACCCAGCTGCTCTTGTTACCCCTGGTCTACACCCAGCTGCTCTTGTTGCCCCCTGGTCTACACCCTGCTGTTCTTGTTGCCCCTGGTCGACACCCTGCTGTTCTTGTTGCCCCCTGGTTTACACCCTGCTGCTCTTGTTGCCCCCTGGTCTACACCCAGCTGCTCTTATATCCCCTGGTCTACACCCAGCAGCTCTTGTTGCCCCTGGTCGACACCCAGCTGCTCTTGTTGCCCCCTGGTCTACACCCAGCTGCTCTTGTTTTCCTGGTCTACACCCAGCTGGTCTTGTTGCCCCTGGTCTACACCCAGCTGCTCTTGTTGCCTTCTGGTCTACACCCGGCTGCTCCTGTTGCCCCCTGGTCTACACCCAGCAGCTCTTGTTGCCACTGGGCGACACCCAGCTGCTCTTGTTGCTCCTGGTCTACACCCAGTTGTTCTTGTTGCTGCTAGTCTACACCCAGCTGCTCTTGTTGCCCATGGTCTACACCCAGCTGCTCTTGTTGCCCCCTGGTCTACACCCAGCTGCCCCTCTGGTGCCCCCCCTGGTGTACACCCAGCTGCTCTTGTTGCCCCTGGTCTACACCCAGCTGCTCTTGTTGCC
>NC_091171.1:14064701-14112201 GCF_040958095.1 Procambarus clarkii
ACCCAGCTGCTCTTGTTACCCCCTGGTCTACACCCAGCTGCTCTTGTTGCCCCCTTGGTCTACACCCAGCTGCTCTTGTTGCCCCTGGTCTACACCCAGCTGCTCTTGTTACCCCCTGGTCTACACCCAGCTGCTCTTGTTGCCCCTGGTCTACACCCAGCTGCTCTTGTTACCCCCTGGTCTACACCCAGCTGCTCTTGTTGCCCCTGGTCTACACCCAGCTGCTCTTGTTACCCCCTGGTCTACACCCAGCTGCTCTTGTTGCCCCCTGGTCTACACCCAGCTGCTCTTGTTACCCCCTGGTCTACACCCAGCTGCTCTTGTTGCCCCTGGTCTACACCCAGCTGCTCTTGTTGCCCCTGGTCTACACCCAGCTGCTCTTGTTACCCCCTGGTCTACACCCAGCTGCTCTTGTTGCCCCTGGTCTACACCCAGCTGCTCTTGTTGCCCCTGGTCTACACCCAGCTGCTCTTGTTACCCCCGGGTCTACACCCAGCTGCTCTTGTTGCCCCTGGTCTACACCCAGCTGCTCTTGTTGCCCCTGGTCTACACCCAGCTGCTCTTGTTGCTCCTGGTCTACACCCGGCTGTTCTTGTTGCCCCTGGTCTACACCCAGCTGCTCTTGTTGCCCCTGGTCTACACCCAGCTGCTCTTGTTGCTCCTGGTCTACACCCGGCTGTTCTTGTTGCCCCTGGTCTACACCCAGCTGCTCTTGTTGCCCCCTGGTCTACACCCAGCTGCTCTTGGTGCCCCCTGGTCTACACCCAGCTGCTCTTGTTGCCCCTGGTCTACACCCAGCTGCTCTTGTTGCTCCTGGTCTACACCCGCTGTTCTTGTTGCCCCCTGGTCTACACCCAGCTGCTCTTGTTGCCCCCCTGGTCTACACCCAGCTGCTCTTGTTGCCCCCTGGTCTACACCCAGCTGGTCTTGTTGCCCCCTGGTCTACACCCAGCTGCTCTTGTTGCCCCTGGTCTACACCCAGCTGCTCTTGTTGCCCCCTGGTCTACACCCAGCTGCTCTTGTTGCCCCCTGGTCTACACCCAGCTGCTCCTGTTGCCCCCTGGTCTACACCCAGCTGCTCTTGTTGCCCCCTGGTCTACACCCAGCTGCTCTTGTTGCTCCTGGTCTACACCCAGCTGCTCTTGTTGCCCCCTGGTCTACACCCAGCTGCTCTTGTTGCCCCTGGTCTACACCCAGCTGCTCTTGTTGCCCCTTGGTCTACACCCAGCTGCTCTTGTTGCCCCCTGGTCTACACCCAGCTGCTCTTGTTGCCCCTGGTCTACACCCAGCTGCTCTTGTTGCCCCCTGGTCTACACCCAGCTGCTCTTGTTGCCCCCTGGTCTACACCCAACTGCTCGTGTTGCCCCCTGGTCTACACCCAGCTGCTCTTGTTGCCCCCTGGTCTACACCCAGCTGCTCTTGTTACCCCCTGGTCTACACCCAGCTGCTCTTGTTGCCCCCTGGTCTACACCCAGCTGCTCTTGTTACCCCCTGGTCTACACCCAGCTGCTCTTGTTGCCCCTGGTCTACACCCAGCTGTTCTTGTTGCCCCCTGGTCTACACCCTGCTGTTCTTGTTGCCCTCCTGGTCTACACCCTGCTGTTCTTGTTGCCCCCCTGGTCTACACCCAGCTGCTCTTGTTGCCCCTGGTCTACACCCAGCTGCTCTTGTTGCCCCTGGTCTACACCCAGCTGCTCTTGTTGCCCCCTGGTCTACACCCAGCTGCTCTTGTTGTCCCCTGGTCTACACCCAGCTGCTCTTGTTGCCCCCTGTTCTTCACCCAGCTGCTCTTGTTGCCCCCTGGTCTACACCCTGCTGTTTTTGTTGCCCCCTGGTCTACACCCAGCTGCTCTTGTTGCTCCTGGTCTACACCCAGCTGCTCTTGTTGCCCCCTGGTCTACACCCTGCTGTTCTTGTTGCCCCTGGTCTACACCCAGCTGTTCTTGTTGCCTCCTGGTCTACACCCAGCTGCTCTTGTTGCTCCTGCTCTACACCCAGCTGCTCTTGTTGCCCCCTGGTCTACACCCTGCTGTTCCTGTTGCCCCTGGTCTACACCCTGCTGCTCTTGTTGCCACTGGTCTACACCCAGCTGCTCTTGTTACCCCCTGGTCTACACCCAGCTACTCTTGTTGCCCCTGGTCTACACCCAGCTGCTCTTGTTGCCCCTGGTCTACACCCAGCTGCTCTTGTTACCCCTGGTCTACACCCAGCTGCTCTTGTTGCCCCCTGGTCTACACCCTGCTGTTCTTGTTGCCCCTGGTCGACACCCTGCTGTTCTTGTTGCCCCCTGGTTTACACCCTGCTGCTCTTGTTGCCCCCTGGTCTACACCCAGCTGCTCTTATATCCCCTGGTCTACACCCAGCAGCTCTTGTTGCCCCTGGTCGACACCCAGCTGCTCTTGTTGCCCCCTGGTCTACACCCAGCTGCTCTTGTTTTCCTGGTCTACACCCAGCTGGTCTTGTTGCCCCTGGTCTACACCCAGCTGCTCTTGTTGCCTTCTGGTCTACACCCGGCTGCTCCTGTTGCCCCCTGGTCTACACCCAGCAGCTCTTGTTGCCACTGGGCGACACCCAGCTGCTCTTGTTGCTCCCTAGTCTACACCCAGTTGTTCTTGTTGCTGCTAGTCTACACCCAGCTGCTCTTGTTGCCCATGGTCTACACCCAGCTGCTCTTGTTGCCCCCTGGTCTACACCCAGCTGCTCTTGTTGCCCCCCTGGTGTACACCCAGCTGCTCTTGTTGCCCCCTGGTCTACACCCAGCTGCTCTTGTTGCCCCTTGTCTACACCCAGCTGCTCTTGTTGCCCCTGGTCTACACCCAGCTGCTCTTGTTGTCCCTGGTCTACACCCAGCTGCTCTTGTTGCCCCTTGTCTACACCCAGCTGCTCTTGTTGCCCCCTGGTCTACACCCAGCTGCTCTTGTTGCCCCTGGTCTACACCCAGCTGCTCTTGTTGCCCCCTGGTCTACACCCAGCTGCTCTTGTTGCCCCCTGGTCTACACCCAGCTGCTCCTGTTGCCCCCTGGTCTACACCCAGCTGCTCTTGTTGCCCCCTGGTCTACACCCAGCTGCTCTTGTTGCCCTCTGGTCTACTCCCAGCTGCTCTTGTTGCCCCCTGGTCTACACCCAGCTGCTCTTGTTGCCCCCTGGTCTACACCCAGCTGCTCTTGTTGCCCCTGGTCTACACCCAGGTGCTCTTGTTACCCCCTGGTCTACACCCAGCTGCTCTTGTTGCCCCTGGTCTACACCCAGCTGCTCTTGTTACCCCCTGGTCTACACCCAGCTGCTCTTGTTGCCCCCTGGTCTACACCCAGCTGCTCTTGTTACCCCCTGGTCTACACCCAGCTGCTTTAGTTGCCCCTGGTCTACACCCAGCTGCTCTTGTTGCCCCTGGTCTACACCCAGCTGCTCTTGTTGCCCCTGGTCTACACCCAGCTGCTCTTGTTACCCCCTGGTCTACACCCAGCTGCTCTTGTTGCCCCTGGTCTACACCCAGCTGCTCTTGTTACCCCCTGGTCTACACCCAGCTGCTCTTGTTGCCCCCTGGTCTACACCCAGCTGCTCTTGTTACCCCCTGGTCTACACCCAGCTGCTCCTGTTGCCCCCTGGTCTACACCCAGCTGCTCTTGTTGCCCCCTGGTCTACACCCAGCTGCTCTTGTTGCTCCTGGTCTACACCCAGCTGCTCTTGTTGCCCCCTGGTCTACACCCAGCTGCTCTTGTTGCCCCTGGTCTACACCCAGCTGCTCTTGTTGCCCCTTGGTCTACACCCAGCTGCTCTTGTTGCCCCTGGTCTACACCCAGCTGCTCTTGTTGCCCCCTGGTCTACACCCAGCTGCTCTTGTTGCCCCCTGGTCTACACCCAGCTGCTCTTGTTGCCCCTGGTCTACACCTAGCTGCTCTTGTTACCCCCTGGTCTACACCCAGCTGCTCTTGTTGCCCCTGGTCTACACCCAGCTGCTCTTGTTACCCCCTGGTCTACACCCAGCAGCTCTTGTTGCCCCTGGTCTACACCCAGCTGCTCTTGTTGCCCCCTGGTCTACACCCAGCTGCTCTTGTTTTCCTGGTCTACACCCAGCTGCTCTTGTTGCCCCTGGTCTACACCCAGCTGCTCTTGTTGCCTTCTGGTCTACACCCAGCTGCTCCTGTTGCCCCCTGGTCTACACCCAGCAGCTCTTGTTGCCACTGGGCGACACCCAGCTGCTCTTGTTGCTCCCTGGTCTACACCCAGTTGTTCTTGTTGCTGCTAGTCTACACCCAGCTGCTCTTGTTGCCCATGGTCTACACCCAGCTAGCTGCTCTTGTTGCCCCCTGGTCTACACCCAGCTGCTCTTGTTGCCCCCCTGGTGTACACCCAGCTGCTCTTGTTGCCCCCTGGTCTACACCCAGCTGCTCTTGTTGCCCCTTGTCTACACCCAGCTGCTCTTGTTGCCCCTGGTCTACACCCAGCTGCTCTTGTTGTCCCTGGTCTACACCCAGCTGCTCTTGTTGCCCCCTGGTCTACACCCAGCTGCTCTTGTTACCCCCTGGTCTACACCCAGCTGCTCTTGTTGCCCCTGGTCTACACCCAGCTGCTCTTGTTACCCCCTGGTCTACACCCAGCTGCTCTTGTTGCCCCCTGGTCTACACCCAGCTGCTCTTGTTACCCCCTGGTCTACACCCAGCTGCTCTTGTTGCCCCTGGTCTACACCCAGCTGCTCTTGTTGCCCCTGGTCTACACCCAGCTGCTCTTGTTGCCCCTGGTCTACACCCAGCTGCTCTTGTTACCCCCTGGTCTACACCCAGCTGCTCTTGTTGCCCCTGGTCTACACCCAGCTGCTCTTGTTACCCCCTGGTCTACACCCAGCTGCTCTTGTTGCCCCTGGTCTACACCCAGCTGCTCTTGTTACCCCCTGGTCTACACCCAGCTGCTCCTGTTGCCCCCTGGTCTACACCCAGCTGCTCTTGTTGCCCCCTGGTCTACACCCAGCTGCTCTTGTTGCTCCTGGTCTACACCCAGCTGCTCTTGTTGCCCCCTGGTCTACACCCAGCTGCTCTTGTTGCCCCTGGTCTACACCCAGCTGCTCTTGTTGCCCCTTGGTCTACACCCAGCTGCTCTTGTTGCCCCTGGTCTACACCCAGCTGCTCTTGTTGCCCCCTGGTCTACACCCAGCTGCTCTTGTTGCCCCCTGGTCTACACCCAGCTGCTCTTGTTGCCCCTGGTCTACACCTAGCTGCTCTTGTTACCCCCTGGTCTACACCCAGCTGCTCTTGTTGCCCCTGGTCTACACCCAGCTGCTCTTGTTACCCCCTGGTCTACACCCAGCAGCTCTTGTTGCCCCTGGTCTACACCCAGCTGCTCTTGTTGCCCCCTGGTCTACACCCAGCTGCTCTTGTTTTCCTGGTCTACACCCAGCTGCTCTTGTTGCCCCTGGTCTACACCCAGCTGCTCTTGTTGCCTTCTGGTCTACACCCAGCTGCTCCTGTTGCCCCCTGGTCTACACCCAGCAGCTCTTGTTGCCACTGGGCGACACCCAGCTGCTCTTGTTGCTCCCTGGTCTACACCCAGTTCTTGTTGCTGCTAGTCTACACCCAGCTGCTCTTGTTGCCCATGGTCTACACCCAGCTGCTCTTGTTGCCCCCTGGTCTACACCCAGCTGCTCTTGTTGCCCCCCTGGTGTACACCCAGCTGCTCTTGTTGCCCCCTGGTCTACACCCAGCTGCTCTTGTTGCCCCTGGTCTACACCCAGCTGCTCTTGTTGTCCCTGGTCTACACCCAGCTGCTCTTGTTGCCCCCTGGTCTACACCCAGCTGCTCTTGTTGCCCCCTGGTCTACACCCAGCTGCTCTTGTTGCCCCCTGGTCTACACCCAGCTGCTCTTGTTGCCCCCTGGTCTACACCCAGCTGCTCTTGTTGCCCCCTGGTCTACACCCAGCTGCTCCTGTTGCCCCCTGGTCTACACCCAGCTGCTCTTGTTGCCCCCTGGTCTACACCCAGCTGCTCTTGTTGCCCCCTGGTCTACACCCAGCTGCTCTTGTTGCCCCCTGGTCTACACCCAGCTGCTCTTGTTGCCCCCTGGTCTACACCCAGCTGCTCTTGTTGCCCCCTGGTCTACACCCAGCTGCTCTTGTTGCCCCCTGGTCTACACCCAGCTGCTCTTGTTGCCCCCTGGTCTACACCCAGCTGCTCTTGTTGCCCCCTGGTCTACACCCAGCTGCTCCTGTTGCCCCCTGGTCTACACCCAGCTGCTCTTGTTGCCCCCTGGTCTACACCCAGCTGCTCCTGTTGCTCCTGGTCTACACCCAGCTGCTCTTGTTGCCCCCTGGTCTACACCCAGCTGCTCTTGTTGCCCCTGGTCTACACCCAGCTGCTCTTGTTGCCCCTTGGTCTACACCCAGCTGCTCTTGTTGCCCCTGGTCTACACCCAGCTGCTCTTGTTGCCCCCTGGTCTACACCCAGCTGCTCTTGTTGCCCCCTGGTCTACACCCAGCTGCTCTTGTTGCCCCCTGGTCTACACCCAGCTGCTCTTGTTACCCCCTGGTCTACACCCAGCTGCTCTTGTTGCCCCTTGGTCTACACCCAGCTGCTCTTGTTGCCCCTGGTCTACACCCAGCTGCTCTTGTTACCCCCTGGTCTACACCCAGCTGCTCTTGTTGCCCCTGGTCTACACCCAGCTGCTCTTGTTACCCCCTGGTCTACACCCAGCTGCTCTTGTTGCCCCTGGTCTACACCCAGCTGCTCTTGTTACCCCCTGGTCTACACCCAGCTGCTCTTGTTGCCCCCTGGTCTACACCCAGCTGCTCTTGTTACCCCCTGGTCTACACCCAGCTGCTCTTGTTGCCCCTGGTCTACACCCAGCTGCTCTTGTTGCCCCTGGTCTACACCCAGCTGCTCTTGTTACCCCCTGGTCTACACCCAGCAGCTCTTGTTGCCCCTGGTCTACACCCAGCTGCTCTTGTTGCCCCTGGTCTACACCCAGCTGCTCTTGTTACCCCCGGGTCTACACCCAGCTGCTCTTGTTGCCCCTGGTCTACACCCAGCTGCTCTTGTTGCCCCTGGTCTACACCCAGCTGCTCTTGTTGCTCCTGGTCTACACCCGGCTGTTCTTGTTGCCCCTGGTCTACACCCAGCTGCTCTTGTTGCCCCTGGTCTACACCCAGCTGCTCTTGTTGCTCCTGGTCTACACCCGGCTGTTCTTGTTGCCCCTGGTCTACACCCAGCTGCTCTTGTTGCCCCCTGGTCTACACCCAGCTGCTCTTGGTGCCCCCTGGTCTACACCCAGCTGCTCTTGTTGCCCCTGGTCTACACCCAGCTGCTCTTGTTGCTCCTGGTCTACACCCGGCTGTTCTTGTTGCCCCCTGGTCTACACCCAGCTGCTCTTGTTGCCCCCTGGTCTACACCCAGCTGCTCTTGTTGCCCCCTGGTCTACACCCAGCTGCTCCTGTTGCCCCCTGGTCTACACCCAGCTGCTCTTGTTGCCCCCTGGTCTACACCCAGCTGCTCTTGTTGCCCCCTGGTCTACACCCAGCTGCTCTTGTTGCCCCCTGGTCTACACCCAGCTGCTCTTGTTGCCCCCTGGTCTACATCCAGCTGCTCTTGTTGCCCCCTGGTCTACACCCAGCTGCTCTTGTTGCCCCTGGTCTACACCCAGCTGCTCTTGTTGCCCCCTGGTCTACACCCAGCTGCTCTTGTTGCCCCCTGGTCTACACCCAGCTGCTCCTGTTGCCCCCTGGTCTACACCCAGCTGCTCTTGTTGCCCCCTGGTCTACACCCAGCTGCTCTTGTTGCTCCTGGTCTACACCCAGCTGCTCTTGTTGCCCCCTGGTCTACACCCAGCTGCTCTTGTTGCCCCTGGTCTACACCCAGCTGCTCTTGTTGCCCCTTGGTCTACACCCAGCTGCTCTTGTTGCCTCTGGTCTACACCCAGCTGTTCTTGTTGCCCCCTGGTCTACACCCAGCTGCTCTTGTTGCCCCCTGGTCTACACCCAGCTGCTCTTGTTGCCCCCTGGTCTACACCCAGCTGCTCTTGTTGCCCCCTGGTCTACACCCAGCTGCTCTTGTTACCCCCTGGTCTACACCCAGCTGCTCTTGTTGCCCCCTGGTCTACACCCAGCTGCTCTTGTTGCCCCTGGTCTACACCCAGCTGCTCTTGTTACCCCCTGGTCTACACCCAGCTGCTCTTGTTGCCCCTGGTCTACACCCAGCTGCTCTTGTTACCCCCTGGTCTACACCCAGCTGCTCTTGTTGCCCCTGGTCTACACCCAGCTGCTCTTGTTACCCCCTGGTCTACACCCAGCTGCTCTTGTTGCCCCCTGGTCTACACCCAGCTGCTCTTGTTACCCCCTGGTCTACACCCAGCTGCTCTTGTTGCCCCTGGTCTACACCCAGCTGCTCTTGTTGCCCCTGGTCTACACCCAGCTGCTCTTGTTACCCCCTGGTCTACACCCAGCTGCTCTTGTTGCCCCTGGTCTACACCCAGCTGCTCTTGTTGCCCCTGGTCTACACCCAGCTGCTCTTGTTACCCCCGGGTCTACACCCAGCTGCTCTTGTTGCCCCTGGTCTACACCCAGCTGCTCTTGTTGCCCCTGGTCTACACCCAGCTGCTCTTGTTGCTCCTGGTCTACACCCGGCTGTTCTTGTTGCCCCTGGTCTACACCCAGCTGCTCTTGTTGCCCCTGGTCTACACCCAGCTGCTCTTGTTGCTCCTGGTCTACACCCGGCTGTTCTTGTTGCCCCTGGTCTACACCCAGCTGCTCTTGTTGCCCCCTGGTCTACACCCAGCTGCTCTTGGTGCCCCCTGGTCTACACCCAGCTGCTCTTGTTGCCCCTGGTCTACACCCAGCTGCTCTTGTTGCTCCTGGTCTACACCCGGCTGTTCTTGTTGCCCCCTGGTCTACACCCAGCTGCTCTTGTTGCCCCCTGGTCTACACCCAGCTGCTCTTGTTGCCCCCTGGTCTACACCCAGCTGGTCTTGTTGCCCCCTGGTCTACACCCAGCTGCTCTTGTTGCCCCCTGGTCTACACCCAGCTGCTCTTGTTGCATGACTCACCATACAAATACAACGACCAAATATGTAGAACTCATCCCCTAATGACTTACAAAGTCGTCCAATCCCTACTTTATTGACAATTAGACGCAAGAAGTTGGTTATTTTATCTTGCCAGTGTCCCACCTGCTGCTAACTCACCCAGCATCTTACAGTCTAGAAATACATCGTCGCCACTGTAATTTACTGTATCATTACTTTATGCTCATATTGTAATTGTGTTAATTCATATTCTGGTACCACGAACTACCATTAAGGTAATTTTTGTTCATTATTGATTATTCCTCGTTCTTGGTCCCGCTGTTCGTGACTCCTACAGACCAGGAGACATGGCAGGATGTGCAGAATACCACCGTTGAAGAGCAGAGGTGCAATAGGTACTCTGAGAGAGAACTATCAACATCAGAGGCCCGAGACTGTTCAACACACTTCCACTACACATAAGGGGCATAACTGGCCGACCCCTCACAGTGTTCAAGAGAGAACTATCAACATCAGAGGCCCGAGACTGTTCAACACGCTTCCACTACACATAAGGGGCATAACTGGCCGACCCCTCAGTGTTCAAGAGAGAACTATCAACATCAGAGGCCCGAGACTGTTCAACACGCTTCCACTACACATAAGGGGCATAACTGGCCGACCCCTCACAGTGTTCAAGAGAGAACTTGATAAACACCTCCAACGGATACCTGATCAACTAGGCTGTGATTCATACGCCAGGCTGTGAGCAGCCGCGTCCAAGAGCCTGGTTCACCAGTCAAGCAACGAAGAGATTTGGTCGATCTGAAATGATCGACCAAATAAATGATCTCCCGGAGGGTATAGACTCATTTCTCTCAATGTTTGCTGACGACGCCAAAATTATGGGAAGGATTATGACAGAAGAGGACAGCTTGAGGCTTCAAGAAGACCTGGACAAACTGAAGGAATGGTCTAACAAATGGTTGTTAGAGTTTAACCCAAGCAAATGTAATGTAATGGAGATAGGTGTAGGGAGCAGGAGGCCAGATACAAGGTATTATCTGGGAGATGAAATTCTTCAAGAGTCAGAGAGAGAAAAAAAATTGGGGGGTTGATATGCCGGACCTGTCCCCTGCAGCCCATATCAAGAGGATAACATCAGCGGCATATGCCAGGTTGGCCAACATAAGAACGGCTTTTACAAACTTGTGTAAGGAATCATCCAGAACTTTGTATACCACGTATGTCAGACCAATCCTGGAGTATGCAGCTCCAGCATGGAGTCCATATCTCGTCAAGCATAAGACTAAACTGGAAAAGGTTCAAAGGTTTGCCACCAGACTAGTACCCGAGCTGAGAGGTATGAGCTACGAGGAGAGACTACGGGAATTAAACCTCACGTCTCTGGAAGACAGGAGAGTTACGGAGGACATGATCATCACATTCAAGATTCTGAAAGGAAATGATAGGGTAGACAAAGACAGTTTAGGTAACACAAGGGGCACGCGCCCTAGGGGACACAGATGGAAATTGAGTGTCCAAATGAGCCATAAAGACATTGGAAATTTTTTTTAGTGTCAGAGTGGTTGACAAATGGAATGCATTAGGAAGTGATGTGGTGGAGGCTGACTCCATATACAGTTTTAGGTGTAGATATGATAGAGCCCAGTAGGCTCAGGAACCTGTACACCAGTTGATTGACAGTTGAGAGGCGGGAGCACAGAGCTGAAGCTCCGCCCCCGCAAGGACCACTAGGTGAGTACACAGAGAGACTGAGCCAAGCAGCCAGCAGATAACGCTGGACGAGGCACGTGGAACAAGATGCAGCTGTGAGGCAGTTGACCTCCTGCAGGAACACCTTTGTCTCCACACTGCCCTACGTGACTCCACCTGTGTGTGCCCGCCGTGTACACTGGCATGCTCGTGTGGCCCACCAACAACACCCTCACAGTTGTTGTTTGGTCTCTCTCTCTTTACTAACCCTCAGTCCTTGTTGTACAAGTCACTCCACCGCCTTCATCAACTAACTTGTGGCTGCTCTCGATCTGGGAACTATGTGCGGCTGTCTTATCCACTTGTGTACTCACCTAGTTGTACTCACCTAGTTGTGCTTGCGGGGGTTGAATTTTGGCTCTTTGGCCTCTGGCTATGGCTCTTTGGTCCAGCCTCTCAACCGTCAATCAACTGGTGTACAGGTTCCTGAGCCTATTGGGCTCTATCATATCTACACTTGAAACTGTGTATGGAGTCAGCCTCCACCACATCACTGCCTAATGCATTCCACCTGTTAACTACTCTGACACTGAAAAAGTTCTTTCTAATGTGTGTGTGTGTGTGTGTGTGTGTGTGTGTGTGTGTGTGTGTGTGTGTGTGTGTGTGTGTGTGTGTGTCTGTGTGTGTGTGTGTGTACTCACCTAGTTGTACTCACCTAGTTGTGTTTGTTTTGATTGAGCTCTGGCTCTTTGGTCCCGCCTCTCAACCGTCAATCAACAGGTGTACAGATTCCTGAGCCTATTGGGCTCTATCATATCTACACTTGAAACTGTATGGAGTCAGCCTCCACCACATCACCTCCTAATGCATTCCATTTGTCAACCACTCTGACACTAAAAAAGTTCTTTCTAATATCTCTGTGGCTCATTTGGGCGCTCAAGTTTCCACCTGTGTCCCTTTGTGTGTGTGCCCCTTTTGTTAAATAGCCTGTCTTTATGTACCCTATCAATTCCTTTCAGAATCTTAAATGTGATGATCATGTCCCCCACTCTGTCTTCCTGTGTGTGTGAGTGTGTGTGTGTGTCTCTGTGTCTCTCTCTCTCTCTCTCCCTCACTCTCTCTCTCTCTCTCCCTCACTCTCTCTCTCTCCCTCACTCTCTCTCTCTCTCTCTCTCTCTCTCTCTCTCTCTCTCTCTCTCTCTCTCTCGCTCTCTCTCTCTCTCGCTCTCTCGCTCTCTCGCTCTCTCTCTCTCTCGCTCTCTCTCTTTCTCTCTCTCTCTCTCTCTCTCTCTCTCTCTCTCTCTCTCTCTCTCTCTCTCTCTCTCTCTCTCTCTCTCTCTCTCTCTCTCGGAAAATACTTAAATCCAACATTACAGTCGTGTTACAGGATGAAGCAGGAGCTTCTGTGTACCAGAGCCTTCATATGTTTGGTGGTCCGGAGGTCATCCGTATGTATCCACGTGTTCCAGATGGGTGTCGGCCTCGGAGTAACTGACCACTGATGGCGTGATGCGCATGAGGACGGCGCAGCCTGCATGCGGCTCTTGGCGGCTGAGCTCCTTGTGTTGTGGTTCCCAAGTCCAAGGATATATAACCTAGCAACAAGTGGTAGGACCAAAGATGATATGGGAAGATATATGAGCCAGCGACACACAGGAAGAATATGTGTCATGAGAGAACAAGTTGATAGAATGTGACACAGGAGCAAGCTGGGTTATACTATATGACTCATAGACAAGCAGGGAGGATTTATGAGCCAGGAACACGTGGGCAGGATATGGTGGGCAGGATGTACGTGGAGGAGTAAAAAGTTCATTATAACTCACCACAAGTGGGCGTCATGAAGGCTAACAATAATGTTACGGTATATACAACATTGTATACGATGTTATATCAAGCGATTTGTAAAAATGGTAGAAAACGATTGAAATATTTTGTTCTGTTCAAAACTATTGAACCTACGGCAAAAACTTGTATGTGAGTGTGTGTGTGTGAGTGTATGTGTGTGTGTTTACTAGTTGTGTTTACTAGTTGTGTTTTTGCGGGGGTTGAGCTTTGCTCTTTCGGCCCGCCTCTCAACTGTCAATCAACTGTTTACTAACTACTTTTTTTTTTCTTTCTTCCACACCACACACACACACACACACACACAGGGTATCTTATCTAGGGTAGATAAAGACAGTCTATTTAACACAAGGGGAACACGCACAAGGGGACACAGGTGGAAACTGAGTGCCCAAATGAGCCACAGAGATATTAGAAAGAACTTTTTTAGTGTCAGAGTGGTTGACAAATGGAATGCACTAGGAAGTGATGTGGTGGAGGCTGACTCCATACACAGTTTCAAGTGTAGATATGACAAAGCCCGATAGGCTCATGAATCTGTACACCTGTTGATTGACGGTTGAGAGGCGGGACCAAAGAGCCAGAGCTCAACCCCCGCAAACACAACTAGGTGAGTACAACTAGGTGAGTACACACACACACACACACACACACACCCCAGGAAGCAGCCCGTGACAGCTGACTAACTCCCAGGTACCTATTTACTGCTAGGTAACAGGGGCACTTAGGGTGAAAGAAACTTTGCCCATTTGTTTCTGCCTCGTGCGGGAATCGAACCCGCGCCACAGAATTACGAGTCCTGCGCGCTATCCACCAGGCTACGAGGCCCCCTTGCACACACACTGTGTGTGAGTGTGTGTGAGAGTGCATATGTGTGTGTGAGTGTATGTGTGTAATTACCTAAGTGTAGTTACAGGATGTGAGCTACGCTCGTGATGTCAGGTGGTGAAACTACACACGAATTTGGTCTCTACCACAACCTCACTTTTATTGTTACATATATATACAAGAGTTGTTACACTCTTGTACAGCCACCAGCACGCACAGCGTTGCCGGCTGGTCCTTAATCCTAATTTTCCCCAGAACACGACCCGCCAAATCGTTTAACAACCAGGTACCCATTCACTGCTGGGTGAACAGTGGCTACAGTTAAGAACTGGCACCCCAACCCGTCCTCGACTCAAGTCCATTACATCCAGCGGTCGACCCCACAGACGCATTCATAAATTTTTACATGCTGTTCAGTCAAAACGGGAATTTTCTCAAATATAACTTAATCTATATAATTAAAAATGCAAATGTTCGTTTGTTCACAATCGCTAATCTCTGAAAGTTCTTCACCGATTGCTTTGAAATTTTGACACAACGTTCCATTCGAATACGCGCGTGTTTTTATATACCTACTATATAGATGCCACACTTGTGACAGATAAAAACATTTTTTTTTTTTTTTAAACATGCTTTTTTTTTAAACAGCGCCATCTGTTGCATGTGAGAGCAACACACGCTATAATAACTATGTTACGATTCCATTTCAATGTTTTTTATTGCATTGATAAACTGAATTTTCATAGATTTCGATTTATTTTCATTTTGATTTAATTATTTTGTGTGACATTGCGTTGGAATTAAGCTGTGTTGTTTACCATACTGTTCATTTAGTGAGCTTATTTATTTTTTTAATTTTTAATTTTTTGTTTCAATTTGTTTTCAACTGTTCTACTTATTTTTCAGTGATGGGAACATCAGATCATTTGGGAACGCGTCGGACGAGGGAGTGGAGAATGGTGGAGGGGACAATGGGACAGGAGTGGGGAATGGTAGGGACGAGGGGATGGGAGAGTAGAGAATGGTTGGGAGGACAAGGGAACTGGGAAGTGGGGGATAGTGGGGAGGACTAGGGGACGGAGGAGGGGAGAATGCTTGAGAGGATGAGGGGACAGGGGAGGGGGGGAATGGTGGGGGAGGATAAGGGGGACGAGGCATGGGGGGGGGGAAATGGTGGGGACAGGGGAGGGTTGCTGAGCCACAGCAACGCGTGGTCCGGTACAGCTATGTATAATATATTAACATATTGTGCATATATAGGCATAGGTTAGGTTAGGTGTTTAGGTTCTGTTGGCGATTATTTGTATTTGTAGTACGTGGGTGAAGCATTTATAGTGTTGTGGTTCGAACAAAATTGTTCAGTGACGCACTTGTTCCGGAAGTGTTCGAACGAAAGCAGTTGTGAGTCGTGTGTAAACCGTTTTTCATTCATAAACAGCTGGGGTTGGCGGGTGGATGGAATCACTTTTGGGTTTTTGTTTGGAGGACGGGCTGGGCACCCAGTCCATCCTCCCCGGCAAGGATACGAACCCAGGCCAAAGCCCTCGAGAAGCGCCGGGTGAGTGCTTTACCACTGCGCCACGGAGACTTGTTCCAACCCTCAGCTACCACTCTCTTTGCAAAAAGTGAAGTTTCTAATATTTTTTCGGCAGCTTTGTTTCCTGAGCTTGAATATATGTTCTCTTGTTCTTGACGTTCCTGATTTCAAGAACAAGCTCTTCAACCTATTTATCAATTTAGTCGATTCCCGTTACTATTTTGTACGTAGTGATCATATCACCTCTTTTTCTTCTGTGTGTGTACACACTTATTTGTGTCTGAACTATAGATCACTAGCTCTTGGACCCCACCTTTCTAGCCGCCGGTTGTGTAAAGGAATGACTCCTGTCCTATTTCCTTATCGTAATTACAATTATAATTATGAAGAGTTTGCTTCTACAACCTGCCCCCTTTACTTCCTTCCATTTTTACACTATTACGCTAAATTAAAACTTTCTAACATCTCTATGACTCATCTGAGTCTCAACCTTCCACCCATGCCCCCTTGTGCTGGTATTTAGTGTAAACATTTCTTCTATTTCCACTGTCACTTTCTCTAGGTATTATGTACGTCATTATCATGTCTCTCCCCCCCCCCTTCTCTTCCCTGTTTTCTAGTGTCGTCAGGTTCATCTCTACCAGTCGTTCTTCATACCCCATCCCTCGCAATTCTAGGACGGACGAGTCTCGTCGTAAACTTCTGAACCGTTTTCAATTTCCTTGTGTGTTTCTTCAGGTGGGGACTCCATGATGGCGCAGCATACTCCTTATGCACTGGTCTCACGTAGGCAGTGTAAAGGGCTCTAAATGCCTCCTTACTTAGGATCCTGAATGATCTTCTAACTTTTGCTAGCGCAGAGTACGCTGCTGACATTATCCCATTTGTGTGTGCCTCTGGAGTTATATTTGGTGTTACGTCCACTCCCAGGTCCCTCTCTGGCGTCGTCAGAGAGGGAGGGGGCGGGGAGTGGGGGGGAGAGAACAAGCCGACGGCAAGTTAAAGGTGTGAACGCCGGGGTGGAGGTGGGGCGGTGTGGGTGTGAATATAAATTAGAAGGCGCTGGTGCGTAGGCAGGGTGGGGCTGTGTGGGTGGGGGCGGAGCTCTGTGGGCGTACTCCTCACCAAGTTGTACTCACCTGGTTGTATTCGCGGGGGATGAACCACGGCTCTTGGTTCCCGACTCTCATGAACTCTCATTCGAGTGGTTCCAGATCCTAACAGACTGTCATATTTACATTTATAGCTTGGTACGGAGTCTGCCTCCATCACCTCACTTCTCACCGCACCACAGTTGATGGCTACTCTCACACTGAAAATATTCTGTGTAATGTCTGTGTGTCTCATGTGGGTACATAGTGTCCCTCTGTGAGCCATAGTGCGTGTACTGTCCCTGGCTGGTCTGTCCTTGTCTGTGGTGTGTGTGTGTCCCCTCACTACTGTGTGTGTGTTCCCTCACTACTGTGTGTGTGTCCCCTCACTACTGTGTGTCCCCTCACTACTGTGTGTGTGTCCCCTCACTACTGTGTGTGTGTTCCCTTACTACTGTGTGTGTCCCCTCACTACTGTGTGTGTGTTCCCTCACTACTGTGTGTGTGTTCCCTCACTACTGTGTGTGTGTTCCCTCACTACTGTGTGTGTGTTCCCTCACTACTGTGTGTGTGTCCCCTCACTACTGTGTGTGTGTCCCCTCACTACTGTGTGTGTGTCCCCTCACTACTGTGTGTGTGTTCCCTCACTACTGTGTGTGTGTCCCCTCACTACTGTGTGTGTCCCCTCACTACTGTGTGTGTGTCCCCTCACTACTGTGTGTGTGTCCCCTCACTACTGTGTGTGTGTCCCCTCACTACTGTGTGTGTGTTCCCTCACTACTGTGTGTGTGTCCCCTCACTACTGTGTGTGTGTCCCCTCACTACTGTGTGTGTGTCCCCTCACTACTGTGTGTGTGTCCCCTCACTACTGTGTGTGTGTCCCCTCACTACTGTGTGTGTGTTCCCTCACTACTGTGTGTGTGTCCCCTCACTACTGTGTGTGTGTTCCCTCACTACTGTGTGTGTGGCTGGACACAGTCGGGCTCCCACAACTCCAGGTAACACCATCCCTGGATTACCTCCTACTTTACAGTACCTTGCCTTGATTCCGGGGGTCAAGGTCACAGCGGCCCGGTCTCTACACTTTGTTTAGTATATATAACACAAAAATAATAAAAACTTTTTTTTTAACTATATACCATTGCGCACTGATCTTGTGGAAAATTAACATAAATTTTCTGCTATTCATACTTTGTCCGTAGTAGCATAAAACAGACGATCATTCCACAGTGTCGTGGCACTGTTGACTAAGGCGCCGCTGGGAACATCCCGTGCGCAGGTTCGAACCCTCATCACGGCCCTTGTGGATTTGTTCATTTGATATATCACGCTATTGTGAAGTCTGTGTGTACAGATAATGTATTGACTTTCTGCAGCTTTGATTTAGCGGTCTGTTGGTCCCTCTGTATGTTTACTCTCATTGAAATCCTGGAGTCATGTGCATAGTATGATATGGTACTATAGTTAGTGTCCTTGTGTGTGTGGTGAGGGTGAGGGAATGGTACTGGAGTATGCACAGTACCCTGGGGTACTGGTGTAAGCACAGTACCCTGGGGTACTGGTGTAAGCACAGTACCCTGGGGTACTGGAGTAAGAACAGTACCCTGGGGTACTGGAGTATGCACAGTACCCTGGGGTACTGGTGTAAGCACAGTACCCTGGGGTACTGGTGTAAGCACAGTACCCTGGGGTACTGGAGTATGCACAGTACCCTGGGGTACTGGTGTAAGCACAGTACCCTGGGGTACTGGAGTAAGCACAGTACCCTGGGGTACTGGTGTAAGCACAGTACTCTGGGGTACTGGAGTAAGCACAGTACCCTGGGGTACTGGTGTAAGCACAGTACCCTGGGGTACTGGTGTAAGCACAGTACCCTGGGGTACTGGAGTAAGCACAGTACCCTGGGGTACTGGAGTAAGCACAGTGCCCAGGGGGTACTGGAGTATGCACAGTACCCTGGGGTACTGGTGTAAGCACAGTACCCTGGGGTACTGGTGTAAGCACAGTACCCTGGGGTACTAGTGTAAGCACAGTACCCAGGGGATACTGGAGTAAGCACAGTACCCTGGGGTACTGGTGTAAGCACAGTACCCTGGGGTACTGGAGTAAGCACAGTACCCTGGGGTACTGGTGTAAGCACAGTACCCTTGGGTACTGGAGTAAGCACAGTACCCTGGGGTACTGGAGTAAGCACAGTACCCTGGGGTACTGGTGTAAGCACAGTACCCTGGGGTACTGGAGTAAGCACAGTACCCTGGGGTACTGGAGTAAGCACAGTACCCTGGGGTACTGGTGTAAGCACAGTACCCTGGGGTACTGGAGTAAGCACAGTACCCTGGGGTACTGGAGTAAGCACAGTACCCTGGGGTACTGGTGTAAGCACAGTACCCTGGGGTACTGGAGTAAGCACAGTACCCTGGGGTACTGGAGTAAGCACAGTACCCAGGGGGTACTGGAGTATGCACAGTACCCTGGGGTACTGGT
The DNA here is from genome assembly GCF_040958095.1 of Procambarus clarkii. Classification (NCBI taxonomy): domain Eukaryota; kingdom Metazoa; phylum Arthropoda; class Malacostraca; order Decapoda; family Cambaridae; genus Procambarus; species Procambarus clarkii. Next base: position 14,083,185 of record NC_091171.1, read on the forward strand.
GTAAGCACAGTACCCTGGGGTACTGGAGTAAGCACAGTACCCTGGGGTACTGGAGTAAGCACAGTACCCTGGGGGCACTGTGCTTCTCACGCTCGATGATCCACAGTTGATTTTGTTGACTATTAATCTTTGGCTTCTATTTGTTATGAAAATGAAGATCCATCTTCCAACTTTGCCGCTAATTCCCTTCGTGCGAACTTTGTCTGCGATAACACTGTGGTTACGTTTGTCGAAAGTTTTCACGAAATCCGTGAATATTACACAGGTGTTTTGTGCTGTATGGCATCTGTAGCCACGACATCGTGGTCCAGCAGTTGTCAGAGGCGGGAGCACCTGGGGCCAGATTCACGAAAGCACTTGCGCAAGCACTTACGAACGTGTACATCTTTCCTCAATCTTTGACGGCTTTGGTTACATTTATTAAACAGTTTAAAAGCATGAAAACTTCCCAATCAACTGTTGTTGTTATTATAAACAGCCTCCTGGCGCTTCGGAGCTCATTAACTGTTTAATAATTGTAAACAAAGCGGCCAAAGATTAAGAAAAGATGTACAGGTTCGTAAGTGCTTTCGTGAATCTGGCCCCCCGGCCCTGAGCACATGTTGTGTAGTGTTACACAGTCGCTGTGGCTGTGTGTTTTGTGCTCTTGCTTCTTAACACACTTTCAAAGGTTTGCACCATGTTTGATGTCAGTTGTATCGGTGTATAGTTGTCGCGTCTGTCTTATTACGTCCTGTGTGTAGTGGCACAATCTCCGGTGTCCCAAGAGTGACGGGGGTAATACCAGTGTCTAGCACCTCGTCTCCAATTGATACTTTGGGCCTATCTTGAGGTTATCGTGAGATGATTTCGGGGCTTTAGTGTCCCCGCGGCCCGGTCCTCGACCAGGCCTCCACCCCCAGGAAGCAGCCAGTGACAGCTGACTAACACCCAGGTACCAATTTTACTGCTAGGTAACAGGGGCATAGGGTAAAAGAAACTCTGCCCATTGTTTCTCGCCGGCGCCTGGGATCGAACCCAGGACCACAGGATCACAAGTCCAGCGTGCAATTTTGTATGAACATACAACTCCATTAAATCAGGTTGAGGATTGCATGGGCACGATGTCCACGACCACTTGAGAGTCGTGTAGGGCCAGTGTGACGTGTGAGATATTATGGTCCCATGTTGTTATGGTCCAAGTTCAGGAGGCACTGATGCTGGGCTGGCTTGCTGTCACCCTCTCTGGTGCCCTCCAGCACCGTCTGGCGCGCGCGACAACGCTCTCCTGAGTTGTCATGAACCATTTTGTATGGTGGGGCTCCGACCCTCCAGGGGGGGGGGGGACTCAGGCAACATGCTCCCTGGAGTACGGAACACTCCCCATGAAGGAGCAGCAGCGGGTAATAAAGTAGTATTGTTCAGTGGTGGACTACGAGGCCCGGGCCCGGGTTATTGGCGCGAACCGTATAACACTGAGACGTGTTGGGACTGTTCAACCCCAGCCCCCCCCCCCCCCGTGTACCACAGTGGGGCTGGTGTGGTACACGGGGCACAGGATTAAGTGATCAGTGTGCTGTCCACTCAGCCACCAGCGCCCCGTAAGCGCCCCCGTGTGTGTGTGTGTGTGTGTGTGTGTGTACTCACCTAGTTGTACTCACCTAGTTGTGCTTACGGGGGTTGAGCTCTGGCTCTTTGGTCCCGCCTCTCAACCGTCAATCAACTGGCGTACAGATTCCTGAGCCTACTGGGCTCTATCATATCTACATTTGAAACTGTGTATGGAGTCAGCCTCCACCACATCACTGCCTAATGCATTCCACCTGGTAACTACTCTGACACTGAAAAAGTTCTTTCTAACGTCTCTGTGGCTCATGTGGGTACTCAGTTTCCACCTGTGTCCCCTTGTTCGCGTCCCACCAGTGTTGAATAGTTCATCCTTGTTTACCCGGTCGATTCCTCTGAGGATTTTGTAGGTTGTGATCATGTCTCCCCTTACTCTTCTGTCTTCCAGTGTCGTAAGGTGCATTTCCCGCAACCTTTCCTCGTAACTCATGCCTCTTAGTTCTGGGACTAGTCTAGTGGCATACCTTTGGACTTTTTCCAGTTTCGTCTTGTGCTTGACAAGGTACGGGCTCCATGCTGGGGCCGCATACTCCAGGATTGGTCTTACATATGTGGTGTACAAGATTCTGAATGATTCCTTACACAGGTTCCTGAACGCCATTCTGATGTTAGCCAGCCTCGCATAAGCCGCAGACGTTATTCTTTTTATGTGGGCTTCAGGAGACAGGTTTGGTGTGATATCAACTCCTAGATCTTTCTCTCTGTCCGTTTCATTAAGTACTTCATCTCCTATTCTGTATCCTGTGTCTGGCCTCCTATTTCCACTGCCTAGTTTCATTACTTTGCATTTACTCGGGTTGAACTTCAACAGCCATTTGTTGGACCATTCACTCAGGGGTCACTTCTGTGTGTGTGCGTGTGTGCGTGTGTGTGTGTGTGTGTGTGTGTGTGTGTGTGTGTGTGTGTGTGTGTGTGTGTGTGTGTGTGTGTGTACTCACCTAGTTGTGTCTGCAGGATCGAGCATTGACTCTTGGATCCCGCCTTTCGAGCATCGGTTGTTTACAGCAATGACTCCTGTCCCATTTCCCTATCATACCTGGTTTTAAAATTATGAATAGTATTTGCTTCCACAACCTGTTCCTGAAGTGCATTCCATTTCCCCACTACTCTCACGCTAAAAGAAAACTTCCTAACATCTCTGTGACTCATCTGAGTTTCAAGCTTCCATCCATGTCCTCTCGTTCTGTTACTATTCCGTGTGAACATTTCGTCTATGTCCACTCTGTCAATCCCTCTGAGTATCTTATACGTTCCTATCATGTCCCCCCTCTCCCTTCTTCTTTCTAGTGTCGTAAGGCACAGTTCCCTCAGGCGCTCCTCATACCCCCTCCCTCGTAGCTCTGGGGCGAGTCTCGTTGCCTCGTTGTGTGTGTGTGTGTGTGTGTGTGTGTGTGTGTGTGTGTGTGTGTGTGTGTGTGTGTGTGTGTGTGTGTGTGTGTGTGTGTGTGTGTGTGTACTCACCTATATGTACTCACCTATATGTGCTTGCAGGATCGAGCATTGACTCTTGGATCCCGCCTTTCTAGCTATCGGTTGTTTACAGCAATGACTCCTGTCCCATTTCCCTATCATACCTAGTTTTAAAAGTATGAATAGTATTTGCTTCCACAACCTGTTCCCCAAGTGCATTCCATTTTTCTACTACTCTCACGCTAAAAGAAAACTTCCTAACATCTCTGTGACTCATCTGAGTTTCCAGTTTCCACCCATGTCCCCTCGTTCTGTTATTATTACGTGTGAACATTTCATCTATTTCCACTTTGTCAATTCCCCTGAGTATTTTATATGTCCCTATCATATCTTCTCTCTCCCTTCTTTTCTCTAGTGTCGTAAGGTTCAGTTCCTTCAGCCGCTCTTCATATCCCATCCCTCGTAGCTCTGGGACAAGCCTCGTCGCAAACCTCTGAACCTTCTCCAGTTTCTTTATGTGTTTCTTCAGGTGGGGGCTCCATGATGGCGCGGCATACTCTAAGACGGGTCTCACGTAGGCAGTGTAAAGCGCCCTAAAAGCTTCTTCATTTAGGTTTCTGAATGAAGTTCTAATTTTCGCCAGTGTAGAGTACGCTGCTGTCGTTATCCTATTTATATGTGCCTCAGGAGTTAGATTAGGTGTCACATCCACTCCCAGGTCTCTTTCTCGAATCGTTACAGGTAGGCTGTTCCCCTTCATTGTGTACTGTCCCTTTGGTCTCCTGTCACCTGATCCCATTTCCATAACTTTACATTTACTGGTGTTAAACTCCAGTAGCCATTTCCCTGACCATCTCTGCAGCCTGTTTAAGTCCTCTTGGAGGATCCTACAATCCTCGTCTGTCACAACTCTTCTCATTAATTTTGCGTCATCTGCAAACATTGACATGTATGATTCCACTCCTGTAAACATATCATTTACGTAAATTAGAAAGAGGATTGGTCCCAGCACCGATCCTTGAGGTACTCCACTTGTTACTGTTCGCCAGTCCGACTTTTCGCCCCTTACCATTACCCTCTGGCTCCTTCCTGTTAGGTAGTTCTTCACCCATACTAGGGCCTTTCCGCTTACTCCTGCCTGCCTCTTAAGTTTGTATAGCAGTCTCATGTGCGGTACTGTATCAAAGGCCTTTTGGCAGTCAAGAAATATGCAGTCTGCCCAGCCTTCTCTGTCCTGCCTTATCCTTGTTACTTTATCATAGAATTCTAAAAGGTTTGTTAGGCATGATTTCCCTGTCCAGAACCCATGTTTGTGCTTGTTTACAAACCCAATGCTCTCCAGGTGCTCAACAAGTCTTAGCCTAATTATTCTTTCAAGTATTTTGCAGGGGATGCTTGTCAGTGATACGGGTCTGTAGTTAAGTGCCTCCTCCCTATCACCCTTTTTGAAAATCGGTACGACATTTGCCTCCTTCCAGCAACTGGGCAATTCTCCCGACATAAGTGACTCATTAAAGATCATTGCCAGAGGCACGCTGAGAGCCTGCGCTGCCTCTTTGAGTATCCACGGTGATACTTTGTCTGGTCCAACAGCTTTATTTGCATCCAGTGTTGTCAACTGTTTCATTACATCCTCTGCTGTCACCTCTATATCCGATAGTCTTTCATCTTGGGTAATCTCTTCTAACAATGGGAGCTGCTCAGGCTCGGTTGTGAACACTCCATGGAATTTTGCATTCAGTACCTCGCAGATTTCCTTGTCGCTTTCTGTATATGCCCCTTCTGTTTTCCTCAGTCTTGTCACTTGGTCATTTACCGACATCTTCCTTCTTATATGGCTATGTAGTAATTTTGGTTGCTTTTTCGCTTTGACTGCAATATCGTTCTCATAATTCCTTTCCGACACTCGTCTTATGTTAATGTAATCATTCCTAGCTCTGTTACATCTAATCCTGTTGTCCTCTGTCCTTTGTCTTCTGTACTTCCTCCACTCCCTCCTGCTTCTCACCTTTGCTTCCTGACACTGTCAATTAAACCATGGGTTATTATATTCCCTCCTGCTTTTTTCCTTTATTGTTGGAATAAATCTATCTTCAGCCTCCTTGCATTTCAATATGACTTGGTTCATCATACCTTGCACTGTTTTTCCTCTAAGTTCTTCCTCCCACTGCACTTCTCCCAGGTAGTCCCTTATCCTTCTGTAGGCCCCTTTTCTGTAATCAAGTCTCCTTTCCCGGACCTCTTGTCCTTTGGTCACAATTTTAAGCTCCATCATGTAGTCAAAGGCTAGGACACAATGGTCACTAGCTCCTAGTGGTATTTCATGTTCCAACTGCTCGATGTCTTCTACATTCTGAGTGATAATGAGATCTAATAGGCTGGGCGTATCCCCTCCTCTTTCCCTAGTATCTTCTTTCACATGCTGTGTTAGGAAATTCCTGTCAATAACGTCTACCAGCTTCGCTCCCCAGGTCTCCTCCCCGCCATGGGGATTCCTCGTTTCCCAATTTATCTCTCCGTGATTTAGGTCCCCCATGACCAGCAGCTTCGCTCTCATTCTATGCGCTAAAGTTGCTGCCCTCTGCAGTTCATCCATACATGTCTTGTTGCTGTCCTCGTACTCCTGCCTGGGCCTTCTACTGTTTGGTGGGGGATTGTAGAGTATCAAGATTACAATCTTCTTCCCATCCACTGTCAGAGTTCCATGTATGAAGCTTGTGCTTTCATTGGTACCCGGATTTTCCAGCTCATCAAACTTCCATTTCCGCTTTATTAGTAGTGCCACTCCTCCTCCCTGTCTCTGTGTCCTTTCCACTTGGATATGGAAGTGTGTTTGAAACTGTTAATAAAGACTAGAGAATATTTGTGTACAGTATTCACAGGAAGTTACAATGTACAGGTGGATCACACTGAGCGAGTCTCACACTACATAACGGTTCGTCTAAGGCTTCATGTTGACTTGAGGAACAGTTGTCTGAGAGCGAGACACCAAGTCTAAACCTCTAAATGTGATCTCTGAGGAAGAATTTTGGGAAAAACAGTAAGGAATCACAGCGAACTTCAAGTTGGCCAGAAAATCCTCAACTTTTATGTGTGGTACCTCCAGAAAAGCCTGTATTGGCCCAAAGTTCACACACACTTGGTAAATAAATTCCAACTTTTAAAGTCAATAATACCACCTTGGGGAGCTTTTGTTATAACTGCTTGTGTGTAGGTGGTGGTGGCTGGAACTGTCTTCCCCCACCTGCACCACTGTACCTCCCCACCTGCACCACTGTACCTCCCCACCTGCACCACTGTACCTCCCCACCTGCACCACTGTACCTCCCCACCTGCACCACTGTACCTCCCCACCTGCACCACTGTACCTCCCCCACCTGCACCACTCTCCCTCCCCACCTGCACCACACTACCTCCCCACCTGCACCACTGTACCTCCCCACCTGCATCACTCTCCCTCCCCACCTGCACCACTGTACCTCCCCCACCTGCACCACTGTACCTCCCCCACCTGCACCACTGTACCTCCCCCACCTGCACCACTCTCCCTCCCCACCTGCACCACTGTACCTCCCCACCTGCACCACTGTACCTCCCCACCTGCATCACTCTCCCTCCCCACCTGCACCACTGTACCTCCCCACCTGCACCACTGTACCTCCCCACCTGCACCACTCTCCCTCCCCACCTGCACCATTGTACCTCCCCACCTGCACCACTGTACCTCCCCCACCTGCACCACACTACCTCCCCACCTGCACCACTCTCCCTCCCCACCTGCACCACTGTACCTCCCCCCCTGCACCACTGTACCTCCCTACCTGCACCACTGTACCTCCCCACCTGCACCACTCTCCCTCCCCACCTGCACCACTGTTGTCGTGACGCTGAACCCCGGTTCATTCCGAACACAGCGATTACACAACACATAACACCTTGCCTCAGCACCCGTTACTACCACCGTGTACTCCTACACACACCAGACCCTTGAGGCGTACCACTAGGTTTGTACTGGAACACAATGAATGAACATACGGAAGGTATTTAAAGGCCGTCGGATTTTGTCATTTAATTACAAAGAATAGACTCTGACAAATAATACTATATTAATTAACATACTCTATTAGGTCAATACACTTCCAATACCCATAGACCACTTGACCTCCGCGATCACCACACACACTCGTAACTTCCGCCTAAGTCCCTAATACGGAATGATTACTACAACGCTCCACACCCGGTTAGTCTTACATTCAATACTCACATACTGCAGACTTAACTTGGTCACTAAGATCACAACAGGCTCTCGCATAGCTGTCTGCTACACTTCGCTGCTGCCACAACCGGGGATCCAAAAGGACTTGCTCGTTCAACTTCCACAATCAGACTGACTCCAGTCAGCCATCTCCCTCAACCATTTCACCCCACCTCTCAAGGAAGGTATAATCCGATTAACCTTATCCCTAGAGAGGTAATCTTGTTCCTAGAAGCCTGACGAAGAATAATTCCTCTTTCCAGGAATTAATCATTTGGCTAAACAGCTTCGGTCTTAATCCATTGACCTTTCTTAGATATGTGATCCATAGTCTGTCTACTTACATGAACTTCCAATCATCATTCGTTAAGTGTTGTAGTAATGATCCTCTAGCTAATAATTCCTACTAACTTGTGGATTACAACACCGTACCTCCCCACCTGCACCACTCTCCCTCCCCCCCCCCTGCACCACTGTACCTCCCCCACCTGCACCACTGTACCTCCCCACCTGCACCACTCTCCCTCTCCACCTGCACCACTGTACCTCCCCCACCTGCACCACTGTACCTCCCCACCTGCACCACTCTCCCTCCCCACCTGCACCACTCTCCCTCCCCACCTGCACCACTGTACCTCCCCACCTGCACCACTCACCCTCCCCACCTGCACCACTCTCCCTCCCCACCTGCACCACTGTACCTCCCCCCCCTGCACCACTGTACCTCCCTACCTGCACCACTGTACCTCCCCACCTGCACCACTCTCCCTCCCCACCTGCACCACTGTACCTCCCCACCTGCACCACTGTACCTCCCCCCCTGCACCACTGTACCTCCCTACCTGCACCACTGTACCTCCCCACCTGCACCACTCTCCCTCCCCACCTGCACCACTGTACCTCCCCACCTGCACCACTGTACCTCCCCACCTGCACCACTCTCCCTCCCCCCCTGCACCCCTCTCCCTCCCCACCTGCACAACTGTACCTCCCCACCTGCACCACTGTACCTCCCCCCCTGCACCACTGTACCTCCCCACCTGCACCACTGTACCTCCCCCCCTGCACCACTGTACCTCCCCACCTGCCCCACTCTACCTCCCCACCTGCACCACTCTCCCTCCCCCCCTGCACCCCTCTCCCTCCCCACCTGCACAACTGTACCTCCCCACCTGTACCACTGTACCTCCCCCCCTGCACCACTGTACCTCCCTACCTGCACCACTGTACCTCCCCACCTGCACCACTCTCCCTCCCCACCTGCACCACTGTACCTCCCCACCTGCACCACTGTACCTCCCCCCCTGCACCACTGTACCTCCCTACCTGCACCACTGTACCTCCCCACCTGCACCACTCTCCCTCCCCACCTGCACCACTGTACCTCCCCACCTGCACCACTGTACCTCCCCACCTGCACCACTCTCCCTCCCCCCCCTGCACCCCTCTCCCTCCCCCCCTGCACCCCTCTCCCTCCCCACCTGCACCACTGTACCTCCCCCCCTGCACCACTGTACCTCCCCCCCTGCACCACTGTACCTCCCCACCTGCACCACTGTACCTCCCCCCCTGCACCACTGTACCTCCCCACCTGCACCACTCTACCTCCCCACCTGCACCACTGTACCTCCCCACCTGCACCACTCACCCTCCCCACCTGCACCACTCTCCCTCCCCACCTGCACCACTGTACCTCCCCCCCTGCACCACTGTACCTCCCTACCTGCACCACTGTACCTCCCCACCTGCACCACTCTCCCTCCCCACCTGCACCACTGTACCTCCCCACCTGCACCACTGTACCTCCCCCCCCTGCACCACTGTACCTCCCTACCTGCACCACTGTACCTCCCCACCTGCACCACTCTCCCTCCCCACCTGCACCACTGTACCTCCCCACCTGCACCACTGTACCTCCCCACCTGCACCACTCTCCCTCCCCCCCTGCACCCCTCTCCCTCCCCACCTGCACAACTGTACCTCCCCACCTGCACCACTGTACCTCCCCCCCTGCACCACTCTCCCTCCCCACCTGCACCACTCTCCCTCCCCACCTGCACCACTGTACCTCCCCACCTGCACCACTGTACCTCCCCACCTGCACCACTCTCCCTCCCCCCTGCACCCCTCTCCCTCCCCACCTGCACCACTGTACCTCCCCACCTGTACCACTGTACCTCCCCACCTGCACCACTGTACCTCCCCACCTGCACCACTGTACCTCCCCACCTGCACCACTGTACCTCCCCACCTGCACCACTGTATCTCCCCACCTGCACCACTGTACCTCCCCACCTGCACCACTGTACCTCCCCACCTGCACCACTGTACCTCCCCACCTGCACCACTGTACCTCCCTACCTGCACCACTCTCTCTCCCCACCTGCACCATTGTACCTCCCCCCCTGCACCACTCTCCCTCCCCACCTGCACCACTGTACCTCCCCACCTGCACCACTCTCCCTCCCCACCTGCACCACTCTCCCTCCCCACCTGCACCATTGTACCTCCCCCCCTGCACCACTCTCCCTCCCCACCTGCACCACTGTACCTCCCCACCTGCACCACTCTCCCTCCCCACCTGCACCACTGTACCTCCCCACCTGCACCACTCTCCCTCCCCACCTGCACCACTGTACCTCCCCACCTGCACCACTGTACCTCCCCACCTGCACCATTGTACCTCCCACCTGCACCACTGTACCTCCCCCCCTGCACCACTGTACCTCCCACCTGCACCACTGTACCTCCCTACCTGCACCACTCTCCCTCCCCACCTGCACCACTGTACCTCCCCACCTGCACCACTGTACCTCCCCACCTGCACCACTGTACCTCCCCACCTGCACCACTGTACCTCCCCACCTGCACCACTGTACCTCCCCACCTGCACCACTGTACCTCCCCACCTGCACCACTGTACCTCCCCACCTGCACCACTGTACCTCCCCACCTGCACCACTGTACCTCCCCACCTGCACCACTGTACCTCCCTACCTGCACCACTCTCCCTCCCCACCTGCACCACTCTCCCTCCCCACCTGCACCACTGTACCTCCCCACCTGCACCACTGTACCTCCCCACCTGCACCACTCTCCCTCCCCACCTGCACCACTGTACCTCCCCACCTGCACCACTCTCCCTCCCCACCTGCACCACTGTACCTCCCCACCTGCACCACTCTCCCTCCCCCCCCCTGCACCACTGTACCTCCCCCACCTGCACCACTGTACCTCCCCACCTGCACCACTCTCCCTCTCCACCTGCACCACTGTACCTCCCCCACCTGCACCACTGTACCTCCCCACCTGCACCACTCTCCCTCCCCACCTGCACCACTCTCCCTCCCCACCTGCACCACTGTACCTCCCCACCTGCACCACTCACCCTCCCCACCTGCACCACTCTCCCTCCCCACCTGCACCACTGTACCTCCCCCCCTGCACCACTGTACCTCCCTACCTGCACCACTGTACCTCCCCACCTGCACCACTCTCCCTCCCCACCTGCACCACTGTACCTCCCCACCTGCACCACTGTACCTCCCCCCCTGCACCACTGTACCTCCCTACCTGCACCACTGTACCTCCCCACCTGCACCACTCTCCCTCCCCACCTGCACCACTGTACCTCCCCACCTGCACCACTGTACCTCCCCACCTGCACCACTCTCCCTCCCCCCCTGCACCCCTCTCCCTCCCCACCTGCACAACTGTACCTCCCCACCTGCACCACTGTACCTCCCCCCCTGCACCACTGTACCTCCCCACCTGCACCACTGTACCTCCCCCCCTGCACCACTGTACCTCCCCACCTGCCCCACTCTACCTCCCCACCTGCACCACTCTCCCTCCCCCCCTGCACCCCTCTCCCTCCCCACCTGCACAACTGTACCTCCCCACCTGTACCACTGTACCTCCCCCCCTGCACCACTGTACCTCCCTACCTGCACCACTGTACCTCCCCACCTGCACCACTCTCCCTCCCCACCTGCACCACTGTACCTCCCCACCTGCACCACTGTACCTCCCCCCCTGCACCACTGTACCTCCCTACCTGCACCACTGTACCTCCCCACCTGCACCACTCTCCCTCCCCACCTGCACCACTGTACCTCCCCACCTGCACCACTGTACCTCCCCACCTGCACCACTCTCCCTCCCCCCCCTGCACCCCTCTCCCTCCCCCCCTGCACCCCTCTCCCTCCCCACCTGCACCACTGTACCTCCCCCCCTGCACCACTGTACCTCCCCCCCTGCACCACTGTACCTCCCCACCTGCACCACTGTACCTCCCCCCCTGCACCACTGTACCTCCCCACCTGCACCACTCTACCTCCCCACCTGCACCACTGTACCTCCCCACCTGCACCACTCTCCCTCCCCACCTGCACCACTGTACCTCCCCACCTGCACCACTGTACCTCCCCCCCCTGCACCACTGTACCTCCCTACCTGCACCACTGTACCTCCCCACCTGCACCACTCTCCCTCCCCACCTGCACCACTGTACCTCCCCACCTGCACCACTGTACCTCCCCACCTGCACCACTCTCCCTCCCCCCCTGCACCCCTCTCCCTCCCCACCTGCACAACTGTACCTCCCCACCTGCACCACTGTACCTCCCCCCCTGCACCACTCTCCCTCCCCACCTGCACCACTCTCCCTCCCCACCTGCACCACTGTACCTCCCCACCTGCACCACTGTACCTCCCCACCTGCACCACTCTCCCTCCCCCCCTGCACCCCTCTCCCTCCCCACCTGCACCACTGTACCTCCCCACCTGTACCACTGTACCTCCCCACCTGCACCACTGTACCTCCCCACCTGCACCACTGTACCTCCCCACCTGCACCACTGTACCTCCCCACCTGCACCACTGTACCTCCCCACCTGCACCACTGTACCTCCCCACCTGCACCACTGTACCTCCCCACCTGCACCACTGTACCTCCCCACCTGCACCACTGTACCTCCCTACCTGCACCACTCTCTCTCCCCACCTGCACCATTGTACCTCCCCCCTGCACCACTCTCCCTCCCCACCTGCACCACTGTACCTCCCCACCTGCACCACTCTCCCTCCCCACCTGCACCACTCTCCCTCCCCACCTGCACCATTGTACCTCCCCCCCTGCACCACTCTCCCTCCCCACCTGCACCACTGTACCTCCCCACCTGCACCACTCTCCCTCCCCACCTGCACCACTGTACCTCCCCACCTGCACCACTCTCCCTCCCCACCTGCACCACTGTACCTCCCCACCTGCACCACTGTACCTCCCCACCTGCACCATTGTACCTCCCACCTGCACCACTGTACCTCCCCCCCTGCACCACTGTACCTCCCACCTGCACCACTGTACCTCCCTACCTGCACCACTCTCCCTCCCCACCTGCACCACTGTACCTCCCCACCTGCACCACTGTACCTCCCCACCTGCACCACTGTACCTCCCCACCTGCACCACTGTACCTCCCCACCTGCACCACTGTACCTCCCCACCTGCACCACTGTACCTCCCCACCTGCACCACTGTACCTCCCCACCTGCACCACTGTACCTCCCCACCTGCACCACTGTACCTCCCCACCTGCACCACTGTACCTCCCTACCTGCACCACTCTCTCTCCCCACCTGCACCACTCTCCCTCCCCACCTGCACCACTGTACCTACCCACCTGCACCACTGTACCTCCCCACCTGCACCACTCTCCCTCCCCACCTGCACCACTGTACCTCCCCACCTGCACCACTCTCCTTCCCCACCTGCACCTCTCTCCCTCCCCACCTGCACCACTCTCCCTCCCCACCTGCACCACTGTACCTCCCCACCTGCACCACTGTACCTCCCCACCTGCACCACTCTCCCTCCCCACCTGCACCACTGTACCTCCCCACCTGCACCACTCTCCCTCCCCACCTGCACCACTCTCCCTCCCCACCTGCACCACTGTACCTCCCCACCTGCACCACTGTACCTCCCCACCTGCACCACTCTCCCTCCCCACCTGCACCACTGTACCTCCCCACCTGCACCACTCTGCCTCCCCACCTGCACCACTGTACCTCCCCACCTGCACCACTCTCCCTCCCCACCTGCACCACTGTACCTCCCCACCTGCACCACTGTACCTCCCCACCTGCACCACTCTCCATCCCCACCTGCACCACTGTACCTCCCCACCTGCACCACTGTACCTCCCTACCTGCACCACTCTCCCTCCCCACCTGCACCACTGTACCTCCCCACCTGCACCACTGTACCTCCCACCTGCACCACTGTACCTCCCCCCCTGCACCACTGTACCTCCCCCCCTGCACCACTGTACCTCCCCACCTGCACCACTGTACCTCCCCACCTGCACCACTGTACCTCCACACCTGCACCACTGTACCTCCCCCCCTGCACCACTCTCCCTCCCCACCTGCACTACTCTCCCTCCCCACCTGCACCACTGTACCTCCCCACCTGCACCCCTGTACCTCCCCACCTGCACCCCTGTACCTCCCCACCTGCACCACTGTACCTCCCCACCTGCACCACTGTACCTCCCCACCTGCACCACTGTACCTCCCCACCTGCACCACTGTACCTCCCCACCTGCACCACTGTACCTCCCCACCTGCACCACTCTCCCTCCCCACCTGCACCACTGTACCTCCCCACCTGCACCACTGTACCTCCCCACCTGCACCCCTCTCCCTCCCCACCTGCACCACTCTCCCTCCCCACCTGCACCACTCTCCCTCCCCACCTGCACCACTGTACCTCCCCACCTGCACCACTGTACCTCCCCACCTGCACCACTGTACCTCCCACCTGCACCACTGTACCTCCCTACCTGCACCACTGTACCTCCCCACCTGCACCACTGTACCTCCCCACCTGCACCACTCTCCCTCCCCACCTGCACCACTGTACCTCCCCACCTGCACCACTGTACCTCCCCACCTGCACCCCTCTCCCTCCCCACCTGCACCACTCTCCCTCCCCACCTGCACCACTCTCCCTCCCCACCTGCACCACTGTACCTCCCCACCTGCACCACTGTACCTCCCCACCTGCACCACTCTCCCTCCCCACCTGCACCACTGTACCTCCCCACCTGCACCACTGTACCTCCCCACCTGCACAACTCTCCCTCCCCCACCTGCACCACTCTCCCTCCCCCACCTGCACCACTCTCCCTCCCCACCTGCACCACTGTACCTCCCCACCTGCACCACTCTCCCTCCCCCCTGCACCACTCTCCCTCCCCACCTGCACCACTGTACCTCCCCACCTGCACCACTGTACCTCCCCACCTGCACCACTCTCCCTCCCCACCTGCACCACTCTCCCTCCCCACCTGCACCACTCTCCCTCCCCACCTGCACCACTGTACCTCCCCACCTGCACCACTGTACCTCCCCACTCTCCCTCCCCACCTGCACCACTGTACCTCCCTACTCGAGGTACAACGAGTGGTGCAGGTGGGGAAGTGTAGTGACACACACACACACACACACCAGTCGAGGTATAACTACAACAGAAGACTGGACATCAGCGAGGCACTACACATCAAAAAGTCAAGAGCAGCAATCGACAGCCAGTTAACACATAACTACATCCTACCCACTTGAAGACCCCGTACCAACACAGACACAAGAACATAGGGATTTAATAACCTATGAATATCCATGATGCCATTCATCCACTTGTTCATCTCAGTCACTTCCTGTACCACCTCACCTCGAGCGAATATAAAGTTTGGCAGAACATGGAAAATTTGTCTTTGAAAATGTAAGGAGTGTCTTGCGAAACGCATCCCAAGGCGTCAGATCACTGATATAATGTGAAAAAGAAATGTAGAGTTATTTTTTCAACATCCTTCGACAGTGAAGAAAAAACATAAGAAATATTGAGAAGATTCGTGTTAGAATTATTAATTTAACTCTTTCGGTCACATTCAACAACATATGTTTACAAAAAAGACTTCTACCAAAATATACTAATATTTTACTATATATATATATATATATATATATATATATATATATATATATATATATATATATATATATATATATATATATATATATATATATATATATATATATATATATATATATATATATATATATATATATTAGTATATTTTGGTAGCAGTCTTTCCTGTAGACATATATTATTAAATATGACCGAAAAAGTAAGATTAATAATTCTAACACGAATTTTCTCAATCTTTCGTACATTTCTTTTCACTGCTGGAGGTAATTCAAAAATCAATTCTCCAAAATTCATTTTTATTTCTAGTCTGACGCGACACTTGAGCGCGTTTCGTAAAACTTATTACATTTTCAAAGACTTTACACATACACAACTGAATAGAACTTACATATCTCCGATTTGTTTATATCTACATTTGAGTGAGGTGGATGGGCGTGAGGTGGTATTTAATAGGGTATTAATTTCATCAACACAAGACAGAACACGAAACAATGGGTATTGAAATGGAAGTGATTGTAGAAAGCCTATTGGTCCATATTTCTTGATGCTTCTATATTGGAGCGGAGTCTTGAGGTGGGTAGAATATAGTTGTGCATTAATTGGCGGTTGATTGCTGGTGTTGACTTCTTGATGTGTAGAGCCTCGCAGACGTCAAGCCGCCTGCTATCGCTGTATCTATCGATGATTTCTGTGTTGTTTACTAGGATTTCTCTGGCGATGGTTTGGTTGTGGGAAGAGATTATATGTTCCTTAATGGAGCCTGTTGCTTATGCATCGTTAAACGCCTGGAAAGAGATGTTGTTGTCTTGCCTATATACTGTTTTTTTTGGAGCTTACAGTCCCCAAGAGGGCATTTGAAGGCATAGACGACGTTAGTCTCTTTTAAAGCGTTCTGCTTTGTGTCTGGAGAGTTTCTCATGAGTAGGCTGGCCGTTTTTCTGGATTACCACCAACAGTGAAAAGAAACGTACGGAAGATCGAGAAAATTCGTGTTAGAATTATTAATCTTACTTTTTCGGTCATATTTAATAATA
Source organism: Procambarus clarkii (assembly GCF_040958095.1). Lineage (NCBI taxonomy): Eukaryota > Metazoa > Arthropoda > Malacostraca > Decapoda > Cambaridae > Procambarus > Procambarus clarkii. The sequence continues at coordinate 14,099,485 of NC_091171.1, forward strand.
TATATATATATATATATATATATATATATATATATATATATATATATATATATATATATATATATATATATATATATATATATATGTTTGTGTGTGTAAATCACGAAAATTAACACGTGATGAAAATGTGACAGTGTCAAACCACGGAGAAAGAATTGAAACAGGAATTTCCTTAAGTACTTTCGTATACATCTTCAGAAGGAATGAATGAATCCTTTTGATTGATTCATTCATTCCTTTTGAAGATGTATTAATATACGAAAGTACTTAAGGAAATTCCTGTTTCAATTCTTTTTCATGTAGTTGGATACATAGAAACTATACATGTCAATAGATTAACGTTAGTATTAATAAAAGTGGAGAGCGGCCGTTGACTGCAGACATGATTGAGGCTACTCAAGACAATCAATTATTTATAAATGTAGTTCGTTTGTTAGTAAATATTCTTTTAGTTTTAAAAGACGTGTTTACATGTATCTTCATTACTATTATGCCGCGTCATTTATATGTGAAAGCCTGACAGTAGGGCCCTGACCACTTGAGCTCAGGAATAAAGATTTAATGAAATCTGAAAACGAAGTCTTGTGTTTCACGGGGACTAGAGGTGAGAAATGTGAGTCATTTATTCCGCGGTGGGCGTAGGTGGGAGCCCCGACGACCACAATAGGTGGATGGCAAGGTGCTCCAGGTACACGCCTGCCACTCTACCTCCCGCTCTCTGGCGGACACAAGGTACTCTAGTGAGCTCCCAGAGGTGCTGGGAGGTCCCTGTGTTGTGGGGCTGGTGTACACATGGGTTAAGCGCCGAATTTATCACGAGAGAAAGTGAGTACTGAGCCGACAGTAAAGAGAGCAGGGACAGAGTGTCACTGGTGGAGCTCGACCAGGCTCCGAGTCTTGTCTTCCCCCGTGACACAGGAACTGTCTTCGTGTCTGGAGCCTCGCTTGCACGGTCACTGTTGGCTCTTGCCGTTATTGTCCCGCCCTTGCCCGAGTAAACATATGCGACGAGAGTGGCACATGGCATCTGTTAAGTATGATGCCTAAGCCTAGGTCTCCACAGTGTCCACACTCCTGCACTGTCTTCTTCCTTCCTTCCCGGGGCCCAGGCTGCGGGTGTTTGGAGCCACACCTCCCTGCTGCTGCTGGTGTGTGCCAGGAGGCCCCTGCCTGCTCCTACACTCATGCTGGCAGTGGCTCCTCATGTTAACACTTCTCTCTCTCTCTCTCTCTCTCTCTCTCTCTCTCTCTCTCTCTCTCTCTCTCTCTCTCTCTCTCTCTCTCTCTCTCTCTCTCTCTCTCTCTCTCTCTCCCTCCCTATCAGGCGAGGTCATGCATCTCTCTTCACAACACTGTCTTGGTGTTTATAATTAATTTCAGTTATTGATTTTATATGAAGCCATCTTTTCCTCCCTCCACATGTGATGAAGAGTGAGACACGTATATCCTGGAACCTGTGCCCCCCCCCCACGCCAAGCTTACATATTGTCCCTGGGTTTAAGTTAGGTAACTTACCTTGAGAGACTTGTGAGCATCGTGTCCAAGCTCCCTGACCACATCCTCTGCTTGACGGTCTGATCAACCAGGCTGTTGGGCACCGTCAATTGCCAGCACTAGAGCAGTTTAGAGTGATGTACATAGACACACAGCCATTACTTACGGCACCAGTTATCCACCTAGAAACAAAGGGAAAATAGTGTTTACTATTTTGCATTAAGCCTGAAAATATAAAAACATTAAATTGTTCTTTAATGTTCCATAATGTACATAAATTGTTCGTTAATGATGTATAATATACAGTATATAAATTGTTGGTAATGCTGTAAAATTATATAAATCGTTCTTTAACGTTGTATTATATATATATATATATATATATATATATATATATATATATATATATATATATATATATATATATATATATATATACATATATATATAAATTGTTCCATAATGTTGTATAATATATATAAATTGTTCCTTAATGTTGTGTACCTGGAACATACCTGGACAGGGTTTTGGAAGTTGTTCTACTCCCCGAGCCCGACCTGAGGCCAGGCTTCACAACAAGAGGGAGACACAGTTTACCCCAGCAAGAGGGAGACACAGTTTACCCCAGCAAGAGGGGGACACAGTTAAGCCCAGCAAGAGGGGGTCACAGTATAACCCCAGCAAGAGGGGTCACAGTTTAACCCCAGCAAGAGGGGGTCACAGTTTAACCCCAGCAAGAGGGGTCACAGTATAACCCCAACAAGAGGGGACACAGTTTAACCCCAGCAAGAGGGGGACACAGTTAACCCCAGCAAGAGGGGGTCACAGTATAACCCCAGCAAGAGGGGGACAAAGTTTAACCCCAGCAAGAGGGGACACAGTTTAACCCCAGCAAGAGGGGGACACAGTTAACCCCAGCAAGAGGGGGTCACAGTATAACCCCAGCAAGAGGGGGACACAGTTAACCCCAGCAAGAGGGGTCACAGTATAACCCTAGCAAGAGGGAGACACAGTTAACCCCAGCAAGAGGGGGTCACAGTATAACCCCAGCAAGAGGGGGTCACAGTATAACCACAGCAAGAGGGGTCACAGTTTAACCCCAGCAAGAGGGGACACAGTATAACCCCAGCAAGAGGGGGACACAGTTAACCCCAGCAAGAGGGGACACAGTATAACCCCAGCAAGAGGGGGACACAGTTAACCCCAGCAAGAGGGGTCACAGTATAACCCCAGCAAGAGGGGACACAGTTAACCCCAGCAAGAGGGGACACAGTTAACCCCAGCAAGAGGGGTCACAGTATAACCCTAGCAAGAGGGAGACACAGTTAACCCCAGCAAGAGGGGGTCACAGTATAACCCCAGCAAGAGGGGTCACAGTTAACCCCAGCAAGAGGGGACACAGTATAACCCCAGCAAGAGGGAGACACAGTATAACCCCAGCAAGAGGGAGACACAGTATAACCCCAGCAACAGGGAGACGCAGTTAACCCCAGCAAGAGGGGGTCACAGTATAACCCCAGCAAGAGGGGTCACAGTTAACCCCAGCAAGAGGGGACACAGTATAACCCCAGCAAGAGGGAGACACAGTATAACCCCAGCAAGAGGGAGACACAGTTAACCCCAGCAAGAGGGGACACAGTTAACCCCAGCAAGAGGGGACACAGTATAACCCCAGCAAGAGGGGGACACAGTTAACCCCAGCAAGAGGGAGACACAGTTTAACCCCAGCAAGAGGGGGACACAGTTAACCCCAGCAAGAGGGGGACACAGTTAACCCCAGCAAGAGCGGGACACAGTTAACCCCAGCAAGAGGGGGTCACAGTTAACCCCAGCAAGAGGGGGACACAGTTAACCCCAGCAAGAGGGGTCACAGTTTAACCCCAGCAAGAGGGGGACACAGTTAACCCCAGCAAGAGGGGGAAACAGTTAACCCTAGCAAGAGGGGGACGCAGTTAACCCCAGCAAGAGGGGGACACAGTTAACCCCAGCAAGAGGGAGACACAGTTAACCCCAGCAAGAGGGAGACACAGTTAACCCCAGCAAGAGGGGTCACAGTTAACCCCAGCAAGAGGGGGACACAGTTTACCCCAGCAAGAGGGGGACACAGTTAACCCCAGCAAGAGGGGACACAGTATAACCCCAGCAAGAGGGGGACACAGTTAACCCCAGCAAGAGGGGGACACAGTTAACCCCAGCAAGAGGGGGACACAGTTAACCCCAGCAAGAGGGGTCACAGTATAACCGAAGCAAGAGGGGTCACAGTATAACCGAAGCAAGAGGGGGACACAGTTTACCCCAGCAAGAGGGGGACACAGTTAACCCCAGCAAGAGGGGAACACAGTTAACCCCAGCAAGAGGGGACACAGTTAACCCCAGCAAGAGGGGTCACAGTATGACCCCAGCAAGAGGGGGACACAGTTAACCCCAGCAAGAGGGGGACACAGTTAACCCCAGCAAGAGGGGGACACAGTTAACCCCAGCAAGAGGGGGGACACAGTTAACCCCAGCAAGAGGGTCACAGTTAACCCCAGCAAGAGGGGGACAGTTAACCCCAGCAAGAGGGGTCACAGTATAACCCCAGCAAGAGGGGTCACAGTATAACCCCAGCAAGAGGGGGACACAGTTAACCCCAGCAAGAGGGGGGACACAGTTAACCCCAGCAAGAGGGGGTCACAGTATAACCCCAGCAAGAGGGGGTCACAGTATAACTCCAGCAAGAGGGGGACACAGTTAACCCCAGCAAGAGGGGTCACAATATAACCCCAGCAAGAGGGGGACACAGTTAACCCCAGCAAGAGGGGACACAGTTAACCCCAGCAAGAGGGGACACAGTTAACCCCAGCAAGAGGGGTCACAGTATAACCCCAGCAAGAGGGGGGACACAGTATAACCCCAGCAAGAGGGGGACACAGTTAACCCCAACAAGAGGGAATCACAGTATAACCCCAGCAACAGGGGACACAGTATAACCCCAGCAAGAGGGGACACAGTTAACCCCAGCAAGAGAGGGACACAGTTAACCCCAGCAAGAGGGGTCACAGTATAACCCCAGCAAGAGGGGTCACAGTATAACCCCAGCAAGAGGGGGAGACAGTTAACCCCAGCAAGAGGGGGACACAGTTAACCCCAGCAAGAGGGGGACACAGTATAACCCCAGCAAGAGGGGTCACAGTATAACCCCAGCAAGAGGGGGACACAGTTAACCCCAGCAAGAGGGGGACACAGTTAACCCCAGCAAGAGGGGGACACAGTTAACCCCAGCAAGAGGGGGTCACAGTATAACCCCAGCAAGAGGGGGTCACAGTATAACCCCAGCAAGAGGGGGTCACAGTATAACCCCAGCAAGAGGGGTCACAGTATAACCCCAGCAAGAGGGGTCACAGTATAACCCCAGCAAGAGGGGACACAGTTAACCCCAGCAAGAGGGGTCACAGTTAACCCCAGCAAGAGGGGTCACAGTTAACCCCAGCAAGAGGGGTCACAGTATAACCCCAGCAAGAGGGGACACAGTTAACCCCAGCAAGAGGGGTCACAGTTAACCCCAGCAAGAGGGGTCACAGTATAACCCCAGCAAGAGGGGACACAGTTAACCCCAGCAAGAGGGGACACAGTTAACCCCAGCAAGAGGGGACACAGTATAACCCCAGCAAGAGGGGTCACAGTATAACCCCAGCAAGAGGGGTCACAGTTAACCCCAGCAAGAGGGGGTCACAGTATAACCCCAGCAAGAGGGGGTCACAGTATACCCCAGCAAGAGGGGTCACAGTATACCCCAGCAAGAGGGGTCACAGTATAACCCCAGCAAGAGGGGGTCACAGTATAACCCCAGCAAGAGGGGTCACAGTATAACCCCAGCAAGAGGGGGTCACAGTATAACCCCAGCAAGAGGGGGTCACAGTATAACCCCAGCAAGAGGGGTCACAGTATAACCCCAGCAAGATGGGGTCACAGTATAACCCCAGCAAGAGGGGGACACAGTTAACCCCAGCAAGAGGGGGACACAGTTAACCCCAGCAAGAGGGGGTCACAGTTAACCCCAGCAAGAGGGGGACACAGTTAACCCCAGCAAGAGGGGGTCACAGTTTAACCCCAGCAAGAGGGGTCACAGTATAACCCCAGCAAGAGGGGGTCACAGTATAACCCCAGCAAGAGGGGGTCACAGTATAACCCCAGCAAGAGGGGGACACAGTTAACCCCAGCAAGAGGGGACACAGTTAACCCCAGCAAGAGGGGACACAGTTAACCCCAGCAAGAGGGGACACAGTTAACCCCAGCAAGAGGGGTCACAGTTAACCCCAGCAAGAGGGGTCACAGTTAACCCCAGCAAGAGGGGGTCACAGTTAACCCCAGCAAGAGGGGGACACAGTTAACCCCAGCAAGAGGGGGACACAGTTAACCCCAGCAAGAGGGGGTAACAGTTTAACCCCAGCAAGAGGGGTCACAGTATAACCCCAGCAAGAGGGGGTCACAGTATAACCCCAGCAAGAGGGGGACACAGTTAACCCCAGCAAGAGGGGACACAGTTAACCCCAGCAAGAGGGGTCACAGTTAACCCCAGCAAGAGGGGGACACAGTTAACCCCAGCAAGAGGGGGACACAGTTAACCCCAGCAAGAGGGGGACACAGTTAACCCCAGCAAGAGGGGGACACAGTTAACCCCAGCAAGAGGGGGACACAGTTAACCCCAGCAAGAGGGGTCACAGTTTAACCCCAGCAAGAGGGGACACAGTTTAACCCCAGCAAGAGGGGGTCACAGTATAATCCCAGCAAGAGGGATCACAGTATAACCCCAGCAAGAGGGGTCACAGTATAACCCCAGCAAGAGGGGACACAGTTAACCCCAGCAAGAGGGGACACAGTTAACCCCAGCAAGAGGGGGTCACAGTATAACCCCAGCAAGAGGGGACACAGTTAACCCCAGCAAGAGGGGACACAGTTAACCCCAGCAAGAGGGGACACAGTTAACCACAGCAAGAGGGGACACAGTTAACCCCAGCAAGACGGGGACACAGTTAACCCCAGCAAGAGGGGACACAGTTAACCCCAGCAAGAGGGGACACAGTTAACCCCAGCAAGAGGGGGTCACAGTTAACCCCAGCAAGAGGGGACACAGTTAACCCCAGCAAGAGGGGGCACAGTATAACCCCAGCAAGAGGGGTCAGAGTTTAACCCCAGCAAGAGGGGACACAGTTTAACCCCAGCAAGAGGGGGACACAGTTAACCCCAGCAAGAGGGGGTCACAGTATAATCCCAGCAAGAGGGGTCACAGTATAACCCCAGCAAGAGGGGTCACAGTATAGCCCCAGCAAAAGGGGACACAGTTAACCCCAGCAAGAGGGGACACAGTTAACCCCAGCAAGAGGGGGGTCACAGTATAACCCCAGCAAGAGGGGACACAGTTAACCCCAGCAAGAGGGGACACAGTTAACCCCAGCAAGAGGGGACACAGTTAACCCCAGCAAGAGGGGACACAGTTAACCCCAGCAAGAGGGGGACACAGTTAACCCCAGCAAGAGGGGACACAGTTAACCCCAGCAAGAGGGGACACAGTTAACCCCAGCAAGAGGGGGTCACAGTTAACCCCAGCAAGAGGGGACACAGTTAACCCCAGCAAGAGGGGGCACAGTATAACCCCAGCAAGAGGGGGACACAATATAACCCCAGCAAGAGGGGGCAGAGTATAACCCCAGCAAGAGGGGGTCACAGTTAACCCCAGCAAGAGGGGTCACAGTATAACCCCAGCAAGAGGGGGTCACAGTTAACCCCAGCAAGAGGGGTCACAGTATAACCCCAGCAAGAGGGGACACAGTTAACCCCAGCAAGAGGGGACACAGTTAACCCCAGCAAGAGGGGACACAGTTAACCCCAGCAAGAGGGGGACACAGTTAACCCCAGCAAGAGGGGACACAGTTAACCCCAGCAAGAGGGGACACAGTTAACCCCAGCAAGACAATGTCTCAGAATGACACAATGTCCCTGGCTAACTAGTAACGCGGACGGCAGCCAATCAGCCGTTAGCTTCGGCCAACTCACATTTCCTTATCTATTTAATAAATTATCAATCAAGCTGCCTGTTGCTGGAGGCAGGCGGCTGTCACCTGTAGGCGGCGTAGTGGTGGCTGCATGGTCGGCGTTACATGTAGGTGGGATGATTGTAGTTGTTGGTGGTTAGTGGGTGCTTGTTGGTGGTTAGTGGGTGGTTGTTGGTGGTTAGTGGGTGGTTGTTGGTGGTTAGTGGGTGGTTGTTGGTGGTTAGTGGGTGGTTGTTGGTGGTTAGTGGGTGGTTGTTGGTGGTTAGTGGGTGGTTGTTGGTGGTTAGTGGGTGGTTGTTGGTGGTTAGTGGGCGGTTGTTGGTGGTTAGTGGGTGGTTGTTGGTGGTTAGTGGGTGGTTGTTGGTGGTTAGTGGGTGGTTGTTGGTGGTTAGTGGGTGGTTGTTGGTGGTAAGTGTGGTAAGTGAGTGGTTGTTGGTGGTAAGTGGGTGGTTGTTGGTGGTTAGTGAGTGGTTGTTGGTGGTTAGTGGTGGTTGTTGGTGGTTAGTGGGTGGTTGTTGGTGGTTAGTGAGTGGTTGTTGGTGGTTAGTGGGTGGTTGTTGGTGGTTAGTGGGTGGTTGTTGGTGGTTAGTGGGTGGTTGTTGGTGGTTAGTGGGTGGTTGTTGGTGGTTAGTGGGTGGTTGTGGTTGTTGGTGGTTAGTGGGCGGTTGTGGTTGTTGGTGGCAAGTGGGTTGTTGTGGTTGTTGATAGTGGTGGTGGCATAACCCTGTGTTAGACAAGCGTTACATTAATACAACACAATACAGCAGTAAGCGTTGTATTGACACAGAGCCCCGACACACACTATGAGTCACACACATGACTGTCTCGGCCGTCAACCATACAGCCAGGTGTTGAAACATATCATCGTGTACAACTATAATATGTTATTATAGTCTACACGTGTGGGTGTATACTCTACACGGTAGAGTACATCATAGTCTACACGTGTGGGTGTATACTCTACACGGTAGAGTACCATCATAGTCTACACTTGTGGGTGTACACTCTACACGGTAGAGTACCATCACAGTAGTCTACACGTGTGGGTGTACACTCTAGACGGTAGAGTACCATCATAGTCTACACTTGTGGGTGTACACTCTAGACGGTAGAGTACCATCACAGTAGTCTACACGTGTGGGTGTACACTCTACACGGTAGAGTACCATCATAGTCTACACTTGTGGGTGTACACTCTACACGGTAGAGTACCACCACAGTAGTCTACACGTGTGGGTGTACACTCTACACGGTAGAGTACCATCACAGTAGTCTACACGTGTGGGTGCACGGTACTCTGCATGTCAGGTAGAAGTGAGCAGTAGACCAGCCGCTGGAGACGTCAGGTGTCAGGTATCACACGACACTTAACAAGACAATAAGGGCAGGTAAGCGCCACTCTTATAATTACAATGTTTACAAGTTAGCCTCAACTTGAGACCAATTTACTGGTCGGCGCTGCTGGTAAGGCTGCTTCAGGCTCATTAATTACCTTAAGAAACTCGGGCGAGTCATTCTTTGTTTTCTTCCCCGAACTTTGTGTTATTGGCAGAGAGTTATACAGGAGAAAAATACTGAGGGGAGAGTGTGTGTGTACTCACCTACTTGTACTCCTGTGCCTGCAGGATCGAGTTCTAGCTCTAGGGCCCTGGTTTTCTAGCCGCAGATTGTATAATGCAATGACTCGTGGCATATTTACCATGTTACGGTAATATTCTGCTTGGCAGTACCTCTTGCCTGTCACTTTACCGCCTGCTCAAAAAACGTATCTGCATGCCCCAACTTGAAGATTCAACATAAACAACAATAACAATACGTGCCCAAACGTATTGTCTAGACACAATGCCTCCCCCCCCCCCCTCCTCCACCATACAGCAACCAAGACACCAGCTGTCTCCCTGGTAGACCAGATGCCACCAGCAAACTACCGCTCCGGTCGTTATATCTCGCCGGCGTTTAGTCTCCAACTCCAGTATTCGCGCCAAATATGACGTCACGTCCTGTATATACGGGCTTGCCAGCCTCCAGAGCGCCACATTACCCTTCGAGTGCTCACAGCTTTACCATCTACTCTCGCCTTCGGCTGACGGTACACGCACATAGTACTTTATATAAAGTATTATCCGCACCGTTGTTATTAACGTAAATTTCACATGTATATATTTCTCTTTTGACTGTGTGTAAGCAAAGTGGTTAATGGGTTTTTGTTTTCATTAATTTTTACTTACATTTTGTGTAAAATTAAAATAATTTTTTGTTACATTAAATGTTTGAAGTTTTTATTCTCTATGATTTTTACCGACAGTTCTCACACAGTAGAGGTATCAAACAGTCTTTTTTACTTTCTCTTTTCTTTGTATTAATGTGAGGTTGGCACAAGACCTGCCACAATAGTTACTGCTCTGTTCCAGACTCTCGTCACAACCTATCATACATGTTTTTAAAGTTATGAATGGAGTTTGTCTCTTCAACCTGCTTATTTTAGTCACTCAATTTATTGAGTATTCTTACTGTGAAAGGAAACCTGCTGAAATCTGCATGACACATCTCACTCTCAAGATTCCATCCATCCACTGTAAACATTTTATCTTTTTCCACCCTGTCAATCCCCCTAAGTATTTAATGTCTGTATCATGTCTCCCCGCTCTTTCCTCCTTTCCAGCGTCATCTGGTTTAGTTCCTTCAGTCTCTCTTCCTCTCTCTCTCTCTCTCTCTCTCTCTCTCTCTCTCTCTCTCTCTCTCTCTCTCTCTCTCTCTCTCTCTCTCTCTCTTTCAATTCTGGAACAAGTCTCATAGCAAACTTCTTCACCCTTTCGAGCTTCTTTATGTGTTTTTAATACGGGGCTGGACGATGGGGCGACATATTTTAAAACTGGCCTCACACAGGCCAGGCCAACTTACAGTGATGTAAGCGCCTCCTGATACAAGTTACTGAAGGATGTTCTGACTTTACTGGTGTAGTGTGCAGCTCACAGTGCTCTGGTTATATGAGCCTCTGGAGTTAGGTTTGGTGTTATGTCCACTCTCAGGTCTTTTTTTGTTGTCATTATAGGGAGGTACTTTCCCTTCCTCGTGTATTGACCATAGTCTCGGCCTCCTGGTTCCTGTTGTCATTTACATCACCTTACACTTGTTGGTGTTGTACTCTGGCAGCCAGTTCTTGAACCAGCTCTGCAACTCGTTTAAGTCATCTTAGAGAATCTTACAGTCTTCATCTGTCACAACCTTTCTCATTACTTTTGCATCATATGTAAACATTGACATGTAAGACACAGCTCCTGTAATCCGGTAATTTACATAAATGAGGAATAGTGTGGTGCCAGCACTGACCCTTGAGGCACCCCGCTTGTTACCCTACACCTGTCCGACTCCTCGCCCCTCAACTGTCACTCTCTCACGCCTGTCTGTTAGGGTAATTCCTTACCCCATGATAGTGCGTTTACACTATCGCCTGCCTCTAGAGTTTGAATAATATTCTCCTGTGTGGAACTGTATGAAAAGCTTTTTGGCAGTCCATAAATATGCAATCTACCCATCCTTCTGTCTTGCCTTAGTTTTGTTACCTTATCATTAAACTCCAGGAGGTGCTTACTTACAAACCTAATTCTTTCTAGGTGTGCAACTTAATCTTATCATTCGTTTGAGTACTTTGCAAGGGATGCTTGTGAGGGACACTGGTCTGTTGTTAGGTGTCTCTTCTCTATCTCCTTGTAGATTTGCATCACATTTGCCTTCTTTATAGGAGTTCAGCATTTTCCCCTTTGTTAGCAACTCATTAAAGATGAGTGCTTGAGGTATGCTGAGGGCCTGTGTTGCTTCTTTTAACATCCATGGTGATATTATATCAGGCCCAGTAGCTTTAGTTCCCTCTAGTGATGCTGCCTGTTTCCTTACTTCCTCTGTTGTTACTTCAATAATTAATAGTCATTCGTCACAGGCTGCTTCCTCCTCCAGCTGCGGGAGTTGTTCAGCTCAGTAGTGAACACTGCATGGAAGCTGGCACTGAGCTCCTCACAAATTTATTTATCATATTGTGTATACTGGCCTGCCCCTTTATCGTAACCTGGTCACTTGGTCGGTCACTGTCATTTTACTTCTTATATGCTTTTGTAGGAGTTCCGGGTGTTTCCTCGCTGTGGAGGTAATATCGTTTTCATAGATTCTTTCCGCCACTCTTATATTTATGTGATCATTCCTGGTCCTGTTACATCTATCCGAAATCTGCCCGAAACGCCTATCTATCCTATCTGCCCGAAACGCTTTGCGTAATAGTGGCTTTAGGCATTGTATGTACTAGCTCTATCTATAAAGCCAACAAACATTGTAAAATCTCTTTATGTATGTACCTTTACCTAAATAAAAATTATTATTATTATTATTATTATTATTATCCCAGTTTCCCTGTCCTTGGCCTTCTGTATTTCCTTCACTCCCTCCTGCTTTACGCGTTTGCTTCCTGGCACTATCTGTTGAACCACGGAGTGTTATATTCTCTCCTATTTTGTTCTCTTATTGGTGATATGAATCTCTCGTCTCTTTCTTTGCACCTCAGTTTGACTTGGTCCATCATTTCCTGGACCGTCTTCCCTCTCAGTTCCTCCTCTCACTGCACACTTCCCAGATACTCTCTTACTTTCACGTAGTCTCCCTTATTATAGCCTGATCTCCCTTCCCTGACTCCTGGTCTTATGGGCACTGTTTTAAGTTCAATCATATAGTCAAATACCAGGACTCAATAGTCACCTGCTCCTAGTGGTGCTTCATGCTCCAAGTTCACGATGTCCTGCTCATGCTGGGTGAAGATCAAGTCCAGGAGACTTGGTGTGTCTCCGCCCCTTGCTCGTGTGTCCTCATTTAAATACAGCTGTGTTAGAAAGTTCCTTTCCACAACTTTCACTAGATTCGTTCCCCAAATTCCTTCTCTATCATGGGGTAGTTCTGGATTCCCAGTTGATCTATGATTTAGGTCCCCCATGACTAGAAGATTAGCACTCGTGTGTGTGTGAATGTGTGCGTGCGTGTACTCGCCTAGTTTTGCTTGCGGAGTGGGGGAGGGGGTTGAGCTTCGGCTCTTTGGTCCCGCGTATTAACAGTCAATCAACTGATGTACAGGTTCTTGAGCCTGTTGGGCTGTGTTATATCTGCAGGCCACAAACTGTGTATGGCGTCTGCCTCCACCACATCATATCCA
>NC_091171.1:14119701-14224701 GCF_040958095.1 Procambarus clarkii
CAGGGAGAGGGTGTGGTGGTGGTGGTCCAGGGAGAGGGTGTGGTGGTGGTGGTGGTCCAGGGAGAGGGTGTGGTGGTGGTGGTCCAGGGAGAGGGTGTGGTGGTGGTGGTGGTCCAGGAAGAGGGTGTGGTGGTGGTCCAGGGAGAGGGTGTGGTGGTGGTGGTGGTCCAGGGAGAGGGTGTGGTGGTAGTGGTGGTCCAGGGAGAGGGTGTGGTGGTGGTGGTCCAGGGAGAGGGTGTGGTGGTGGTGGTGGTCCAGGGAGAGGGTGTAGTGGTGGTCCAGGGAGAGGGTGTGGTGGTGGTGGTCCAGGGAGAGGGTGTGGTGGTGGTGGTGGTGGAGGTGGTCCAGGGAGAGGGTGTGGTGGTGGTGGTGGTCCAGGGAGAGGGTGTGGTGGTGGGGTGGTGGTGGTCCAGGGAGAGGGTGTGGTGGTGGTGGTGGTCCAGGGAGAGGGTGTGGTGGTGGTGGTCCAGGGAGAGGGTGTGGTGGTGGTCCAGGGAGAGGGTGTGGTGGTGGTAGTGGTCCAGGGAGAGGGTGTGGTAGTGGTGGTGGTCCAGGGAGAGGGTGTGGTGGTGGTGGTGGTCCAGGGAGAGGGTGTGGTGGTGGTGGTCCAGGGAGAGGGTGTGGTGGTGGTGGTGGTCCAGGGAGAGGGTGTGGTGGTGGTGGTGGTCCAGGGAGAGGGTGTGGTGGTGGTCCAGGGAGAGGGTGTGGTGGTGGTGGTCCAGGGAGAGGGTGTGGTGGTGGTGGTGGTCCAGGGAGAGGGTGTGGTGGTGGTGGTGGTCCAGGGAGAGGGTGTGGTGGTGGTGGTGGTCCAGGGAGAGGGTGTGGTGGTGGTGGTGGTGGTCCAGGGAGAGGGTGTGGTGGTGGTGGTGGTCCAGGGAGAGGGTGTGGTGGTGGTGGTGGTCCAGGGAGAGGGTGTGGTGGTGGTGGTCCAGGGAGAGGGTGTGGTGGTGGTGGTGGTCCAGGGAGAGGGCGTGGTGGTGGTGGTGGTCCAGGGAGAGGGTGTGGTGGTGGTGGTGGTCCAGGGAGAGGGTGTGGTGGTGGTGGTGGTCCAGGGAGAGGGTGTGGTGGTGGTGGTCCAGGGAGAGGGTGTGGTGGTGGTGGTGGTCCAGGGAGAGGGTGTTGTGGTGGTCCAGGGAGAGGGTGTGGTGGTGGTGGTGGTGGTCCAGGGAGAGGGTATGGTGGTGGTGGTCCAGGGAGAGGGTGTGGTGGTGGTGGTGGTCCAGGGAGAGGGTGTGGTGGTGGTGGTGGTCCAGGGAGAGGGTGTGGTGGTGGTGGTCCAGGGAGAGGGTGTGGTGGTGGTGGTGGTCCAGGGAGAGGGTGTGGTGGTGGTGGTGGTGGTCCAGGGAGAGGGCGTGGTGGTGGTGGTGGTCCAGGGAGAGGGCGTGGTGGTGGTGATGGTCCAGGGAGAGGATGTGGTGGTGGTGGTGGTCCAGGGAGAGGGTGTGGTGGTGGTGGTGGTCCAGGGAGAAGGTGTGGTGGTGGTGGTGGTCCAGGGAGAGGGTGTGGTGGTGGTGGTGGTCCAGGGAGAAGGTGTGGTGGTGGTGGTCCAGGGAGAGGGTGTGGTGGTGGTGGTGGTCCAGGGAGAGGGTGTGGTGGTGGTGGTGGTCCAGGGAGAGGGTGTGGTGGTGGTGGTCCAGGGAGAGGGTGTGGTGGTGGTCCAGGGAGAGGGTGTGGTGGTGGTAGTGGTCCATGGAGAGGGTGTGGTAGTGGTGGTGGTCCAGGGAGAGGGTGTGGTGGTGGGGTGGTGGTGGTCCAGGGAGAGGGTGTGGTGGTGGTGGTGGTCCAGGGAGAGGGTGTGGTGGTGGTGGTCCAGGGAGAGGGTGTGGTGGTGGTCCAGGGAGAGGGTGTGGTGGTGGTAGTGGTCCAGGGAGAGGGTGTGGTAGTGGTGGTGGTCCAGGGAGAGGGTGTGGTGGTGGTGGTGGTCCAGGGAGAGGGTGTGGTGGTGGTGGTCCAGGGAGAGGGTGTGGTGGTGGTGGTGGTCCAGGGAGAGGGTGTGGTGGTGGTGGTGGTCCAGGGAGAGGGTGTGGTGGTGGTCCAGGGAGAGGGTGTGGTGGTGGTGGTCCAGGGAGAGGGTGTGGTGGTGGTGGTGGTCCAGGGAGAGGGTGTGGTGGTGGTGGTGGTCCAGGGAGAGGGTGTGGTGGTGGTGGTGGTCCAGGGAGAGGGTGTGGTGGTGGTGGTGGTCCAGGGAGAGGGTGTGGTGGTGGTGGTGGTCCAGGGAGAGGGTGTGGTGGTGGTGGTGGTCCAGGGAGAGGGTGTGGTGGTGGTGGTCCAGGGAGAGGGTGTGGTGGTGGTGGTGGTCCAGGGAGAGGGCGTGGTGGTGGTGGTGGTCCAGGGAGAGGGTGTGGTGGTGGTGGTGGTCCAGGGAGAGGGTGTGGTGGTGGTGGTGGTCCAGGGAGAGGGTGTGGTGGTGGTGGTCCAGGGAGAGGGTGTGGTGGTGGTGGTGGTCCAGGGAGAGGGTGTTGTGGTGGTGGTGGTCCAGGGAGAGGGTGTGGTGGTGGTGGTGGTGGTCCAGGGAGAGGGTGTGGTGGTGGTGGTCCAGGGAGAGGGTGTGGTGGTGGTGGTGGTCCAGGGAGAGGGTGTGGTGGTGGTGGTGGTCCAGGGAGAGGGTGTGGTGGTGGTGGTCCAGGGAGAGGGTGTGGTGGTGGTGGTGGTCCAGGGAGAGGGTGTGGTGGTGGTGGTGGTGGTCCAGGGAGAGGGCGTGGTGGTGGTGGTGTTCCAGGGAGAGGGCGTGGTGGTGGTGATGGTCCAGGGAGAGGATGTGGTGGTGGTGGTGGTCCAGGGAGAGGGTGTGGTGGTGGTGGTGGTCCAGGGAGAAGGTGTGGTGGTGGTGGTGGTCCAGGGAGAGGGTGTGGTGGTGGTGGTGGTCCAGGGAGAAGGGTGTGGTGGTGGTGGTCCAGGGAGAGGGTGTGGTGGTGGTGGTGGTCCAGGGAGAGGGTGTGGTGGTGGTGGTGGTCCAGGGAGAGGGTGTGGTGGTGGTGGTCCAGGGAGAGGGTGTGGTGGTGGTCCAGGGAGAGGGTGTGGTGGTGGTAGTGGTCCATGGAGAGGGTGTGGTAGTGGTGGTGGTCCAGGGAGAGGGTGTGGTGGTGGTGGTGGTCCAGGGAGAGGGTGTGGTGGTGGTGGTCCAGGGAGAGGGTGTGGTGGTGGTGGTGGTCCAGGGAGAGGGTGTGGTGGTGGTGGTGGTCCAGGGAGAGGGTGTGTGGTGGTGGTCCAGGGAGAGGGTGTGGTGGTGGTGGTCCAGGGAGAGGGTGTGGTGGTGGTGGTGGTCCAGGGAGAGGGTGTGGTGGTGGTGGTGGTCCAGGGAGAGGGTGTGGTGGTGGTGGTGGTCCAGGGAGAGGGTGTGGTGGTGGTGGTGGTCCAGGGAGAGGGTGTGGTGGTGGTGGTGGTCCAGGGAGAGGGTGTGGTGGTGGTGGTGGTCCAGGGAGAGGGTGTGGTGGTGGTGGTCCAGGGAGAGGGTGTGGTGGTGGTGGTGGTCCAGGGAGAGGGCGTGGTGGTGGTGGTGGTCCAGGGAGAGGGTGTGGTGGTGGTGGTGGTCCAGGGAGAGGGTGTGGTGGTGGTGGTGGTCCAGGGAGAGGGTGTGGTGGTGGTGGTCCAGGGAGAGGGTGTGGTGGTGGTGGTGGTCCAGGGAGAGGGTGTTGTGGTGGTGGTGGTCCAGGGAGAGGGTGTGGTGGTGGTGGTGGTGGTCCAGGGAGAGGGTATGGTGGTGGTGGTCCAGGGAGAGGGTGTGGTGATGGTGGTGGTCCAGGGAGAGGGTGTGGTGGTGGTGGTGGTCCAGGGAGAGGGTGTGGTGGTGGTGGTCCAGGGAGAGGGTGTGGTGGTGGTGGTGGTCCAGGGAGAGGGTGTGGTGGTGGTGGTGGTGGTCCAGGGAGAGGGCGTGGTGGTGGTGGTGGTCCAGGGAGAGGGCGTGGTGGTGGTGGTGGTCCAGGGAGAGG
The DNA here is from genome assembly GCF_040958095.1 of Procambarus clarkii. NCBI lineage: Eukaryota > Metazoa > Arthropoda > Malacostraca > Decapoda > Cambaridae > Procambarus > Procambarus clarkii. The sequence continues at coordinate 14,123,631 of NC_091171.1, forward strand.
ATGTGGTGGTGGTGGTGGTCCAGGGAGAGGGTGTGGTGGTGGTGGTGGTCCAGGGAGAAGGTGTGGTGGTGGTGGTGGTCCAGGGAGAGGGTGTGGTGGTGGTGGTGGTCCAGGGAGAGGGTGTGGTGGTGGTGGTCCAGGGAGAGGGTGTGGTGGTGGTGGTGGTCCAGGGAGAGGGTGTGGTGGTGGTGGTGGTCCAGGGAGAGGGTGTTGTGGTGGTGGTGGTCCAGGGAGAGGGTGTGGTGGTGGTGGTGGTGGTCCAGGGAGAGGGTATGGTGGTGGTGGTCCAGGGAGAGGGTGTGGTGGTGGTGGTGGTCCAGGGAGAGGGTGTGGTGGTGGTGGTGGTCCAGGGAGAGGGTGTGGTGGTGGTGGTGGTCCAGGGAGAGGGTGTGGTGGTGGTGATGGTCCAGGGAGAGGGTGTGGTGGTGGTGGTGGTCCAGGGAGAGGGTGTGGTGGTGGTGGTGGTCCAGGGAGAGGGCGTGGTGGTGGTGGTGGTCCAGGGAGAAGGTGTGGTGGTGGTGGTGGTCCAGGGAGAGGGTGTGGTGGTGGTGGTGGTCCAGGGAGAGGGTGTGGTGGTGGTGGTGGTCCAGGGAGAGGGTGTGGTGGTGGTGGTCCAGGGAGAGGGTGTGGTGGTGGTCCAGGGAGAGGGCGTGGTGGTGGTCCAGGGAGAGGGTGTGGTGGTGGTGGTCCAGGGAGAGGGTGTGGTGGTGGTGGTGGTGGTCCAGGGAGAGGGTGTGGTGGTGGTGGTGGTGCTCCAGGGAGAGGGTGTGGTGGTGGTGGTGGTCCAGGGAGAGGGTGTAGTGGTGGTGGTGGTCCAGGGAGAGGGCGTGGTGGTGGTGGTGGTGGTGGTCCAGGGAGAGGGTGTGGTGGTGGTGCTCCAGGGAGAGGGTGTGGTGGTGGTGGTCCAGGGAGGAGGTGTGGTGGTGGTGGTGGTCCAGGGAGAGGGTGTTGTGGTAGTGGTGGTCCAGGGAGAGGGTGTTGTGGTGGTGGTGGTCCAGAGAGAGGGTGTGGTGGTGGTGGTCCAGGGAGAGGGCGTGGTGGTGGTCCAAAGAGAGGGTGTGGTGGTGGTGGTGGTCCAGGGAGAGGGTGTGGTGGTGGTGGTCCAGGGAGAGGGTGTGGTGGTGGTGGTGGTCTAGGGAGAGGGTGTGGTGGTGCTGGTGGTCCAGGGAGAGGGTGTGGTGGTGGTGGTGGTCCAGGGAGAGGGCGTGGTGGTGGTCCAGGGAGAGGGTGTGGTGGTGGTCCAGGGAGAGGGTGTGGTGGTGGTGGTGGTCTAGGGAGAGGGTGTGGTGGTGCTGGTGGTCCAGGGAGAGGGTGTGGTGGTGGTGGTGGTCCAGGGAGAGGGTGTGGTGGTGGTGGTCCAGGGAGAGGGTGTGGTGGTGGTGGTGGTCTAGGGAGACGGTGTGGTGGTGGTGGTCCAGGGAGAGGGCGTGGTGGTGGTGGTCCAGGGAGAGGGTGTGTGGTGGTGGTGGTGGTCCTGTGTTAGGGTGTGGTGGTGGTGGTCCAGGGAGAGGGTGTGATGGTGGTGGTGGTGGAGGTGGTCCAGGGAGAGGGTGTGGTGGTGGTGGTCCAGGGAGAGGGCGTGGTGGTGGTGGTCCAGGGAGAGGGTGTGGTGGTGGTGGTGGTCCAGGGAGAGGGTGTGGTGGTGGTGGTCCAGGGAGAGGGTGTGGTGGTGGTGGTCCAGGGAGAGGTTGTGGTGGTGGTGGTGGTCCAGGGAGAGTGTGTGGTGGTGGTGGCCCAGGGAGAGGGTGTGGTGGTGGTGGTGGTCCAGGGAGAGGGTGTGGTGGTGGTGGTCCAGGGAGAGGGTGTGGTGGTGGTGGTCCAGGGAGAGGGTGTGGTGGTGGTGGTGGTGGTGGTGGTGGTCCAGGGAGAGGGTGTGGTGGTGGTGGTGGTGGTGGTGGTCCAGGGAGAGGGTGTGGTGGTGGTGCTGGTGGTCCAGGGAGAGGGTGTGGTGGTGGTGGTCCAGGGAGAGGGTGTGGTGGTGGTGGTCCAGGGAGAGGGTGTGGCGGTGGTGGTGGTGGTCCAGGGAGAGGGTGTGGTGGTGGTGGTGGTGGTCCAGGGAGAGGGTGTGGTGGTCCAGGGACAGGGTGTGGTGGTAGTGGTCCAGGGAGAGGGTGTGGTGGTGGTGGTGGTCCAGGGAGAGGGCGTGGTGGTGGTGGTCCAGGGAGAGGGCTTGGTGGTAGTGGTGGTCCAGAGAGAGGGCGTGATGGTGGTGATGGTCCAGGGAGAGGGCGTGGTGGTGGTGGTGGTCCAGGGAGAGGGTGTGATGGTGGTGGTGGTCCAGGGAGAGGGTGTGGTGGTGGTCCAGGGAGAGGGTGTGGTGGTGGTGGTGGTCCAGGGAGAGGGTGTGGTGGTGGTGGTGGTCCAGGGAGAGGGTGTGGTGGTGGTGGTGGTCCAGGGCGAGGGTGTGGTGGTGGTGGTGGTCTAGGGAGAGGGTGTGGTGGTGGTGGTCCAGGGAGAGGGCGTGGTGGTGGTGGTCCAGGGAGAGGGTGTGGTGGTGGTGGTCCAGGGACAGGGTGTGGTGGTGGTGGTCCAGGGAGAGGGTGTGGTGGTGGTCCAGGGAGAGGGCGTGGTGGTGGTGGACTAAGGAGAGGGTGTGGTGGTGGTGGTGGTGGTGGTCCAGGGAGAGGGTGTGGTGGTGGTGGTCCAGGGAGAGGGTGTGGTGGGGGTGGTGGTGGTTCAGGGAGAGGGCGTGGTGATGGTGGTGGTCTAGGGAGAGGGTGTGGTGGTGGTGGTGGTCCATGGAGAGGGAGTGGTGGTGGTGGTGGTGGTGGTGGTGGGAGAGGGCGTGGTGGTGGTGGTGGTCCAGGGAGAGGGTGTGGTGGTGGTGGTCCAGGGAGAGGGTGTGGTGGTGGTGGTCCAGGGAGAGGGTGTGGTGGTGGTGGTCCAGGGAGAGGGTGTGGTGGTGGTGGTCCAGGGAGAGGGTGTGGTGGTGGTGGTGGTGGAGGTGGTCCAGGGAGAGGGTGTGGTGGTGGTGGTGGTCCAGGGAGAGGGTGTGGTGGTGGTGGTCCTGGGAGAGGGTGTGGTGGTGGTGGTGGTGGTCCAGGGAGAGGGTGTGGTGGTGGTGGTGGTCCAGGGAGAGGGTGTGGTGGTGGTGGTCCAGGGAGAGGGTGTGGTGGTGGTGGTGGTCCAGGGAGAGGGCGTGGTGGTGTTCCAGGGAGAGGGTGTGGTGGTGGTGGTGGTCCAGGGAGAGGGTGTGGTGGTGGTGGTGGTCCAGGGAGAGGGTGTGGTGGTGGTGGTGGTCCAGGGAGAGTGTGTGGTGGTGGTGGTCCAGGGAGAGGGTGTGGTGGTGGTGGTGGTCCAGGGAGAGGGTGTGGTGTTGGTGGTGGTCCAGGGAGAGGGTGTGGTGGTGGTGTTGGTCCAGGGAGAGTGTGTGGTGGTAGTGGTCCAGGGAGAGGGTGTGGTGGTGGTGGTCCAGGGAGAGGGTGTGGTGGTGGTGGTGGTGGTCCAGGGAGAGGGTGTGGTGGTGGTGGTGGTGGTCCAGGGAGAGGGCGTGGTGGTGGTCCAGGGAGAGGGTGTGGTGGTGGTGGTCCAGGGAGAGGGTGTGGTGGTGGTGGTGGTGGTCCAGGGAGAGGGTGTGGTGGTGGTGGTGGTGGTCCAGGGAGAGGGCGTGGTGGTGGTCCAGGGAGAGGGTGTGGTGGTGGTGGTGGTGGTGGTCCAGGGAGAGGGCGTGGTGGTGGAGGCGCAGAAGGGTGAAACTTGACCCCACATGGAAAAAAATAATTAGTCTGACCCCTACCGAGCAGCTCCCGGTATATGTTGATGAAAAGGAAGGTGTGTACTCACCTAGTTGTGCTTGCGGGGGTTGAGTTCTGGCTCTTTGGTCCCGCCTCTTAACTGTCAATCAACAGGTTTACAGATTCTGAGCCTACTGGGCTCTATCATATCTACATTTGAAACTGTGTATGGAGTCAGCCTCCACCACATCACTGCCTAATGCATTTCATCTGTTAACTACTCTGACACTGAAAAAGTTCTTTCTAACGTCCCTGTGGCTCATGTGGGTACTCAGTTTCCACCTGTGTCCCCTTGTTCGCGTACTACCCGTGTTAAAAAATTGATACTTATCTACCCTGTCAATTCCTCTGAGACTTTTGTAGGTAGTGATCACGTCTCCCCTTACTGTTCTGTCTTCCAGTGTCGTAAGGTGCATTTCCCGCAGCCTTTCCTCGTAACTCATGCCTCTTAGTTCTGGGACTAGTCTAGTGGCATACCTCTGAATTTTTTCCAGCTTCGTCTTGTGTTTAACAAGGTACGGGTTCCATGCTGGGGCTGCATACGCCAAGATTGGTCTTACATATGTGGTATACAAGGCTCTGAATGATTCCTTACACAGGTTCCTGAACGCTGTTCTGATGTTAGCCAGCCTCGCGTATGCCGTTGATGTAATTCTTTAGATGTGGGCTTCAGGAGACAGGTTTGGTGTGATATCAACTCTTAAATCTTTCTCTCTGTCCGTTTCATGAAGTATTTATGTGTGTGTGTGTGTGTGTGTGTGTGTGTGTGTGTGTGTGTGTGTGTGTGTGTGTGTGTGTGTGTATATTCACCTAGTTGTGGTTGCGGGGGTTGAGCTCTGCTCTTTCGGCCCGCTCTCAACTGTCAATCAACTGTTACTAACTATTAACATTTTCTTCAAACACCTCCCCCCCCTAACACACACACACACACACAATACACATACAAGGACTGGAGCTTTGATGAGATTGAAATTCCGGGCTGTGACGGGTTCATAGATTACATAACAGGAACTATAACAATGGGTGGACCTTAGATAATAGTGGCAGTCATTTACAACCCCTCCACTAAATGACAGAAGACCTAGACAGGAGTTTGATAAGAACAACATGGCAACCATTAATATAATAAAGCAGCAGCTTCAATTGCCTGCAGGAATGGCTCAAGACTCTTAATCATGGGCGATTTCAACCATGGAAAGATAGACTGGGAGAATGAGAACCCACATGGAGGTGCAGATGTATGGAGAGCTAAACTCTTGGAAGTGGCAACAAGGAACTTTCTGAGCCAACATGTCAGGGAACCCACAAGAATGAGAGGCAATGACGAACCAGCTAGACTCGACCTGATATTCACCTTGAATGAGTCAGAAATAAAAGAAGTCAAGTTTGAAGCTCCCATAAGAATGAGTGACCACAGTGTGTTGACATTTGAGTATCTGGTGGAGGTAGGGATAACCTATCCAAGGATGGGATCGGAAGGGAAAAGACTGAAATACCGAAAAGGAAAATATGATGAGATGAGGAACTTCCTAAGGGGAATACCATGTGAAACAGAACAGAGAGAAGAAGGTACAAGATTTGATGGACTATGTCACCCAGAAGTGCCAGGAAGCTGCAGATAGATTTGTCCCGGTCCAAAAGGAGAAAAGCGAAAAGCAACAGAAGAATCCAGGGTTCAACCAGGAATGCAAGGTAGCGAAGCAAGTGAGTAAAAGAACATGGAGAAACTAAAGGAATAACGGAACACCAGAGAGCAGGGAGAGGTACCAGAGGGCAAGAAATGAGTACCGCAGAGTGAGGAGGGAAGCAGAGAGACAGTATGAAAATGGCATCGCGAGTAAAGCCAAGACCCAACCAAAGCTGCTCCACAGTCACATCAGGAGGAAAACAGCAGTGAAAGGAACAAGTGATGAAACTGAGAAAAGGGAAGAATAGATACATGGAGAATGACAAGGAGGTGTGTGAAGAAGTCAACAAGAGATTCCAGGAGGTCTTCATAATAGAATACGGAGAAGCCCCTGCACTAAATAAGGAGGCGACAAACCAAGCAACCTTGGAGTAATTTGACCTCACCAGTGATGAGGTCAAAAGGAATCTGTTGGAGTTGGATGTGACAAAGGCTGTTGGACCTGACAGAATCTCACCGTGGATACTAAAAGAAGGTGCAGAAGCACTAAGTGTGCCACTCTCTATGGTGTATAACAGGTCACTGGAAATAGGAGACCTACCGGAAAGCTGGAAGACAGCTAATGTAGTCCCAATATACAAAATGGGCACTGGCACTGAACAAGAGGCACTGAACTACAGGCCAGTTTCCCTATCTTGTATACCATGCAAGGTGATGGAGAAGATCGTGAGGAAAAGGCTCGTAGAACATCTGGAGGGAAATAGTTGTGTAACACACCACCAACATGGGTTCAGAGATGGTAAATCCTGCCTCACAGGGTTAATAGAATTCTATGACCAAGCAACAACAGTTAGGCAAGAAAGATAAGGGTGGGCAGACTGCATTTTCTTGGACTATCAGAAAGCTGTTGACACAGTACCCCATAAAAGGCTGTTACAAAAGTTGGAGCAACAGGCAGGAGTAAAAGGAAAGGTACTCCAGTGGATAAGGGAGCACTTAAGCAACAGGAAACAGCGAGTAACTGTGAGGGGGGAGACATCAGAGTGGCGAGATGTCACCAGCGGAGTCCCACAGGGCTCAGTACTTGGACCCATCCTGTTTATAATATATGTAAACGACCTTCCAGAGGGTATAGACTCATTCCTCTCAATGTTTGCTGATGATGCAAAAATTATGAGAAGAATCAAGACAGATGATGAAAAACAGAGACTACAGGACGACCTGGACAGGCTGGAGGAATGGTCTAGAAAATGGCTACTAAAGTTCAACTCAGGAAAGTGCAAAATCATGAAATTAGGCGAAGGGAGCAGGAGGCTGAACACAAGGTACCATCTGGGAGGTAAAATACTGCAAGAGTCAAATAGAGAGAAAGATCTGGGGGTTGGTATCACACCGAACCTGTCCCCAGAGGCCCACATCAAAAGGATATCATCAGCGGCATATGCTAGACTGGCCAACATAAGAACTGCCTCTAGAAACTTATGTAAGGAATCGTTGAGGACCCTGTATACTACTTATGTGAGACCAATCCTGGAATATGCACCTCCAGCTTGGAGTCCATACCTAGTTAAACACAAGACAAAGTTAGAGAAGAATCAGCGGTATGTCACCAGACTCGTCCCGGAACTGAGAGGTATGAGCTACGAGAAAGGCCTCAAGGAGCTGAAACTCACATCCCTGGAAGACAGAAGAGTAAGGGGAGACATGATAACCACCTACAATATTCTCAGGGGAATTGACAGGGTGGACAAAGACAAACTCTTCAGCACGGGTGGGACACGAACAAGGGGACACAGGTGGAAGCTAAGTACTCAAATGAGCCACAGAGACGTTAGAAAGAACTTTTTCAGTGTCAAAGTAGTTAACAAATGGAATGCAGTAGGCAGTGATGTGGTGGAGGCTGACTCCATACACAGGTTGAAATGTAGATATGATAAAGCCCAGTAGGCTCAGGAATCTGTACACCAGTTGATTGACAGTTGAGAGGCGGGACTAAAGAGCCAAAGCTCAACCCCCGAAAACGCAAATAGGCGAGTACAAATAGGTGAGTACACACACACACACACACACACACACACACACACACACACACACACACACACACACACACACACACACACACACACACACACACACACACACACACACACACACACACACACACACACACACACACACACACACACACACACACACACACACACACACACACACAATGTTTTCTGATGATACAAAAATTATGAGGAGGATTGAAACAGGATGATAGGAGGAGGCTACAAGATGACATTGACGGACTGAATAAATGGTCCAACAAATGGATGCTAAATTTTAACCCGAGTAAATGCAAAGTAATGAAACTAGGCGGTGGAAACAGGAGGCCAGACACAGGATACAGAATAGGAGATGAAGTACTTAATGAAACGGAAAGAGAGAAAGATCTAGGAGTTGATATCACACCAAACCTGTCTCCTGAAGCCCACATAAAAAAAAATACGTCTGCGGCATATGCGAGGCTGGCTAACATCAGAACTGCCTTCAGGAACCTGTGTAAGGAATCTTTCAGAATCTTGTATGCCACATATGTAAGACCAATCCTGGAGTATGCGGCCCCAGCATGAAGCCCGTACCTTGTCAAGCACAAGACGAAGCTGGGAAAAAGTTAAGAAGTATGCCACTACACTAGTCCCAGAACTAAGAGGCATGAGTGAAGAGTAAGGGGAGATATGATCACAACCTACAAAATCCTCAGAGGAATCGACTGGGTAAACAAGGATGAACTATTCAACACTGGTGGGACGCGAACAAGGGGACACAGGTGGAAACTGAGTACCCACATGAGCCACAGAGATGTTAGAAGGAACTTTTTCAGTGTCAGAGTAGTTAACAGATGGAATGCATTAGGCAGTGATGTGGTGGAGGCTGACTCCATACACAGTTTTAAATGTAGATATGATAGAGCCCAGAAGGCTCAGGAATCTGTACACCAGTTGAGAGACGGGACCAAAGAGCCAAAGCTCAACCCCCACAAGCACAAATAGGTGAGTATACACACACACACACACACACACACACACACACACACACACACACACACACACACACACACACACACACGCACACACACACACACTACGGGTGGGGGCCTCGTAGCCTGGTGGATAGCGCGCAGGATTCGTAATTCTGTGGCGCGGGTTCGATTCCCGCACGAGGCAGAAACAAATGGGCAAAGTTTCATTCACCCTGAATGCCCCTGTTTCCTAGCAGTAAATAGGTACCTGGGAGTTAGTCAGCTGTCACGGGCTGCTTCCTGGGGTGTGTGTGTGTGTGTGTGTCTGTGTGTGGTGTGGAAAAAAAAAAAAGTAGTTAGTAAACAGTTGATTGACAGTTGAGAGGCGGGCCGAAAGAGCAAAGCTCAACCCCCGTAAAAACACAACTAGTAAACACACACACACACACACACACACACACACACACACACACACACACACACACACACACACACACACACACACATAGGAAGCAGCCCGTAACAGCTGTCTAACTCCCAGGTACATATATACTGCTAGGTAACAGTGGAATCAGGGTGAAAGAAACTCTGCCCATCTGTTTCCGCCGGTGCCAGGAATCGAAACCCGAACCACAGGACTACGTATCCAGCGTGCTGTCCACTCACCCATCACCCGCCCGTGGTGTGTGTGTGTAATTACCTAAGTGTAGTTACAGGATGAGAGCTACGCTCGTGGTGTCCCGTCTTCCCAGCACTCTTTGTCATATAACGCTTTGAAACTACTGACGGTCTTGGCCTCCACCACCTTCTCACCTAACTTGTTCCAACCGTCTACCACTCTGTTTGTGAAAGTGAATTTTCTGATATTTCTTCGGCATCTGTGTTTAGTTTGTTTAAATCTATGACCTCTTGTTCTTAAAGTTCCAGGTCTCAGAAAATCTTACACACAGATTTTATCAATTCCTGTTACTATTTTGTATGTAATGATCATATCACCTCTTTTTCTTCTGTCTTCTAGTTTTGGCATATTTAATGCCTGTAACCTCTCCTCGTAGCTCTTGCCCTTCAGTTCTGGGAGCCACTTAGTAGCATGTCTTTGCACCTTTTCCAGTTTGTTGATGTGCTTCTTAAGATATGGGCACCACACAACCGCTGCATATTCTAGCGTTGGCCTAACAAAAGTCGTGAACAGTTTCTTAGTATATCGCCATCCATGTATTTAAAAGCAATTCTGAAGTTAGAAAGCGTGGAATAGGCTCCTTGCACAATATTCTTTATGTGGTCCTCAGGTGATAGTTTTCTATCTAGAACCACCCCTAGATCTCTTTCTTTATCAGAATTCTTTAAAGATTTCTCACATAATATATAGGTTGTATGGGGTCTATGTTCTCCTATTCCACATTCCATAACATGACATTTATTAACATTAAATTCCATTTGCCAGGTGGTGCTCCATATACTTATTTTGTCCAGGTCTTCTTGAAGGGCATGACAATCATCTAAGTTTCTTATCCTTTCTATTATCATAGCATCATCAGCAAACATGTTCATATAATTCTGTATACCAACTGGTAGATCATTTATGTAGACAATAAACATCACTGGTGCAAGAACTGAACCCTGTGGTACTCCACTTGTGACATTTCTCCATTCCGATACATTGCCTCTGATCACAGCCCTCATTTTTCTATCAGTCAGAAAATTTTTCATCCATGTTAGAAGCTTACCTGTCACCCCTCCAATATTTTCCAGTTTCCAGAACAACCTCTTATGTGGAACTCTGTCGAAAGCCTTTTTTAGGTCCAGATAGATGCAGTCAACCCAACCATCTCTTTCCTGTAATATCTCTGTGGCTCGATCATAAAAACTGAGTAAATTCGATACACAGGATCTTCCAGATCGAAAACCATACTGTCTGTCTGATATTATATCATTTCTTTCCAGGTGTTCTACCCATTTAGTTTTTATTAGTTTTCCAATATTTTGACTATTACACTTGTCAATGATACAGGTCTATAATTAAGGGGATCTTCCCTCCTTCCACTTTTGTAGATTGGAACTATGTTAGCCTTTTTCCACACGTCTGCTACGACTCCTGTACACAGGGATGCCTGAAAGATCAGGTGAAGTGGAATGCTGAGCTCAGGTGCACATTCTCTTAGAACCCATGGTGAAACTCCATCTGGGCCAGCTGCTTTGTTCCTCCCGAGCTCCTTTAGCATATTTTCCACTTCGTCTCTAGACACCTCTATGTGCTCGATGTTGTTCTCTGGAATTCTTATTGAGTCTGATTCTCTGAAGATTTCATTTTGTACAAACACACTTTGGAACTTTTCGTTTAATGTTTCACACATTTCCTTTTCATTTTCCGTGTATCTGTCCCCCATTTTCAACCTCTGAATATTATCCTTTACCTGCAGCTTAGTTTTAACAAAGGGCTCACCATAGCCCGTGCTACTTGGAACTTTTTGTTCCAGGTAGCGAATCTTAAACAACAAATTGCTTTTAATGAATGTGTACTCACCTAATTGTGCTTGCGGGGGTTGAGCTTTGGCTCTTTGGGCCCGCCTCTCAACCGTCAATCAACTGGTGTACAGGTTCCGGAGCCTATTTTGCTCTATCATATCTACATTTGAAACTGTGTATGGAGTCAGCCTCCACCACATCTCTGCCTAATGCATTAAATCTGTTAACTACTCTGACACTAAAAAAGCTCTTTCTATCGTCCCTGTGGCTCATGTGGGTACTCAGTTTCCACCTGTGTCCCCTTGTTCGCGTCCCGCCAGTGTTGAATAGTTTATCCTTGTCTACCCTGTCAATTCCCCTGAGGATTTTTTAGGTAGTGATCATGTCTCCCCTCACTTATCTGTCTTCCAGTGTCGTGAGGTGCATTTCCCGCAGTCTTTCCTCGTAACTCATGCCTCTTAGTTCCGGGACCAGTCTAGTGGCATACCTCTGAACTTTTTCCAGCTTCGTCTTGTGCTTGACAAGGTACGGGCTCCATGCTGGGGCCGCATACTCCAGGATTGGTCTTTCGTATGTGGTGTACAAGATTCTAAACGATTCCTTACACAGGTTCCTGAAGGCAGTTCTGATGTTAGCCAGCCTTGCATATGCCGCAGACGTAATTCTTTTTATGTGGGCTTTAAGAGACAGGTTTGGTGTGATATCAATTCCTAGATCTTTCTCTCTGTCCGTTTCATTAAGTACTTCATCTCCTATTCTGTATCTTGTGTCTGGCCTCCTGTTTCCACCGCCTAGTTTTATTACTTTGCATATACTCGGGTTGAACTTCAACAGCCATTTGTTGGACCATTCATTCAGTCTGTCTAGGTCATCTTGTAGCCTTCTACTATCATCCTCTGTTTCAATCCTCCTCATAATTTTTGCATTATCAGTAAACATTGAGATAAACGATTCTATACCCTCTGGGAGATCATTTACACATATCAGAAACAGTATTGGTCCAAGGACTGACCCCTGCGGGACTCCACTTGTGACGTCACGCCAATCCGAGACTTCACCCCTCACAGTGACTCGTTGTCTTCTATTACTTAGGTACTCCCTTATCCAACGAAGTACCTTCCCTTTCACTTCAGCCTGCATCTCCAGCTTTTTCACTAGCCTCTTGTGTGGTACTGTATCAAAGGTTTTTTGACAATCCAAAAATATGCAGTCTGCCCACCCTTCTCTTTCTTGCCTGATTTGTGTGTGTGTGTGTGTGTGTGTGTGTGTGTATGTGTGTGTGTGTGTGAGTGTGAGTGTGAATGTGAGTGTGTGTGCACTCACCTAGTTGTACTCACCTAGTTGTGTTTGCGGGGTTTGAGCTCTGGCTCTTTGGTCCCGCCTCTCAACCGTCAATCAACAGGTGTACAGATTCCTGAGCCTATCGGGCTCTGTCATATCTACACTTGAAACTGTGTATGGAGTCAGCCTCCACCACATCACTTCCTAATGCATTCCATTTGTCAACCACTCTGACACTAAAAAAGTTCTTTCTAATATCTCTGTGGCTCATTTGGGCACTCAGTTTCCACCTGTGTCCCCTTGTGCGTGTTCCCCTTGTGTTAAATAGACTGTCTTTATCTACCCTATCAATTCCCTTCAGAATCTTGAATGTGGTGATCATGTCCCCCCTAACTCTTCTGTCTTCCAGCGAAGTGAGGTTTAATTCCCTTAGTCTCTCCTCGTAGCTCATACCTCTCAGCTCGGGTACTAGTCTGGTGGCAAACCTTTGAACCTTTTCCAGTTTAGTCTTATCCTTGACTAGATATGGACTCCATGCTGGGGCTGCATACTCCAGGATTGGCCTGACATATGTGGTATACAAAGTTTTGAATGATTCTTTACACAAGTTTTTGAATGCCGTTCGTATGTTGGCCAGCCTGGCATATGCCGCTGATGTTATCCGCTTGATATGTGCTGCAGGAGACAGGTCTGGCGTGATATCAACCCCCAAGTCTTTTTCCTTCTCTGACTCCTGAAGAATTTCCTCTCCCAGATGATACCTTGTATCTGGCCTCCTGCTCCCTACTCCTATCTTCATTACATTACATTTGGTTGGGTTAAACTCTAACAACCACTTGTTCGACCATTCCTTCAGCTTGTCTAGGTCTTCTTGAAGCCTCAAACAATCCTCTTCTGGTTTAATCCTTCTCATAATTTTAGCATAATTGTGTGTGTGTGTGTGTGTGTGTGTGTGTGTGTGTGTGTGTGTGTGTGTGTGTGTGTGTGTGTGTGTGTGTGTGTGAGTGTGTGTGTGTGTGTGTGTGTGCGTGTGTGCGTGTGCGTGTGTGTACATATGATATTAGAACTGGGCGGGAAATAAATTCAGAAGGTGACTGGAAATAGGTTAAAAGCGATCTTTTAAAAGCATGAGGCTTTTATCACGTGCGATAGATTAAGAGATGGAGTTCAACGCTGAAAAAATGTGGGGCTGTGCGCAATCATAGTGACAATGGAGTTACCAGATATCAGCTGGACAATGTTGAAATGAGAATGTGAAAAAAATTTGAGATCAGCCATGATTGGTTGGGATCTCTAGCCACAAAATCAATGCATAAATTTGGGGATGTATTGTGCACCAGTTTTGGTCACCGTACTAAAGAATGGACATAGATTCATTTGAGTGTGTTAAAGGTTGACTAAAGTTAATGTTAACAGGTTAACACCAGGAACTATACACCTTCCTCATGGAGACAGGAAAGGAGAATAATTTCCATTATCTAGAACGACGAAGACTTCTGATGTTATCTGCCCTTAAGGAGAGCTGTTATCTGTTATAACCTCTCCTACAGTGTTATCTGATCGTGCCAATGGCATCTCTTCATTGGCTCTATTCTGCTTTTTCCTGCCTTGTCGGTCACTCCAGTATGTTGTTATTTAACATTCCCAAATTTGCACAGAATAATATCATACTGGGCGAACTGGTATAATATCATACAGTGACACTGGGCGAACGATATGGCAGGAAATGCAGAATGGAGCCAATGAAGATTAGAGGCACCATAGGCACACTCAGAGAACACTGTGAACACCAGAGGTCCACGGCTGTTCATTATCATCCCAGCCAGAATAAGAAACATTACCGGTACAAAAGTGAAATTTTCCAAGAAAAAATAGTCAAGTTTTCTTCATGAAGTGCCGGTTGGTCCGGGCTGTAGTGGGTATGTGGGCCTGCGGGCCGCTCCAAGCAACAGCCTAGTGAACCAAGCTTTCACAAATCAAGCCAGACCATCGGGCTGGATTTGGAGAGTAGAAGAACTCCCAGAGCCCCATCCAGGTAAGAAGAGTTAGAGATAACATTGCTGAACTATCTATATGTATAAAAGAGTGTTACAAAGGAGATAGAAACAAGGATTTATATATCTGCCGTAAATAGAATTCGAAATAAAGAATATAAACCGAGTACGTTTAGCATGGGGAAAGACCTGGGTAAACCAGTAAACTAAAGGAGACCCGCCTGGTCTACTGTTTACCACAGTCAGTTATGGAGGCTTCTTAGTGACGAATAAAAAGGTTCATTGAGGTGTAATCTGTGTGTTGAGGAGGCGCGGGCTTCCTGGTAGCCGTTCTCAGAAAGTGAGAAGTCAATATGCCAGTAGTTACTCAAGTGCACTGTGTGGGGGTTCTCACCTAGTTGTGCTGGCGGGGGTTAAGCTCTGGCTCCTTGGTCCCGGCTCTCAACTGTCAATGAACTGGTGTTCAGGTTCCTAGCCTACGGGGCTGTATCATATCTACACTTGAAGCTGTGTATGCAGTCAGCCTCCACCACATCACTGCCTTAATGTGTGAGTGTGCGGGGACACGCGCGTGCACCTCTCAGTAATACGCGTGTGTTTCAGCTTCAGGTGTGTGAGTGTCATGTTTGTTACACATACGTGACTTTTTAAAGTTTGTAATGGATATCCCACCTAACATAAGTACCCAAGCCTTGTACGACTGATTACCCTGTATAAACAACCATGGTTACTGTGTTTACTGATGTGAGAGCGCGTTGTCCACACCTGCTGGTCGCTCCCAGAGTAGTGGGAAGTGCGACGTAGAGCGGCAATTTTGTTTTTTTCGACTGCCGCTCTACGTCGCAGGGGTATTTTCAACTTTTAGACCGGCAATTTTGTTTTTTTCGACTGCCGGTCTACGTCGCAGGGCTATTTTCAACTTTTTGACCGGCAATTTTGTTTTTTTTCGACTGCAGGTCTACGTCTCAGGGTTATTTTCAACTTTTAGAGCGGCAATTTTGTTTTTTTCGACTGCCGCTCTACGTCGCAGGGGTATTTTCAACTTTTAGACCGGCAATTTTGTTTTTTTCGACTGCCGGTCTACGTCGCAGGGCTATTTTCAACTTTTTGACCGGCAATTTTGTTTTTTTTCGACTGCCGCTCTACGTCGCAGGGTTATTTTCAACTTTTAGACCGGCAATTTTGTTTTTTTCGACTGCCGCTCTACGTCGCAGGGTTATTTTCAACTTTTAGACCGGCAATTTTGTTTTTTTTCGACTGCCGCTCTACGTCGCAGGGTTATTTTCAACTTTTAGACCGGCAATTTTGTTTTTTTTTCGACTGCCGCTCTACGTCGCAGGGCTATTTTCAACTTTTAGACCGGCAATTTTGTTTTTTTCGACTGCCGCTCTACGTCGCAAGGTTATTTTCAACTTTAGACCGGCCGTTTTGGTTTTTTTCCGGGGCCTGTCTACGCACCCCTAGTTTCACGAACTTGAAGTACGACATAGACCGTGCGTTTTTTTGTTTTTCAGGAGCCGGTCTACGCACCCTGGGTTTTCTACAAGTCGCTCTATGGCCCCTGTCATTTTCGCTCAAGGGGATTAAACGGCCGCCTCCAGTCATCCCCAAATTTCGTTGGCTCAGTGACCCTGCACAGACATTGCTAATGGTCAATGACGTCACCAGCTAGCCGCTCAGCGTTCCTGCACAGGCACGTTCAAGGGGATTAAAAAGCCGGTCTATGAGTCATGTGTTTTGCGATACAACAGTAACCTTGAAACCTAATATAAAATACCATCATCCCTAGTCTATTTTTAATTTCATATTTACTTCCAACCATCACCCATTACATTTATCAAAGAGGATCATGTATGTGAGGGAAGAACATAACTTCAGCACTGCAAGAAGTTATGTGTGTATTTTCAAGTTCGTCCCCTGCTGCCTGTATTTACCCAGGTCTTTTTCCTAAATATATAACTTATCCAATTCATTCCTGTTCTGTTTCATGTTGATACGTTTAATAGGTTATTAATATTCCCCTTTACTATGACCATTCAGTCACACCTCTATCATGTCACCCCTATTTCTTCTTCGTCATCGTTCTAGAGAATGTAATTTAAGCTTGGACAATCTTTCTTGAAGGATTGTTTATTATACATAGGGCAAAAAATAAAACTGCTATCAGTCGTTTATATTAAAAAAAAATAGAGGCCTGGGCATTGGTGATTTCAATGCGAGTTCGGTAGTGACCCTATCCTTATGCACATCTCACATTCGCCCCAAAACATACCTCCCACACCATACTGTAGCATTTAACAAATAAAATAAAAAAAACTCATTCAGTAAAAGCAAGCCTCTCATATTTTGAAATAAGGCCTTCTGCAGTTACCGCCTTTTGTGACGTCATCATCCCTAATGTGGCGCGAGGCGTCAACGGGCTAAATGCGGATCCCAGGAGGTTCACACATAAGTGTGAACTCTTAATCTAGCTTAATACCTCACCTATACTCTGTGCTTCATCAGAGTTGATATTCAGCTACAATAGCTCGTATTTTCGCTCATTGCTTATATTGTCTGTTATTCATAAACCCTATCAAACCTTCCTAACCTAACCTAACCTAACATATTATTTATATCAAACAAATACATTCTACAGAACAGTTATTGTTGTTGTTTAGTGACATCGTGAAAAGCGACCTCAGGTATAGGGATAATGTATTGATGGTCATTAGCATATAGGTGTGAAGGTATTACAGTACCTTACTGGTCAACTATGTATGACGTCACCAGACAACCAATGCGACCTTTGGCGTCCTACTAGCATGTGTATTTGATGTTATTATTCAAAAATGACTAGACTATCCATCCCCACCTAACCTAATCAGAGGTTTAAAATATATATACATTTTAGTCAACCACGGACTGTAATTATTATTCGGTAATAAATACAAAAGTATAACAGCAACCCAAATGTCGTACTGCAATTTAAGCAGAATCGTACATCTGGCAGCAGTCAAGCTTTCCTTATAAGGACCTCCCCCCAGCCCAAAGGACAGTCCAACTCAGGCTTCCTGTGCTAGCACTCTGAACTAGCTCCAGCACTTGTGCAATATCCAACTTCGCTGTCTTGTATCTATCAAATCGACCATGTATATTTGTGAACTTTGCAAAGCTCCTAAACTAGGGCCATTCCACCTGTGCCAGGCGAGATGTGCTGAATGTAGGATAACCTTCACCGCCAATCCTCGGCGTCAGTGCGTTATTTACTGTGAGCAGTGCTTTAAAATACCTCGTGGACATTTTGATAAGATTTGTCCCTCGTGCTCCAAAGTGATTTGTTCTATCCGTAAGTATCAGTGTGGTTATGACAACTGTAGAAATTTCCCATAGATATGTTGTGAGTTATAGCATATTTATAGTTACTATTGAAAAAAAAAATTGACTTAACAGCGGCATCAGATATTATTTATATTAATATTCTGAACAAAAAATACATTCTTTATTAAATTGCGGCAGCTAAAATTTATATGTGAATTAGTATTTACAGTTAGCTGTAGAGCTATACATCTATGCAGCATTCCATAAAAATATATATATGTATAACTATATATATTAATTAAAATCTACAGGTGGCCACCCCGATGCATGTCCATTTTGCATGTATCTAGATGACCCCGAGTCTGATACTAGTTCTGATTCAGAGCACTCAGATGCATCATCGTACCAAAGCGTCCAATATGAAAGTAAGTCAATTACACTATTCTGCAATACCATTCCCAATTCTTGTCAGATATATTTATAAAAATATCTAATTTATCATCGTTAATTATTCACATGATCATTTATATGATTTTAGGTTCGCCAACTCAGCAGGTAGTGGAGGTAGAGGAAGAATATCCTCGTGGAGGAGGTAGTGAAGAGCCTAGCACGAGCCGAACTCGCTCACCAACACCAGAAAATAATGACAACAGGGAAAGTTCTAATCGTAAGTAACATCCACATTAATTATTATTTTCATATTACAATAATGCCATTATTATTATTAAACTCCCTATATTAAATTTTATTGACTGAAAATCATTATTCTTGTTACTTATAGGTTCTCAACTGGAGGATGAAGAAGACTCCCTGCATTTAGTTTGGGAAGCAGGATTCCGATATGGATGCCAGCCAGCCTATTGCTAATTCTCCACCACCACCACCTCAGGAACAGGAACAGCAACAGGCAGGTAGATGTTTTGCTTCCTCCTCAACCTGAAGTGCTTGAAGTAATCAATAATTTCAATGGGGGGTACATACGCCATTCTTATAGCATCCCAGATCATGCCCAAGGAGATCCTGCCCATTATTTGACTATATATCGTGAATATTTTATTCAGCAAATAGAATCCTTATTTGATGCCGTTCACCCCAATTTCCCTCCTGCCCTCTTGATATACCCCGATTTTACTTTTAATTTACAACGGCTTAATCAAGAAAATGAACCTGATTTTGAGGGAGAGTTACCTATAAGGGCTGAACAACGCACTGTATCTAGGCATGAGGCTAGTGTTGTCGTAGATCAATGGATTGCTGAATTGGATAATAAGTTAGAAGAGTTCTTTGCCGAGACAGAAGGTTCGAGTCTAGGTATACAGAGCATTTCTGGTTTTTATATCAATTCTATAGCTGTTCAGCATCCCATCCGTCTTAGGAGAATACGTGCCTTATCCAGATAGATTGCGTGGTTCGAGACATGTTTTCAATCCTAAAGGCGAGCAAAATATATGTTTGATCCAATGTTTGGCCGCATACATATGTCTAGCTCAGGGGATGACATTAGATAATATCCGCAGATGTTCCAAGTCAGCCAGGTGGTGTCTTAGATTTGTCCGTTGGAGTGAGGATATAGAAATACCCATAACGTACGATAATATAAATAAAATAGAAAATATAAATAAATTAAGTATATTTATCTATGTGCTTACACGTGAAGATAATAGGTACTACATTAGCTTAGCTAGAAAAGGCAGGGAACATTCTGCTCCTAAAGTACCTTTGCTCATGCTAGAGGATCAGCATCTTGTACTCATTAAAGATTTCAATCAGTATGTCCGCAACATGCGCGGCAATCCAAATAGAGCACCAGGCAATCATATTTTTTGCCATTCGTGTTTAATTCATTTGTCACCTGATGCGATGCGGGATCATGAAGAGTCATGTGAAGTTAAACAAACATTGAAATTTTACCCTGAAGGTCATAAAATCAAATTCCAAAATTACGGTCGTGCTTATGGACCTTCTCACACAGCATATTATGATTTCGAGTGCTTGTTGGACCCCTCCAATCCCCAAGGTATGATCGAGAAGCGTCACAAAGCTGTGGCGTATGCTTTTATCATCATCAACAGGGAATTGGAGGTTGTAGAGAAATTAACGTATATGGGGGATGACCCTGTGAATCATTTCATAGATACTTTAGAGAAAGCATGGAAGAGAATCAAATCTACCATGCCTACATACAAAATATCTATGACACGTGAACATTGGCAAGCCTATAGACGGCAGACCACATGTGAAATGTGTTATAGTCCATTTAAATCTGATAAAGACAAGCACCGTCATCATGATCATGCTATTGAATTTAATAATTATCTAGCTGCCTATTGCCAAAGGTGCAACATGCTGTGTAGAAATTCTTATAAATATTTATATACATTCTCTCACAATGCAGCTTATGACCTTGGGGTAATTTTAAATGAATTGTCTAACCTCCCTAACCGTGAAATTGACATTGCCTCCAAAGATGGATTTAAGTTCATGAAAGTGGATATCGGTAAACTTCGGTTTATGGATAGTCTGGCTTTACTAAATGGTGGGCTTGAAAAACTAGCTAAAGAACATATCAAGGAAGGTAAACCTACCACTTTCACCTCAGTTATGCTAGATGACGTCCCTGTAGCTGCCCACCATTTATTAAAGACAGGCAAACAGGTCTTCTGTTATGACTACATTTCATCTCTGGAGAAATTAAATGAACCGGCTCTTCCTCCTCCCGAAGCCTTTTTCAATAGTTTAAAACACGAGGCCATAAGCGAGACCGATTATACACAGGCTAAAGAAGTCTTCAGATTAGCGGAATGCAAGACCATTGGGGATTATTTGAAGGTCTATTTGAAAGTAGATACTGGATTATTGTGTGATGTGTTTACTGTATGGCGCAAGACCATGCTTGAGCTGTACAAGTTAGACATTACACACTATGTCTCGTTATCTAGTTTTGCATGGGATGCTTTCTTGTTTAAGAGCCAAGTTGTCTTGGACTCTATTTCTGATCCCCATTTGTACGATGTATTGCGCAGAAATCTAAGAGGCGGATTTACCTCTGTTGTGCGGCAACACACAAGTGTACAAAATGAGCATACGGGTGCTGATCCTTCTAGTACTGATAAATATATTCTGTATTTGGATTTTAATGGCTTATACGCCACCTGTATGACAGAACTGCTTCCTCAAGGCGGGATCCGTAAATTATCTGCTGCCGAATGCAATGATTGGCTCCAACAAGGATTGGAAAATATTACATGTGATGGGGATAAAGGGTATTGGGTCATGTGTGATACCAAGCATGTCACACCTGAGGTGGCTCGATACACCGATGACTTACCTTTAACCCTGTCACATGCTAATATTTCAACTGATCTTCTGTCCGATTATAGCAAACATATTTTAAATACCGAAGATCGTAAACTCCCCAAGAAAAACAATAAATTAATTGCTTCACATCTCCCTCAAAAAGATTACTTGGTGAGTTTGGATTTGCTTCAGATGCTGATGAAATTGGGATTGGAAGTAGCTAAGGTAAATGCAGTTTATGAATTCCAACAGAGCAAGTACCTTAAGGAATTTGTCGAAACAAATGCTCGTGAACGTGCAAATACACCTTGCGCCATTAAGGGTAAAGCTTTCAAGCTAGTATCAAATGCAATTTACGGCAAGAGTTTGACAAATGTGAGTAAATATGGCGATCAGCATTATTTAGTTACATCACGAGACAAATTCCAAAAGCATGCACGCAATCCGTTCTTCAAACGGAGCATTTTGTTAAGTGAAGACAGAGTTATTTGCACAGTTAAGAAACAATCACTTAAAGTCAATACACCAACTTATTTGGGGTTCCAGATCTTGCAAATAGCTATGAGGATCCTATATGATTTTTGGTACAATACGGTCAAAGCTCATTATGGAGACAAAGCTAGATTGCTGTATACGGATACAGATTCGTATTTGATTGAATTAAGCTGTCCAAATGCTTTTGAGGAATTAAATAAACTGCCTTTATCTCAGCATATGGATTTCAGCAATTTCCCTCCTGAAAATCCCTATTTCGATGACTCTCGCAAAGGTCAACTAGGTTTGTTAAAATCGGAAGTGGGAGCCAAAATTATCAAAGAACTCATTGCATTGAAGCCTAAAATGTACTCGATTCTCACTCAAGATCAGGTTCAGATCTGTCGTTGTAAAGGTATTCCCACTTATCATCAGTCTAAACTCACTCATGCTGCTTTCCAAAGTGCTTTAGAGTTAAATATTGGGCAGAGGTTCCAATCCAGATCTATTAGGAATGTTAAAGGCCGTATGTGTACCTGTCTCACTACAAAACGTGGATTGTCCGCCTTTGACGATAAACGTTATGTACTGAGTCCTACACAGTCTTTGGCGTATGGACACCCCGATATACCTCGAGCAGAAATTCATGAAGAGAATGAGGAGGAGGAGGAGGATGTACCTGCACCTGCTGCTGCTGCACGTCCTGTGAGACGTGGATTCCATCCCATATTCAATATGTGGGGAAAACGCGATGCACTGGTGAACAAGACGTATCCTCACAATTAGTGACTGAAGAAATTAGTGATGGAACATTGCAACCTCCCCTAACCTATCTTTGGGTTAGAAAATTGCTACC
Source organism: Procambarus clarkii (assembly GCF_040958095.1). Lineage (NCBI taxonomy): Eukaryota > Metazoa > Arthropoda > Malacostraca > Decapoda > Cambaridae > Procambarus > Procambarus clarkii. The sequence continues at coordinate 14,145,667 of NC_091171.1, forward strand.
TCCCCTAACCTGACATTGATGTTTGAAAATTGCTACCTCCCCTAACCTGTCATTGATGTTTGAAAAATTGCTACCTCCCCTAACCTGACATTGATGTTTGAAAATTGCTACCTCCCCTAACCTATCATTGATGTTTGACAATTGCTACCTCCCCTAACCTGTCATTGATGTTTGAAAAATTGCGGGGCCCCTGACTCATCACTGATGTTCTGAAAATGCAGTCTCCCCTAACCTTTGTTGAAAATGTTCTGTTGTATATCTATGTTGAAAATGTTCTGTTGTATATAAAAAATAAAAGTTTGTGAAATGTTTACTTTGATGTTTTTATAAAACAGTGCCCCCCTAACCTATGTTTTGAAAATGTTCTATGCAAAAAATAAAAATATGAAATGTATGCTTTGATGTTATGATACCTATTAATAATAACCTTATCATTCTTATGTCAGTACAAACCCAACACGAGTCATGGATAGTTCACCTATCACTGAAGAACAACTTGATATTTTCAATGAACCCAGCAGAATAATTATTGCAGGATTTTCCAATGGCGGGAAATCTCATTTGTGCACTAAACTCGTACAAAAATACCATCTGAAATTCTCCAGTATTATTATATGTGGCGGCAGTTACAGAGCATTGCTAGACGATCCAGTAATTAACAAGAAAATAATAGCTCAACCTGAAATTATTAACCCTTTAGATGAACGTACAGATGATTCGCCTATTTTAATTATTATCGATGACTTGTTCATCGAATCTGCCAATTCCAAAATTGTGTCTGATATCTTCACTAAAGGCAGACATCTTGCTATTTCGTGCATATTCATTACCCAAAATATATTTTTCTCTGGGAAATATGCTAGAAGTATCAGTTTAAACGCCTCCCATTTCATATTAGTGAAATCTAGAGATTTAGCTCAAATTGAGACTTTAGGACGGCAGTTATTTGGAAAACAAGATTCTAAAAAGCTTTTGGATATCTACAAGAAAGCCATCAGTAAACCTTATGGGTATTTATTGGTGGATTTAGGAGTGAAAACCCCTGAACGCATCACGTTCCGTAGCAATATTGTTGGTGAGCATCCATACGAAATTGTTTACCAATGGTGAACGTACTAAACAACAAGGGGAGGTTAGGGGGGTTGGGTGTATAGGATGTGTTCCCCACAACAACAACAACAACCACAAGGGAGGTTAGGGGGGTTGGTATATCGGATGTATAAAACAGCTAAAACCATACAATCAGATATCACTTTATTAGAAGATGGAGCACGTACTAGATAAAATTTATTATAACCCCGCATCCTCAGGAGGGTTAGGGGGGGGTTAATAGGTTGTATAAAGCAGCTAAAACCATAAAGCCCGATATTACATTATCAGATGTCAAAGAATACTTGAAATCGTCTAAAGCCTACACTTTGCACGCATTAAAACCTCGCAAATTTCAACGAAGAAAGGTGCTGAGTCCTAAACCCCGTATATATTTAGCTTGTGATTTAGCAGAAATGGGATTATTGGCCAAACACAATGATGATATTAAATACATTCTCGTCTGTGTCGATATTTTTTCACGGTATGCGCAAGTAGCACCTCTGATACGCAAAGATGGACAGACTGTGAGTAAAGCTCTGAAAAACATATTGGAATCCTCATATTTCCAAGGAATACGTAAAATTAATACAGATCGAGGAGGTGAATTTTATAATTCTCATATGCAACGAATGCTTGCAGCTAAAAATATTAAACTGTATAGCGTATATTCTCAAGAAACAAAAGCTGCTATCGCTGAACGCTTTATACGTACCATGAAAACTAAGATTTATAAATATATGACTGCGCACAATACCTCGAGATATCTGCCCATATTGCCTGATATCATAAAGGCGTATAACACAACACCCCACCGAGGGTTAGGTGGTCGGGCTCCAGTTGACGTCCATGCTTTATCTCGTCCACAAGATATAAAGAAACAGTTCAATCTCATGTATAAAAGTAAGGACAAACCTAAAGCAGGTCTTAGTTCGCTACTAGCTGTCGGGGACACAGTTCGCATTACTCTCTCCAACAGAATTTCGACATTCAAGAAAGGTTTTGCTAGACAAAACACGGAAGAAATTTTCAGAATTATTCGTATAGATAAAAGCCAGCCTATCCCATTATATTTTTTACAAGATTTGAATAACAAGCCCATTGACGGAGGGTTTTATAAGGAAGAATTGACCCTAACCCATTTACCAGTCGCATTTAATATTGAGAAAGTACTACGCAAACGTACATTACCCAATAATAAATTACAGTATAAAGTAAGGTACGAAGGCTACGATTCTTCATTTGATCAGTGGATTGATGCTGATGATTTGTTGAAGATATGAAGAAGCCATTAGTATACAAGTACAGAGAGTTGGTGACCTTGCTGAGCAAACTCAATTCCTCAGCCAGGAAAAAATTGATTGCTCAGTTTAAAAAACCACATATTCATTGCTTGTCAGAGATTTTCAACAATTTTCTGAAAAATAGGCTTCCGGTTAAGAAGAAAGTTATAGTCAAATTGAAGAAATACAGAGACACCTTGCATTCGCTGGCTTGCAAGAAACCCTCAATTTCAAACAAAAAGCGTATTTTATTGACTCGTAAAGGAGGCAGCATCCTCGGTATATTATTACCCATAGCTGCTAGTTTAATTTCCAGGCTATTTAATAAATAAAAATGAAAGAATATTATCTAGTACCTCGTAAAACCATCGATGAGAGACCTGCTTAAGTACCAGTAGTAAAAAAAGCAGAAGTAACGCCATCACTAGCTCCAACACCAGCAACAAGTACTCCAGTAGCACCAGTTTCAGTACGAGCTAATCCTTCAATAGTACATTTGTTACATTTAAAATTGAAAGCTAAAGATCATGATTATGCTACTTCGCTGTTGAATTATTTTGATGAAAGCAAGATGGTGCAATGGGACGTCAATGGGAATCTGCAAATGCCAGTGACTGGAATAAACATAATTGATGATATTTTAACTAAAATGACAATTCACCGCTCTGTATTCCCCCGAGAAAAATTACCGCTGGTTAAATTATTCATCTCTTTAACCTCAACTCCACGAGAAATGTTTAGGAATACAGAATCTCGTAAACAAGTATTTAATGATGACGTGGTACTAAGAAGAAAACGGGCGTATGCTCCTACTACAACTGCTGGAGAAACTAAACGCCCTAAAGTTGGCGGAGGAGCAACTTGGCTAGCTTACTAAAGGTGAGTGTATAAATAGATGTTCTGTTTTGTTTTTAGTTTATTCATTCATACTCCAGCAATGGATTCCCACGTTATTTACGCTACTAGTGTTTCTAATACAGATTTATTTCCTAATAATGTACCAAGTGCTTTTGAAAACAGACTGTATAATCAACTCGTGCTGGATTCTAGACGTTCCTACGAAATGTGTCTCCAGAATATATTATTGCCTTCGTCATATTACATAATAAGATCAGATGATCTGGAGAGTTATATCCGCGTGAGAATTATGTACCTAGATGTTAAAGGAATTAGTTACAAACATTCCAAATTTCTACCGAAAACTAATATTTTAGCTGGTGGCATAAAGGAAATTATTTACGCCATCAATAATGAAATTACCCATATATTTTCACAGAACGATTTGAGTTTTGTGTCTGATGTCTATAAGACGCATTTCCCAAGATATGCTGATGCATATATTAAATATGGAACGATTTCCAATAGAGTAAAGTTCAATACCGCGAGCAGCGATGAGAATGTATTGTATTATGACGATAATCGAGCAATATGCAGGATTTCCCTATCTTTTGGGGCGAGTATTGGCAAGGTTTTAGGAACTGAACAGCATAAAAATTATGATATATACGTGCACAAGAATTATTTGGATGAAACACCCATATCAGACACGTGCCCCTACCCTCCACAACCAAGGGGCATGATGGATTACTTGTGTGTTTATTGTGATAAAATTGCTCCTACGATGTACGGAAATTTATTAGTGAATATATTGGACGTAGTGTCTTTGCAGGGTGGTGAAAGCACGAATAGGAAACTATATAAACATCTAAATACAAATGTAATGGATAGTATAAGTATTGCAGTAACAGATCCTAATGGGACTCCTATTTATTTCGATAAACGAGGAAGCACAACAGCTGTTTTACATATACGACCCCGAATTGGGTCTATATAATAAGGACATTACAGTTCCGAGCCTCATTACTCATCTGCAAGCTACAAAATGCGCGTCAATTTCATCCCTCCGTCTGTAGACGAAATATTATTCTTAATTAGCCCACCTGCCTCATATAAAGGAGGTGGGCTGAGTGATATTAGAATATTCAATAGGAGTCATATAAGAGGAGGTGGTATATTCAGTTTCCTCACTGGTTTAGCCCGTAAAGCAGCCCCATTTTTAATGAGAACCCTTGCTCCTGCCGTCTTAAGTATGGGTCAGAATGTATTGCAAGACATGCAAACAGGCGAACATTCCTTTAAAAAGTCCATGAAGAAGCATGGGATCGAATCATTGAAGGGAGTTGGCCGTCAGATTTTAGGTGGTGGAAAAAGGCGGAAAAAGTCTAAGAGAAAGGCTAAGGCCACTAAATTAGCACTTATTCGCAGTTTCACAAAACAGAATAAGAAGAATAAGAGATATAATGACGTGTTTGCATAAATTACAATTCATTCCTCTCATAGCATCCAGCATGAATACTACTACTACACTAGGAGCGGGGCTACAATCCCCTTTGGAAAGTTACACAGTGGCTGTAACAGATGGATTTCCCAAACTTAATTCAGCACGTATGATTGAGTCCACTATAGCCAGCAGGAAAAATATTGATATTTTACCTGTTAATTTAGGAATTAATAAATTTAAGGACTCCTATATCGAATTTAGAATCCCTGGCATTCCTGGTCATTTCCTGGATATGTCATCCCTAGCCCTAGAAGTAGGTATAGAATTAACAGAAGCTGACGCCGCAATAGATTCGGGCAAAAAAGTGACTGTAGCCAATGGTTTATCACAAACACTTTTTAAAACAGTGGTGGTGTATTTCAACGAACAAGTAGTTGAAAGTAATTCTTTATTTTCATATTGGGCGTATATAAAGCTGCTAACGACTCTTTCCAGAAGTAAAATTGATGGTTTTAAGCATCTAGCTCATTTTTATAAAGAAGAGGCGCTAACGATACCCAATAAAATTGATACGCAGTATTTTGCTACGACCACGATAGATCAGGATGAGAAAATGGCTAATATGAAAGAACACGGCATTTATACGTGCTTTAAATTACTGCTGGATATTGCATCTATTAGCGAATATTTACTGGATAACGTAGATGTAAGAATACGTTTAGAGTTAAATAGTGATAAATGGGTTATTGGCAGTGATACAGCAACTGCTAATTATAAATATAATATAAATATGGCCCGCTTATGGATCGATAGATTAACCCCATTCCCTTCTGGGCTACTAGCTATTAACAGAGCACTCGCCCAAAATAATGGAGCAGTAACGTATATATTTGATAAAACCCTATTTAAAACCTATATTCTAGGTCAGGGCCAAAAATCATTAACTATGGACCAACCCTGGGGTGGAGTGATCCCTGAGAAATTATACATGGCCATTATTGATATGGAAGCCATTTCTGGAGATTATACCTTAAACCCATTATATTTCAACAATTCCGCCTTGAGCAACGTATATATCTCGGTGAACGGCACGAGTTTATTTAATATCGCGTGTGATTTCCCCCCATAAATGTTCGAAATTATATTATACGGTCCTGAATGCTGTAGGATTTAATGTAGATAATATTTTGTCCTACGAATCGTTCGTTAAAGGACAAACTCTGCTGGTCTTTAATTTATTACCAGAAGAAATAAAGGATACAGTTTCCTTGGAAGCGACAGGGAATTTAAGAATTACATTGGAATTTAATACAGCCATAGTGGGAAATAAAGTCATACTGCTGTTTGGTCCTACTACTGGGGTTATGAAAATTAATGCTGACCGACGTATTATTTGTGAAACGAGAGCCTAAGAAACATGAATTGTTTAGAAATAAACAATGGGTTGAAAAATATATATTTAGGGGAAGAAGCCATATATATCGGATGTTATTTAGCGAACGATGTACGGAGAATCTTCAAGAAATTGAATAAAGAGCCAGTGGTATTTATTTTAAATACTTTAGATGAGAAATCCCCTGCAACGATGATGGGTCATTGGATGACTGTGTATGTACACAATAAACCTTCAGGTGCCATTATCGCCCTGTTGGACAGTTTTGGGCTGAAGATGGAATCCCATTCAAGTTATTTACAGGAATTCCTCTCTTATTTTGAAGATTATAGAGTATACATGTTCACACAACGCATACAGAGCATGGACTCCTATTATTGTGGAGCCTATGCCATGTTTTTCGTCTATCAATTATGCAACCTTAACTTGAGAGCTGCACTACATAAATTTGAAACTTTATTTGAATATGGGGAATATGATATGAACGATAGGAAGATAATTCAATTTGCATATTCTAATTTTGCAATGCCTAACTGCAAAAAGACATTTTGCATAGATGGACAGGATAAATGTATATCGCTGTGTAATGACTCCTCATATTACTGAGCTGTAAGTATATTTCTAGATGTTTGCTATATATCGTCTTTCATATTATTGCTGATTTATTATTATTATTATTATTATTATTATTCTGTGTTGCTCATATGGTTTCTATTTATTCTTCCAGATTTGATGTGGCAGAGGAACTGGTCTCAAAAAAAATCACCAGGATCTGGGATTGCTATGACCCACATCTGAAATATCATGCTTGTTCCCCATTACAATTTTACTGTTAAGACAAGAATGTAAACTTTTATTACCAATAAAGTAATAGAAACCTATATAATGTATATTCTTAAACCTCTGATTAGGTTAGGTGGGGATGGATAGTCTTGTCATTTTTTATTAATAACATCAAATACACATGCCAGTAGGACGCCAAAGGTCGCATTGGTTGTCTGGTGACGTCATACATAGTTGACCAGTAAGGTACTGTAATACCTTCACACCTATATGCTAATGACCATCAATACATTGTCCCTATACCTGAGGTCGCTTTTCACGATGTCACTAAACAACAACAATAACTGGACTGTAGCATGTATTTGTTTGTTATAAATAATATGATAGGTTAGGTTAGGTTAGGAAGGTTTGATCGGGTTTATGAATAACAGAAAATATAAGCAATGAGCGAAAATACGAGCTATTGTAGCTGAATATCAACTTTGATGAAGCACAGAGTACAGGTGAGGTAATAAGCCAGATTAAGAGTTCACACTTATGTGTGAACCTCCTGGGATCCGCATTTAGCCGTTGATGCCTCGCGCCACATTAGGGATGATGACGTCACAAAAGGCGGTAACTGCAGAAGGCCTTATTTCAAAACATGAGAGGCTTGCTTTTACTGAATGAGTTTTTTTATTTGTTATATGCTACAGCAAGGTGTGGGAGGTATGTTTTGAGAGAATGTGAGACGTGTGTGAGGTTAAGGTCAATATTGGTTTACTACTGAACACGCATTGAAATTACCAATGCCCAGGCCTCTATTTTTTCATATAAACGACTGATAGCAGTTTTTTCATTTTATTTTTTGCCCTATGCATAATAAACGATCCTTTAAGAAAGATTGTCCAAGCTTAAATTACATTCTCTAGAACGACGACGACAAAGAAGAAATAGGGGTGACATGATAGAGGTGTGACTGAATGGTCATAGTAAAGGGGAATATTAATAACCTATTAAACGTATCAACATGAAACAGAACAGGAATGAATTGGATAAGTTTTACATTTAGGAAAAAAGACCTGGGTAAATACAGGCAGCAGGGGACGAACTTGAAAATACACACAACACTTCTTGCAGTGCTGAAGTTATGTTCTTCCCTCACATACTTGTTTCCCTTTGATAAATGTAATGGGTGATGGTTGGAAGTAAATATGAAATTAAAAAATAGACTAGGGATGATGGTATTTTATATTAGGTTTCAAGGATACTGTTGTATCGCAAAACCCATGATGCTACGACAGGCTTTTTAATCCCCTCGAACATGCCGGTGCAGGAATGCTGAGCGGCTAGCTGGTGACGTCATTGACCATTAGCAATGTCTGTGCAGGGTCACTGAGCCAACGAAATTTGGGGATGACTGGAGGCGGCCGTTTAATCCCCTTGAGCGAAAATGACAGGGGCCATAGAGCGACTTGTAGAAAACCCAGGGTGCGTAGACCGGCTCCTGAAAAACAAAAAAACGCACGGTCTATGTCGTACTTCAAGTTCGTGAAACTAGGGGTGCGTAGACAGGCCCCGGAAAAAAACCAAAACGGCCGGTCTAAAGTTGAAAATAACCTTGCGACGTAGAGCGGCAGTCGAAAAAAACAAAATTGCCGGTCTAAAAGTTGAAAATAGCCCTGCGACGTAGAGCGACAGTCGAAAAAAACAAAATTGCCGGTCTAAAAGTTGAAAATAACCCTGCGACGTAGAGCGGCAGTCGAAAAAAAACAAAATTGCCGGTCTAAAAGTTGAAAATAACCCTGCGACGTAGAGCGGCAGTCGAAAAAAACAAAATTGCCGGTCTAAAAGTTGAAAATAACCCTGCGACGTAGACCTGCAGTCGAAAAAAAACAAAATTGCCGGTCAAAAAGTTGAAAATAGCCCTGCGACGTAGACCGGCAGTCGAAAAAAACAAAATTGCCGGTCTAAAAGTTGAAAATACCCCTGCGACGTAGAGCGGCAGTCGAAAAAAACAAAATTGCCGCTCTACGTCGCACTTCCCACTACTTCCCAGCAGGTGTGGACTACGCGCTCTGCAGGTCAATGCAGAGTCAACGGCCTATGCAGGTCAAGGCCAGCTCCACACCTGCACCACAATCACAAAGCTACGAATTAATTGTAATATATATATATATATATATATATATATATATATATATATATATATATATATATATATATATATATATATATGTATGTATATATATATATATATATATATATATATATATATATATATATATATATATATATGTATGTATATATATATATATATATATATATATATATATATATATGTATGTATATATATATATATATATATATATATGTATGTATATATATATATATATATATATATATATATATATATATATATATATATATATATACATACATACATATATATATGTATATATATATATATATATATATATATATATATATATATATATATATATATATACACACACACACTACTAGAGGCTGGAGGGGCCAACATATGATCTAGGGGTAACGTGGCCGGAAGACGTCGCCGGAAGTCACGTACTCTTGGTAAACAAAGTCTAAAATTTCATAGCTTGAAGGCAACTTGTATGAAAAAGTTCCAATAATTAAATTGCAATATAGTAAAAGGAAAAGGAACTATCAAAACTAAATATTTAAGTACATTAAAAATTGAATATGCAAAATATATATATATATATATATATATATATATATATATATATATATATATATATATATATATATATATATATTAGTATATTTTGGTAGCAGTCTTTCTTGTAAACATATGTTGTTAAAAAAAAAACGGCCAACCTACTCATAAAAAACTCTCCAGACACAAAGCAGAACGCCTTAAAGGAGACCAACGTCGTCTATGCCTTCAAATGCCCACTTGGGGACTGTCAGCCCCAAAGAACTCAGCATATAGGCAAGACAACAACATCTCTTTCCAGACGATTAACAATGCATAAGCAACAGGGCTCCATTAAGGAACATACAATCTCTTCCCACAACCAGACCATCACCAGAGAAGTCTTAACAAACAACACAGAAATCATCGATAGATACAACGATAGCAGGCGGCTTGACATCTGCGAGGCACTACACATCAAAAAGTCAACACCAGCATTCAACAGCCAATTAGTGCACAACTATATTCTACCCACTTCAAGTCTCCGTACCAATATAGAAGCATCAAGAGGAAGTATGGGGCAATAGGCCCTCTGCAGTTACTTCCATTCTTCCCTCTCATTTATCTAATTTATACCCATTGTACCGTGTTCTGTCTTGTGTTGGTCAAAAGTTTGTTCACCTCATCCAAAACTGTTGCAACATGTCACCTCACCCAAATGCGAGTATGTAAGACAAGCTGTTCAATGTTAGCATAAGTAAAACTCTGTTTAGTGTTTTCAGGTTACAGTTGTGTGTGTGTAAACTAAAGTCTTTGAAAATGAAATAATTTATTACGAAACGCGTTCACGCGTCGCGTCAGACTAAAGATAAAAATGAATTTTGGAGAATTGATTTTTCAATTACCATCGACAGTAAAAAGAAACAAGAAATATTGAGAAAATTCGTGTTAGAATTATTAATCCTACTTTTTTGGTCATATTTAACATTTTATATATATATATATATATATATATATATATATATATATATATATATATATATATATATATATATATATATATATATATATATATATATAAGGCACAACTCTCCTAAACACGAGAGTGAAGTATACAACTTTAGAACACTTTCCCACCAGGAGACTCGAACCCTAGCCAGCACAGAAGCCTTCCAGCAACTGGCATAACAGGTACGCCTTAACCCGCTCCACCACCTGCTCAGACCCTTAAAAGAGATGGTAATTTCGGAGTATTTAAATACACCAAAGATCACCACCTCCCAAGAGCACTAGAGCAAGTGAGGGGTCATTTATACGTTTATTTCATCAAGTCCCTGTTAATATGGGAAGACACAGTGTCTATGCTTAAGGCACAACTCTCCTAAACACGAGAGTGAAGTATACAACTTTAGAACACTTTCCCACCAGGAGACTCGAACCCTAGCCAGCACAGAAGCCTTCCAGCAACTGGCATAACAGGTACGCCTTAACCCGCTCCACCACCTTCTCAGACCCTTAAAAGAGATGGTAATTTCGGAGTATTTAAATACACCAAAGATCACCACCTCCCAAGAGCACTAGAGCAAGTGAGGGGTCATTTATACGTTTATTTCATCAAGTCCCTGTTAATATGGGAAGACACAGTGTCTATGCTTAAGGCACAACTCTCCTAAACACGAGAGTGAAACTTGCTCACTTGTTCTAGTGCTCTTGGAAGGTGGTGATCTTTGGTGTATTTAAATACTCCGAAATTACCATCTCTTTTAAGGGTCTGAGCAGGTGGTGGAGCGGGTTAAGGCGTACCTGTTATGCCAGTTGCTGGAAGGCTTCTGTGCTGGCTAGGGTTCGAGTCTCCTGGTGGGAAAGTGTTCTAAAGTTATATATATATATATATATATATATATATATATATATATATATATATATATATATATATATATGTCGTACCTAGTAGCCAGAACGCAGTACTCGCCCTACTATGCACGGCGCGATTTGCCTAATAAGCCAAGTTTTCATGAATTTATATATATTTGAATTTTTTTCTTATGAAATGATAAAGCTAATTATTTCACTATGTATGAGTAAATTGTTTTTTATTTGAGTTAAAACTAACGTAGATATATGACCGAATGCTTATATTCGTCGAGCCTTTTACCCACTGTTCTGAATGGAGCAACGTGAGTAGAGAGTTTGAAAGAGTAACTCAGGTATTGGTGAACAACGGGTACAACAACACGGTAATAAACGCTGCTATAAGAAGACACCTGGACCGATGGTACAAGCCTGAACCAAGAACAGAAACCACAATACCTCCAATAAAATTATATTACAAATCAACCCATGCACAGTGAACATATAAAAGAAGAAAGAATAATGAAGGAAATAATTCGTAAAGGAGTAAAAAGCACTATTCGTAACCAAAACATAGACCTGATCATATTCTATAAAACAAAAAAGACTACCGACCTCCTTATTAATTAAAAACAGCCCGAAGCCGGCGGAGAACCTTCTACAGCAGTCAAGCGTTGTATACATGTACACTTGCCCCCACGAAGGATGTAACCTTCAATGTAAGTACATAGGTATGACGTCGACCAAGCTGACGAGGTGTTTGACCTGTCATCTTCAATCAGGTGCCCCAGGAATAACATGAGACAAGCCCATGACATCACCCTAACAAGAGAAATGATGAATAAAAATACCTGTATAATAGACAAAACCCAAGATGTAAGAAGATTACAAATTCTTAAAGCAATCCACATAAAAATAGAACAACCTACTACCGGTCCATCAACACCCACCACCCAGCACCGGTCCATCAACACCCACCACCCAGCACCGGTCCATCAACACCCACCACCAAGCACCGGTCCATCAACACCCACCACCCAGCACCGGTCCATCAACACCCACCACCCAGCACCGGTCCATCAACACCCACCACCGGTCCATCAACACCCACCACCCAGCACCGGTCCATCAACACCCACCACCCACCACCGGTCCATCAACACCCAGCACCGGTCCATCAACACCCACCACCCAGCACCGGTCCATCAACACCCACCACCAAGCACCGGTCCATCAACACCCACCACCCAGCACCGGTCCATCAACACCCACCACCCAGCACCGGTCCATCAACACCCACCACCGGTCCATCAACACCCACCACCCAGCACCGGTCCATCAACACCCACCACCCACCACCGGTCCATCAACACCCACCACCCAGCACCGGTCCATCAACACCCACCACCCAGCACCGGTCCATCAACACCCACCACCCAGCACCGGTCCATCAACACCCACCACCCAGCACCGGTCCATCAACACCCACCACCCAGCACCGGTCCATCAACACCCACCACCCAGCACCGGTCCATCAACACCCACCACCCAGCACCGGTCCATCAACACCCACCACCCACCACCAGTCCATCAACACCCACCACCGGTCCATCAACACCCACCACCCACCACCGGTCCATCAACACCCACCACCCACCACCGGTCCATCAACACCCACCACCCAGCACCGGTCCATCAACACTCACCACCCAGCACCGGTCCATCAACACCCACCACCCAGCACCGGTCCATCAACACCCACCACCCAGCACCGGTCCATCAACACCCACCACCGGTCCATCAACACCCACCACCCACCACCGGTCCATCAACACCCACCACCCACCACCGGTCCATCAACACCCACCACCCAGCACCGGTCCATCAACACCCACCACCCAGCACCGGTCCATCAACACCCACCACCCAGCACCGGTCCATCAACACCCACCACCCAGCACCGGTCCATCAACACCCACCACCCAGCACCGGTCCATCAACACCCACCACCCAGCACCGGTCCATCAACACCCACCACCCAGCACCGGTCCATCAACACCCACCACCCAGCACCGGTCCATCAACACCCACCACCGGTCCATCAACACCCACCACCCAGCACCGGTCCATCAACACCCACCACCCAGCACCGGTCCATCAACACCCACCACCCAGCACCGGTCCATCAACACCCACCACCCAGCACCGGTCCATCAACACCCACCACCCAGCACCGGTCCATCAACACCCACCACCCAGCACCGGTCCATCAACACCCACCACCCAGCACCGGTCCATCAACACCCACCACCCACCACCAGTCCATCAACACCCACCACCGGTCCATCAACACCCACCACCCACCACCGGTCCATCAACACCCACCACCCACCACCGGTCCATCAACACCCACCACCCAGCACCGGTCCATCAACACTCACCACCCAGCACCGGTCCATCAACACCCACCACCCAGCACCGGTCCATCAACACCCACCACCCAGCACCGGTCCATCAACACCCACCACCGGTCCATCAACACCCACCACCCACCACCGGTCCATCAACACCCACCACCCACCACCGGTCCATCAACACCCACCACCCAGCACCGGTCCATCAACACCCACCACCCAGCACCGGTCCATCAACACCCACCACCCAGCACCGGTCCATCAACACCCACCACCCAGCACCGGTCCATCAACACCCACCACCCAGCACCGGTCCATCAACACCCACCACCCAGCACCGGTCCATCAACACCCACCACCCAGCACCGGTCCATCAACACCCACCACCCAGCACCGGTCCATCAACACCCACCACCGGTCCATCAACACCCAGCACCCAGCACCGGTCCATCAACACCCACCACCCAGCACCGGTCCATCAACACCCACCACCCAGCACCGGTCCATCAACACCCACCACCCAGCACCGGTCCATCAACACCCACCACCCAGCACCGGTCCATCAACACCCACCACCCAGCACCGGTCCATCAACACCCACCACCCAGCACCGGTCCATCAACACCCACCACCCAGCACCGGTCCATCAACACCCACCACCCAGCACCGGTCCATCAACACCCACCACCCACCACCGGTCCATCAACACCCACCACCGGTCCATCAACACCCACCACCCACCACCGGTCCATCAACACCCACCACCGGTCCATCAACACCCACCACCCACCACCGGTCCATCAACACCCAGCACCGGTCCATCAACACCCACCACCCAGCACCGGTCCATCAACACCCACCACCCACCACCGGTCCATCAACACCCAGCACTGGTCCATCAACACCCACCACCCAGCACCGGTCATCAACACCCACCACCCAGCACCGGTCCATCAACACCCACCACCCAGCACCGGTCCATCAACACCCACCACCCACCACCGGTCCATCAACACCCACCACCCAGCACCGGTCCATCAACACCCACCACCCACCACCGGTCCATCAACACCCACCACCAGTCCATCAACACCCACCACCCAGCACCGGTCCATCAACACCCACCACCCACCACCGGTCCATCAACACCCACCACCCACCACCGGTCCATCAACACCCACCACCCACCACCGGTCCATCAACACCCACCACCCAGCACCGGTCCATCAACACCCACCACCCAGCACCGGTCCATCAACACCCACCACCGGTCCATCAACACCCAGCACTGGTCCATTAACACCCAGCACTGGTCCATTAACACCCACCACCCAGCACCGGTCCATTAACACCCAGCACCGGTCCATCAACACCCAGCACTGGTCCATCAACACCCACCACCCAGCACCGGTCCATCAACACCCACCACCCAGCACCGGTCCATCAACACCCACCACCCACCACCGGTCCATCAACACCCACCACCGGTCCATCAACACCCACCACCCAGCACCGGTCCATCAACACCCACCACCCAGCACCGGTCCATCAACACCCACCACCCACCACCGGTCCATCAACACCCACCACCCACCACCGGTCCATCAACACCCACCACCGGTCCATCAACACCCACCACCCAGCACCGGTCCATCAACACCTACCACCGGTCCATCAACACCCAGCACTGGTCCATTAACACCCAGCACTGGTCCATTAACACCCACCACCCAGCACCGGTCCATTAACACCCAGCACCGGTCCATCAACACCCAGCACTGGTCCATCAACACCCACCACCCAGCACCGGTCCATCAACACCCACCACCCAGCACCGGTCCATCAACACCCACCACCGGTCCATCAACACCCAGCACTGGTCCATTAACACCCACCACCCACTACCGGTCCATCAACACCCAGCACTGGTCCATTAACACCCACCACCGGTCCATCAACACCCAGCACTGGTCCATTAACACCCACCACCCACCACCGGTCCATCAACACCCAGCACCGGTCCATCAACACCCAGCACTGGTCCATTAACACCCAGCACTGGTCCATTAACACCCACCACCCACCACCGGTCCATCAACACCCAGCACTGGTCCATTAACACCCACCACCGGTCCATCAACACCCAGCACTGGTCCATTAACACCCACCACCGGTCCATCAACACCCAGCACCGGTCCATCAACACCCAGCACTGGTCCATTAACAACCAGCACTGGTCCATTAACACCCAGCACTGGTCCATCAACACCCACCACCCACCACCGGTCCATCAACACCCAGCACCGGTCCATCAACACCTACCACCCAGCACTGGTCCATCAACACCCACCACCGGTCCATCAACACCCACCACCCACCACCGGTCCATCAACACCCACCACCGGTCCATCAACACCCACCACCGGTCCATCAACACCCACCACCCAGCACCGGTCCATCAACACCCAGCACCGGTCCATCATCACCCACCACCCAGCACTGGTCCATCAACACCCACCACCCAGCACCGGTCCATCAACACCCACCACCCAGCACTGGTCCACCAACACCCACCACCCAGCACTGGTTCATCAACACCCAGCACTGGTCCATCAACACCCACCACCGGTTCATCAACACCCAGCACCGGTTCATCAACACCCAGCACCGGTTCATCAACACCCAGCACTGGTCCATCAACACCCAGCACCGGTTCATCAACACCCACCACCCAGCACCGGTCCATCAACACCCACCACCCAGCACTGGTCCATTAACACCCACCACCCAGCACCAGTCCATCAACACCCACCACCGGTCCATCAACACCCAGCACCGGTCCATCAACACCCACCACCCAGCACCGGTCCATCAACACCCACCACCCAGCACCGGTCCATCAACACCCAGCACCGGTCCATCAACACCCAGCACTGGTCCATCAACACCCAGCACCGGTCCATCAACACCCAGCACCGGTCCATCAACACCCAGCACTGGTCCATCAACACCCACCACCGGTCCATCAACACCCACCACCGGTCCATCAACACCCAGCACCGGTCCATCAACACCCACCACCGGTCCATCAACACCCAGCACTGGTCCATCAACACCCACCACCGGTCCATCAACACCCACCACCCAGCCCCGGTCCATCAACACCCACCACCCAGCACTGGTCCATCAACACCCACCACCGGTCCATCAACACCCACCACCGGTCCATCAACACCCACAACCGGTCCATTACACCCACCACTGGTCCATCAACACCCACCACCGGTCCATCAACACCCACCACCGGTCCATCAACACCCACCACCGGTCCATCAACACCCACCACCGGTCCATCAACACCCACCACCGGTCCATCAACACCCACCACCGGTCCATCAACACCCACCACCCAGCTTACACCACAATATTGGGTCTGGGTCAATATTAGCCTGGGAGATGATTGAGTGAGGAGAGCAGATATAACCACGGAGTACACAGTCCTGATACCGAGCTTCCGGCCTCTTTCACCATCCCCCCCCTTCACCCCCCCCCTCTCTCTCCCTCTCTCTCTCCCTCTCTCTCTCCCTCTCTCTCTCTCTCTCTCTCTCTCTCTCTCTCTCTCTCTCTCTCTCTCTCTCTCTCTCTCTCTCTCTCTCTCTCTCTCTCTCTCTCTCCCTCTCTCTCTCCCTCTCTCTCTCTCTCTCTCTCTCTCTCTCTCTCTCTCTCTCTCTCTCTCTCTCTCTCTCTCTCTCTCTCTCTCTCTCTCTCTCTCTCTCTCTCAGTGTCTCTCTCAGAGACAGTGGTGGTGGTGGTAGTCCTGGGTGAGACAGAGTGGTGGTGGTAGTCCTGGGTGAGACAGTGGTGGTGGTAGTCCTGGGTGAGACAATGGTGGTGGTAGTCCTGGGTGAGACAGTGGTGGTGGTAGTCCTGGGTGAGACAGTGGTGGTGGTGGTAGTCCTGGGTGAGACAGAGTGGTGGTAGTAGTCCTGGGTGAGACAGAGTGGTGGTGGTAGTCCTGGGTGAGACAGTGGTGGTGGTAGTCCTGGGTGAGACAGTGGTGGTGGTAGTCCTGGGTGAGACAGTGGTGGTGGTAGTCCTGGGTGAGACAGTGGTGGTGGTGGTAGTCCTGGGTGAGACAGAGTGGTGGTAGTAGTCCTGGGTGAGACAGTGGTGGTGGTAGTCCTGGGTGAGACAGTGGTGGTGGTAGTCCTGGGTGAGACAGTGTGGTGGTGGTAGTCCTGGGTGAGACAGAGTGGTGGTAGTAGTCCTGGGTGAGACAGAGTGGTGGTGGTAGTCCCGGGTGAGACAGTGGTGGTGGTAGTCCTGGGTGAGACAGTGGTGGTGGTAGTCCTGGGTGAGACAGAGTGGTGGTAGTAGTCCTGGGTGAGACAGAGTGGTGGTGGTAGTCCTGTGTGAGACAGTGGTGGTGGTAGTCCTGGGTGAGACAGTGGTGGTGGTAGTCCTGGGTGAGACAGTGTGGTGGTGGTAGTCCTGGGTGAGAGAGTGTGGTGGTGGTAGTCCTGGGTGAGACAGAGTGGTGGTGGTAGTCCTGGGTGAGACAGAGTGGTGGTGGTAGTCCTGGGTGAGACAGTGGTGGTGGTAGTCCTGGGTGAGACAGTGGTGGTGGTAGTCCTGGGTGAGACAGTGGTGGTGGTAGTCCTGGGTGAGACAGTGGTGGTGGTAGTCCTGGGTGAGAGAGTGGTGGTGGTGGTAGTCCTGGGTGAGACAGAGTGGTGGTGGTAGTCCTGGGTGAGACAGTGGTGGTGGTAGTCCTGGGTGAGACAGTGGTGGTGGTAGTCCTGGGTGAGACAGAGTGGTGGTGGTAGTCCTGGGTGAGACAGTGGTGGTGGTGGTAGTCCTGGGTGAGACAGAGTGGTGGTGGTAGTCCTGGGTGAGACAGTGGTGGTGGTAGTCCTGGGTGAGACAGAGTGGTGGTGGTAGTCCTGGGTGAGACAGTGTGGTGGTGGTAGTCCTGGGTGAGACAGTGGTGGTGGTGGTAGTCCTGGGTGAGACAGTGGTGGTGGTAGTCCTGAGTGAGACAGAGTGGTAGTGGTAGTCCTGGGTGAGACAGTGGTGGTGGTAGTCCTGGGTGAGACAGAGTGGTGGTGGTAGTCCTGGGTGAGACAGTGGTGGTGGTGGTCCTGGGTGAGACAGAGTGGTGGTGGTAGTCCTGGGTGAGACAGTGTGGTGGTGGTAGTCCTGGGTGAGACAGTGGTGGTGGTAGTCCTGGGTGAGACAGTGTGGTGGTGGTAGTCCTGGGTGAGACAGTGTGCTGGTAGTCCTGGGTGAGACAGTGGTGGTGGTAGTCCTGGGTGAGACAGAGTGGTGGTGGTAGTCCTGAGTGGACAGTGGTGGTGGTAGTCCTGGGTGAGACAGTGGTGGTGGTGGTAGTCCTGGGTGAGACAGTGGTGGTGGTAGTCCTGGGTGAGACAGTGTGGTGGTGGTAGTCCTGGGTGAGACAGTGGTGGTGGTAGTCCTGGGTGAGACAGAGTGGTAGTGGTAGTCCTGGGTGAGACAGTGGTGGTGGTTGTCCTGGGTGAGACAGAGTGGTAGTGGTAGTCCTGGGTGAGACAGTGGTGGTGGTAGTCTTGGGTGAGACAGTGTGGTGGTGGTGGTCCTGGGTGAGACAGTGGTGGTAGTAGTCCTGGGTGAGACAGAGTGGTGGTGGTAGTCCTGGGTGAGACAGTGGTGGTGGTGGTCCTGGGTGAGACAGTGGTGGTGGTAGTCCTGGGTGAGACAGTGTGGTGGTGGTGGTCCTGGGTGAGACAGTGGTGCTGGTAGTCCTGGGTGAGACAGTGTGGTGGTGGTGGTCCTGGGTGAGACAGTGGTGGTGGTAGTCCTGGGTGAGACAGCGTGGTGGTGGTGGTCCTGGGTGAGACAGTGGTGGTGGTAGTCCTGGGTGAGACAGTGTGGTGGTGGTGGTCCTGGGTGAGACAGTGGTGGTGGTAGTCCTGGGTGAGACAGTGGTGGTGGTAGTCCTGGGTGAGACAGTGGTGGTGGTAGTCCTGGGTGAGACAGTGGTGGTGGTGGTAGCCTTGGGTGAGACAGAGTGGTGGTGGTAGTCCTGGGTGAGACAGTGGTGGTGGTGGTAGTCTTGGGTGAGACAGAGTGGTGGTGGTAGTCCTGGGTAAGACAGAGTGGTGGTGGTAGTCCTGGGTGAGACAGTGGTGGTAGTGGTAGTCTTGGGTGAGACAGTGGTGGTAGTGGTAGTCTTGGGTGAGACAGTGTGGTGGTGGTAGTCCTGGGTGAGACAGTGGTGGTGGTAGTCCTGGGTGAGACAGTGGTGGTGGTAGTCCTGGGTGAGACAGTGGTGGTAGTGGTAGTCTTGGGTGAGACAGTGGTGGTGGTGGTAGTCCTGGGTGAGACAGTGGTGGT
The DNA here is from genome assembly GCF_040958095.1 of Procambarus clarkii. Lineage (NCBI taxonomy): Eukaryota > Metazoa > Arthropoda > Malacostraca > Decapoda > Cambaridae > Procambarus > Procambarus clarkii. Next base: position 14,165,798 of record NC_091171.1, read on the forward strand.
GGTAGTCCTGGGTGAGACAGTGGTGGTGGTAGTCCTGGGTGAGACAGTGGTGGTAGTGGTAGTCCTGGGTGAGACAGTGGTGGTGGTGGTAGTCTTGGGTGAGACAGAGTGGTGGTGGTAGTCCTGGGTGAGACAGAGTGGTGGTGGTAGTCCTGGGTGAGACAGTGTGGTGGTGGTAGTCCTGGGTGAGACAGTGGTGGTGGTAGTCCTGGGTGAGACAGTGGTGGTGGTGGTAGTCCTGGGTGAGACAGAGTGGTGGTGGTAGTCCTGGGTGAGACAGTGGTGGTGGTGGTAGTCTTGGGTGAGACAGAGTGGTGGTGGTAGTCCTGGGTGAGACAGAGTGGTGGTGGTAGTCTTGGGTGAGACAGAGTGGTGGTGGTAGTCCTGGGTGAGACAGAGTGGTGGTGGTAGTCCTGGGTGAGACAGTGTGGTGGTGGTAGTCCTGGGTGAGACAGTGGTGGTGGTAGTCCTGGGTGAGACAGTGGTGGTGGTGGTAGTCCTGGGTGAGACAGAGTGGTGGTGGTAGTCCTGGGTGAGACAGTGGTGGTGGTGGTAGTCCTGGGTGAGGCAGTGGTGGTGGTAGTCCTGGGTGAGACAGAGTGGTGGTAGTCCTGGGTGAGACAGAGTGGTGGTGGTAGTCCTGGGTGAGGCAGATTGGTGGTGGTAGTCCTGGGTGAGGCAGAGTGGTGGTGGTAGTCCTGGGTGAGACAGTGGTGGTGGTAGTCGTGGGTGAGACAGTGGTGGTGGTGGTAGTCCTGGGTGAGACAGAGTGGTGGTGGTAGTCCTGGGTGAGAAAGTGGTGGTGGTAGTCCTGGGTGAGACAGTGGTGGTGGTGGTAGTCTTGGGTGAGACAGTGTGGTGGTAGTCCTGGGTGAGACAGAGTGGTGGTGGTAGACCTAGGTGAGACAGTGGTGGTAGTGGTAGTCCTGGGTGAGACAGAGTGGTGGTGGTAGTCTTGGGTGAGACAGTGGTGGTAGTGGTAGCCCTGGGTGAGACAGTGATGGTGGTGGTAGTCCTGGGTGAGACAGTGGTGGTGCTGGTAGTCCTGGGTGAGACAGTGGTGGTGGTAGTCCTGGGTGAGACAGTGGTGGTGGTAGTCCTGGGTGAGACAGTGGTGGTGGTAGTCCTGGGTGAGACAGTCGTGGTGGTAGTCCTGGGTGAGACAGTGGTGGTGGTGGTAGTCCTGGGTGAGACAGTGGTGGTGGTAGTCCTGTTTGAAACAGTGGTGGTGGTAGTCCTGGGTGAGACAGTGGTGGTGGTGGTAGTCCTGGGTGAGACAGTGGTGGTGGTGGTAGTCCTAGGTGAGACAGTGGTGGTGGTGGTAGTCCTGGGTGAGACAGTGGTGGTGGTGGTAGTCCTGGGTGAGACAGAGTGGTGGTGGTAGTCCTGGGTGAGACAGTGGTGGTGGTGGTAGTCTTGGTTGAGACAGTGTGGTGGTGGTGGTCCTGGGTGAAACAGTGGTGGTGGTAGTCCTGGGTGAGACAGTGGTGGTCGTAGTCCTGGGTGAGACAGTGGGGGTGGTGCTAGTCCTGGGTGAGACAGTGGTGGTGGTGGTAGTCCTGGGTGAGACAGTGGTGGTGGTGGTAGTCCTGGGTGAGACAGTGGTGGTGGTGGTAGTCCTGGGTGAGACAGAGTGGTGGTGGTAGTCCTGGGTGAGACAGTGGTGGTGGTGGTAGTCCTGGGTGAGACAGTGGTGGTGGTAGTCCTAGGTGAGACAGTGGTGGTGGTAGTCTTGGGTGAGACAGTGGTGGTGGTGGTAGTCCTGGGTGAGACAGTGGTGGTGGTAGTCCTGGGTGAGACAGTGGTGGTGGTAGTCCTGGGTGAGACAGTGGTGGTGGTAGTCCTGGGTGAGACAGAGTGGTGGTGGTAGTCCTGGGTGAGACAGTGTGGTGGTGGTAGTCCTGGGTGAGACAGAGTGGTGGTGGTAGTCCTGGGTGAGACAGTGGTGGTGGTAGTAGTCCTGGGTGAGACAGTGTGGTGGTGGTAGTCCTGGGTGAGCAGTGTGGTGGTGGTAGTCCTGGGTGAGACAGTGGTGGTGGTAGTCCTGGGTGAGACAGAGTGGTGGTGGTAGTCCTGGGTGAGACAGTGGTGGTGGTAGTCCTGGGTGAGACAGTGTGGTGGTGGTAGTCCTGGGTGAGACAGAGTGGTGGTGGTAGTCCTGGGTGAGACAGTGGTGGTGGTGGTAGTCCTGGGTGAGACAGTGGTGGTGGTAGTCCTGGGTGAGACAGTGTGGTGGTGGTGGTCCTGGGTGAGACAGTGTGGTGGTGGTAGTCCTGGGTGAGACAGTGGTGGTGGTGGTAGTCTTGGGTGAGACAGTGGTGGTGGTAGTCCTGGGTGAGACAGAGTGGTGGTGGTAGTCCTGGGTGAGACAGAGTGGTAGTCCTGGGTGAGACAGTGGTGGTGGTAGTCCTGGGTGAGGCAGTGGTGGTGGTGGTAGTCTTGGGTGAGACAGTGGTGGTGGTAGTCCTGGGTGAGACAGAGTGGTGGTGGTAGTCCTGGGTGAGACAGAGTAGTAGTCCTGGGTGAGACAGTGGTGGTGGTAGTCCTGGGTGAGACAGTGGTGGTGGTGGTAGTCCTGGGTGAGACAGTGGTGGTGGTAGTCCTGGGTGAGACAGTGGTGGTGGTAGTCCTGGTTGAGACAGTGGTGGTGGTAGTCCTGGGTGAGACAGTGGTGGTGGTAGTCCTGGGTGAGACAGAATGGTAGTGGTAGTCCTGGGTGAGACAGAGTGGTGGTGGTAGTCTTGGGTGAGACAGAGTGGTGGTGGTAGTCCTGGGTGAGACAGAGTGGTAGTGGTAGTCCTGGGTGAGACAGAGTGGTAGTGGTAGTCCTGGGTGAGGCAGAGTGGTGGTGGTAGTCCTGGGTGAGACAGAGTGGTGGTGGTAGTCCTGAGTGAGACAGAGTGGTAGTGGTAGTCCTGGGTGAGACAGAGACCCATCACTGTGACACAGACACACTAGTGGCGGGACTAGCCCCCCCCCCTCCCCCTTCCTGCATCAAGGTTGCCACACTCACAAAAACTCTGGCCGGGGGGGGGGGGGAAGCTGGTGCAGGAGGAGAGTGGAACTAGGGTGACGCGAAGGGTGACACAGCCGGGAAACGGGGAGGGAAGGGTGAGGAAGTTATGAGGCAGTGAGGGGAGGGGAGGGAAGGGTGAGGAAGTTATGAGGCAGTGAGGGGAGGGGAGGGGAGGGAAGCGTGAAGAAGTTATGAGACAGTGAGGGGAGGGGAGGGAAGGGTGAGGAAGTTATGAGACATCATCTGCAAAGGATGATACAGTGCTATAGGTTGTGTTCTTGTCTATGTCCGATATGAGGATGAGAAAAAGTACTGGAGCAAGCACAGTACCCTGGGGGACTGAGCTCTTCACGGTTGATGGGCTGGATTTTATTTTGTTGACTATTACACATTGGGTTCTGTTAGTCAGGAAATTGTAGATCCATCTGCCTATTTTTCCAGGTAATTCCTTTTGAACGCATTTTATGTGCAATAACACCATGGTCGCATTTGTCAAAGGCTTTAGCGAAATCTGTATAAATTACATCAGCGTTTTGTTTGTCTTCCATAGCATCTAATGCTATGTCATAATGGTCCAGCAACTGCGACAGGCAAGAGCGCCCTGTTCTGAAACCATGTTGTCCGGGGTTATGGAGATGCTGTGATTCCATGTATTTTGTGATCTTACTTCTTAGCACTCTCTCAAAATTTTTTATGATGTACGATGTTAATGCTATCGGTCTGTAATTTTTTCTCTCTCTGCTTTATTTCCTCCTTTATGGAGTGGTGCTATCTCTGCTGTTTTTAGTATGTCAGGGATAACGCCAGTATCTAGGCTTTGTCTCCACAGAATGTGAAGGGCCTGTGATAGTGGTTTTTTTTACAGTTCTTGATGAATATGGAGTTCCAAGAATCCGGGGCCTGGTGCAGAGTGCATAGGCATACTGTTTATGGTTTCTTCAAAATCCAGTGGGGATAGGGTGATGTCTGATATATGATTTGATGTTGGTATCATATCCATGAAAAATTCATTTGGGTTATCAATATTTAGTGTGTTTAGTGGCTCGCTGAAAACAAAGTCGTACTGTTTCCTTAGTAACTCGCTCATTTCTTTGTTGTCATCGGTGAAAGTTCCATCTCCCTTTCGCAGGGGCCTGATACTAGATGTGTTTTTTATCATGATTTTGCATAGGAGAAAAAATATTTCGGATTTCTCTCTATTTCACTGATGGCCTTTTGTGCTCTTTTCCTCTCCTGGGTTTTGTATGATTCTTTTAGCTTTAGTTCAATTGTTTCTATTTCTCTACCTAACCTTCGCCGTTCTTGAGATAGGGTGCAACTCTCAAATTGTTCTGCGATTCGTTTTCTTCGCCTATAGAGGGAACGACGTTCCCGTTCCAATCTGCATCTCTTCCTTTTTTTCCTTAGGGGTATGCGGTTTCAACATATTACTACTGAGCTTATTTTTTCCAGGCACTGGTTCAGGTTTGCATTTTCTAGCTGTTCTTCCCAGTTATTTCTGTGAAGTCTTGGTTTATTTGCTCCTAGTTTATCTGTTTATTATTGAAGTTGAATTTGCTGAAATCTCCTCCACCGGGAATCTGGACTGGTTTTGAAGGTCTATTCCCCATGCTTGTCAGAACTTCAATTAAGTTGTGATCTGAGTAACAGGTATTTGTAATCATTATGTCCCTGATCAATTCATCATTATTAGTGAAAATGAGGTTCAGCGTGTTCTCCTTCCTAGTTGGTTCTACTATTTGCTGGTTTAAGGCAAACCTGTCGTACATCCGTAGCAGGTCATTTGCATGTGCCTGTTCATTTAGGCTACTTCCTGGTATTATTTCTGATATAACTGTATTAGCCAGGTGCTTCCATCTCAGGTGCCGTAGGTTGAAGTCCCCAAGCAGACTGACGTTCGGGGCTGGATTAGTGAGGTATTCCAAGCAGTGTTCTATTTTCATTAGTTGGTCTTTAAACTGCTGATGACTTGCCTTGCCTCTGAAATTTTCAAATTTCTTAACTAACTATTCTCTATGTTTAACAACGTTCTTTAGAGAAACATAACTTGTTAGTAACTTATTTACCTTTATGTTGTAACATAGCGAATTCTCACTTAACATTCTGTAACGTAACGAAACTTTATGTATTATGTCTTATTCTTTGAAAAAAACTTCACTAAGTCATAACTAAGAGTCATTATCTAGTATCAACTTCACTAAGACATAACGTTTCTATATCATAATGTTGTACTTAAGCCACATAACTTTGGGCTCCAAGCAGGATAAAGTTTTGATAAGATAACACAATTACAACTAACATTACCGTTTCAAAGAGGAAAACTTGCCAAAGTCAGTCTTTCTTAGACATATATCTAAGTCTAAGACATATATATCTGACATATATCTTCGTAACACATCTTGTTGTTATTAACTTTAAGAAGTCTTAATAACTTTAAAAAAAATTAAAAAGTCTTATCAAAAAAAGACTAAAAAGTCTAAAAAATTAAAAGTCTTAATAACTTTACAACATTTGTTAAGACAACATGTACCAAGATAAACCTTACTCTCTTTCTTCTAAACAACCATTTCTCTGTTATGAAGTGTCAAACTTAGTAATGTTGTTGTTGTTATTGTACAAACATCACTCTTCTTTATGTAACAAACATTTTTCTGTACGAAAACTTTAATTTTGTGAGAGAAATCTTCATACTTTTTTCCCTGTGAAGACACACTATTACGTCTTTTCCCCAACGTCCAGAAACTGTCGTACTAAGGTGCACTTATCCTGGCCTACCAGAGGACCCAAAACAGAAAACGGGAGACGATGTCAGATTGTGAGCCGTTTTCAATTTTCTTGTACAACGATTTTGCGCCTTAGGTACGTCAAAATACGACGTGCTATAAGGAGGACGGGTTGATCATTCTCAGGGATGATTATAATCATCCCTGGGTCAGTCATTTTATCAGTAAGACTTAGTTTAGGTTAGGTTAGTGTTATGAGTAAGACTTAGTTTAGGTTAGGTTAGTGTTATGAGTAAGACTTAGTTTAGGTTAGTGTTATGAGTAAGACTTAGTTTAGGTTAGTGTTATGAGTAAGACTTAGTTTAGGTTAGTGTTATGAGTAAGACTTAGTTTAGGTTAGGTTAGTGTTATGAGTAAGACTTAGTTTAGGTTAGTGTTATGAGTAAGACTTAGTTTAAGTTAGGTTAGTGTTATGAGTAAGACATTTTTTTTTTTTTTTTTTTTGAGATATATACAAGAGTTGTTACATTCTTGTACAGCCACTAGTACGCGTAGCGTTTCGGGCAAGTCCTTAATCCTATGGTCCCTGGAATACGATCCCCGGCCGCGAAGAATCGTTTTTTCATCCAAGTACACATTTTACTGTTGCGTTAAACAGAGGCTACAGTTAAGGAATTGCGCCCAGTAAATCCTCCCCGGCCAGGATACGAACCCATGACATAGCGCTCGCGGAACGCCAGGCGAGTGTCTTACCACTACACCACGGAGACTGCAACCTAACCTAACTTAGGTTAGGTTAGGTTAGTCTTACGAGTAAAACTTAGTATAGGTTAGGTTAGTGTTACGAGTAAGACTTAGTTTAGGTTAGGTTAGTGTTATGAGTAAGACTTAGGTTAGGTTAGGTTAGTCTTACGAGAAAAACTTAGTATAGGTTAGGTTAGTGTTACGAGTAAGACTTAGTTTAGGTTAGGTTAGTGTTATGAGTAAGACTTAGTATAGGTTAGGTTAGTGTTACGAGTAAGACTTAGTTTAGGTTAGGTTAGTGTTATGAGTAAGACTTAGGTTAGGTTAGGTTAGTCTTACGAGAAAAACTTAGTATAGGTTAGGTTAGTGTTACGAGTAAGACTTAGTTTAGGTTAGGTTAGTGTTATGAGTAAGACTTAGTTTAGGTTAGGTTAGTGTTATGAGTAAGACTTAGTTTAGGTTAGGTTAGTGTTATGAGTAAGACTTAGTTTAGGTTAGGTTAGTGTTATGAGTAAGACTTAGTTTAGGTTAGGTTAGTGTTATGAGTAAGACTTAGTTTAGGTTAGGTTAGTGTTATGAGTAAGACTTAGTATAGGTTAGGTTAGTGTTATGAGTAAGACTTAGTTTAAGTTAGGTTAGTGTTATGAGTAAGACTTAGTATAGGTTAGGTTAGTGTTAAGAGTAAGACTTAGTTTAAGTTAGGTTAGTGTTATGAGTAAGACTTGGTATAGGGGGTCCATGTGAGCGTGTTTACTGGTATGGTCCAAGGTAGTGCTCATTATAACCCAGACCCAACCATGGCTACCACAGCTACCTTAACAAACAACCCTACAACAACCACTTTCCCGCCACAACCCTACCATAACAACCACCCCATCCCGCCACAACCACTTTCCCGCCATAACCACCACTACGCCACAACCACCACCACAACACAACCACCACCACAACACCACCACAACACAACCACCACCACAACACAACCACCACCACAACATAACCACCACCACAACCACCACCACAACACAACCACCACCACAACACAACCACCACCACAACACAACCACCACCACAACACAACCACCACCACAACACAACCACCACCACAACACAACCACCACCACAACACAACCACCACCACAACATAACCACCACCACAACCACCACCACAACACAACCACCACCACAACACAACCACCACCACAACACAACCACCACCACAACATAACCACCACCACAACATAACAACCACCACAACCACCACAACAACACAACCACCACCACAACACAACCACCACCACAACACAACCACCACCACAACATAACAACCACCACAACCACCACCACAACACAACCACCACCACAACACAACCACCACCACAACACAACCACCACCACAACACAACCACCACCACAACACAACCACCACCACAACACAACCACCACCACAACATAACCACCACCACAACATAACCACCACCACAACACAACCACCACCACAACACAACCACCACCACAACATAACCACCACCACAACCACCACCACAACACAACCACCACCACAACACAACCACCACCACAACATAACCACCACCACAACACAACCACCACCACAACACAACCACCACCACAACACAACCACCACCACAACACAACCACCACCACAACACAACCACCACCACAACATAACCACCACCACAACACAACCACCACCACAACACAACCACCACCACAACACAACCACCACCACAACACAACCACCACCACAACACAACCACCACCACAACCACCACCACCACAACACAACCACCACCACAACCACCACCACAACACAACCACCACCACAACATAACCACCACCACAACACAACCACCACCACAACACAACCACCACCACAACACCACCACAACCACCACCACAACCACCACCACAACCACCACCACAACACAACCACCACCACAACATAACCACCACCACAACACAACCACCACCACAACACAACCACCACCACAACCACCACCACAACCACCACCACAACATAACCACCACAACAACCACCACCACAACACAACCACCACCACAACACAACCACCACCACAACACAACCACCACCACAACACAACCACCACCACAACACAACCACCACCACAACACAACCACCACCACAACACAACCACCACCACAACACAACCACCACCACAACACAACCACCACCACAACATAACCACCACCACAACATAACCACCACCACAACACAACCACCACCACAACACAACCACCACCACAACATAACCACCACCACAACCACCACCACAACACAACCACCACCACAACACAACCACCACCACAACATAACCACCACCACAACACAACCACCACCACAACACAACCACCACCACAACACAACCACCACCACAACACAACCACCACCACAACACAACCACCACCACAACATAACCACCACCACAACACAACCACCACCACAACACAACCACCACCACAACACAACCACCACCACAACACAACCACCACCACAACACAACCACCACCACAACCACCACCACCACAACACAACCACCACCACAACCACCACCACAACACAACCACCACCACAACATAACCACCACCACAACACAACCACCACCACAACACAACCACCACCACAACCACCACCACAACCACCACCACAACCACCACCACAACCACCACCACAACACAACCACCACCACAACATAACCACCACCACAACACAACCACCACCACAACACAACCACCACCACAACCACCACCACAACCACCACCACAACATAACCACCACAACAACCACCACCACAACACAACCACCACCACAACACAACCACCACCACAACATAACCACCACCACAACACAACCACCACCACAACCACCACCACAACACAACCACCACCACAACCACCACCACAACCACCACCACAACCACTACCACAACATAACCACCACCACAACCACCACCACAACACAACCACCACCACAACATAACCACCACCACAACATAACCACCACCACAACATAACCACCACCACAACATAACCACCACCACAACACAACCACCACCACAACACAACCACCACCACAACCACCACCACAACACAACCACCACCACAACACAACCACCACCACAACACAACCACCACCACAACCACCACCACAACACAACCACCACCACAACCACCACCACAACACAACCACCACCACAACATAACCACCACCACAACACAACCACCACCACAACACAACCACCACCACAACCACCACCACAACCACCACCACAACCACCACCACAACCACCACCACAACACAACCACCACCACAACATAACCACCACCACAACACAACCACCACCACAACACAACCACCACCACAACCACCACCACAACCACCACCACAACATAACCACCACAACAACCACCACCACAACACAACCACCACCACAACACAACCACCACCACAACATAACCACCACCACAACACAACCACCACCACAACCACCACCACAACACAACCACCACCACAACCACCACCACAACCACCACCACAACATAACCACCACCACAACCACCACCACAACACAACCACCACCACAACATAACCACCACCACAACATAACCACCACCACAACATTACCACCACCACAACATAACCACCACCACAACACAACCACCACCACAACACAACCACCACCACAACCACCACCACAACACAACCACCACCACAACACAACCACCACCACAACACAACCACCACCACAACACAACCACCACCACCACAACCACCACCACAACCACCACCACAACACAACCACCACCACAACACAACCACCACCACAACACAACCACCACCACAACACAACCACCACCACAACACAACCACCACCACAACACAACCACCACCACAACACAACCACCACCACAACACAACCACCACCACAACACAACCACCACAACATAACCACCACCACAACATAACCACCACCACAACACAACCACCACCACAACACAACCACCACCACAACACAACCACCACCACAACACAACCACCACCACAACACAACCACCACCACAACACAACCACCACCACAACACAACCACCACCACAACACAACCACCACCACAAGACAACCACCACCACAACACAACCACCACCACAACACAACCACCACCACAACACAACCACCACCACAATATAACCACCACCACAACATAACCACCACCACAACCACCACCACAACACAACCACCACCACAACACAACCACCACCACAACACAACCACCACCACAACCACCACCACAACACAACCACCACCACAACCACCACCACAACCACCACCACAACACAACCACCACCACAACACAACCACCACCACAACCACCACCACAACACAACCACCACCACAACCACCACCACAACACAACCACCACCACAACCACCACCACAACACAACCACTACCACAACCACCACCACAACACAACCACCACCACAACCACCACCACAACACAACCACCACCACAACCACCACCACAACACAACCACCACCACAACACAACCACCACCACAACACAACCACCACCACAACATAACCACCACCACAACATAACCACCACCACAACATAACCACCACCACAACCACCACCACAACACAACCACCACCACAACATAACCACCACCACAACCACCACCACCACAACACAACCACCACCACAACATAACCACCACCACAACATAACCACCACCACAACCACCACCACAACACAACCACCACCACAACATAACCACCACCACAACCACCACCACCACAACACAACCACCACCACAACCACCACCACAACACAACCACCACCACAACCACTACCACAACACAACCACCACCACAACACAACCACCACCACAACACAACCACCACCACAACATAACCTCCACCACAACACAACCACCACCACCACAACCACCACCACAACACAACCACCACCACAACCACCACCACAACACAACCACCACCACAACATAACCACCACCACAACACAACCACCACCACCACAACCACCACCACAACATAACCACCACCACAACCACCACCACAACATAACCACCACCACAACATAACCACCACCACAACACAACCACCACCACAACATAACCTCCACCACAACACAACCACCACCACCACAACCACCACCACAACACAACCACCACCACAACCACCACCACAACACAACCACCACCACAACATAACCACCACCACAACACAACCCCCACCACAACACAACCACCACCACAACATAACCACCACCACAACATAACCAGCACCACAACCACCACCACAACACAACCACCACCACAACATAACCACCACCACAACCACCACCACAACCACCACCACAACACAACCACCACCACAACATAACCACCACCACAACCACCACCACAACACAACCACCACCACAACATAACCACCACCACAACCACCACCACAACCACCACCACAACACAACCACCACCACAACACAACCACCACCACAACACAACCACCACCACAACACAACCACCACCACAACATAACCACCACCACAACCACCACCACAACATAACCACCACCACAACCACCACCACAACCACCACCACAACATAACCACCACCACAACCACCACCACAACCACCACCACAACACAACCACCACCACAACACAACCACCACCACAACACAACCACCACCACAACATAACCACCACCACAACCACCACCACAACACAACCACCACCACAACACAACCACCACCACAACACAACCACCACCACAACACAACCACCACCACAACTACCACCACAACATAACCACCACCACAACCACCACCACAACACAACCACCACCACAACACAACCACCACCACAACACAACCACCACCACAACACAACCACCACCACAACACAACCACCACCACAACACAACCACCACCACAACATAACCACCACCACAACATAACCACCACCACAACACAACCACCACCACAACACAACCACCACCACAACACAACCACCACCACAACACAACCACCACCACAACACAACCACCACCACAACACAACCACCACCACAACATAACCACCACCACAACACAACCACCACCACAACACAACCACCACCACAACACAACCACCACCACAACACAACCACCACCACAACACAACCACCACCACAACACAACCACCACCACAACATAACCACCACCACAACATAACCACCACCACAACCACCACCACAACACAACCACCACCACAACACAACCACCACCACAACACAACCACCACCACAACCACCACCACAACACAACCACCACCACAACCACCACCACAACACAACCACCACCACAACACAACCACCACCACAACCACCACCACAACACAACCACCACCACAACCACCACCACAACACAACCACCACCACAACCACCACCACAACACAACCACCACCACAACCACCACCACAACACAACCACCACCACAACCACCACCACAACACAACCACCACCACAACCACCACCACAACACAACCACCACCACAACACAACCACCACCACAACACAACCACCACCACAACATAACCACCACCACAACATAACCACCACCACAACATAACCACCACCACAACCACCACCACAACACAACCACCACCACAACATAACCACCACCACAACCACCACCACCACAACACAACCACCACCACAACATAACCACCACCACAACATAACCACCACCACAACCACCACCACAACACAACCACCACAACAACATAACCACCACCACAACCACCACCACAACCACCACCACAACACAACCACCACCACAACCACCACCACAACACAACCACCACCACAACCACCACCACAACACAACCACCACCACAACACAACCACCACCACAACACAACCACCACCACAACATAACCTCCACCACAACACAACCACCACCACCACAACCACCACCACAACACAACCACCACCACAACCACCACCACAACACAACCACCACCACAACATAACCACCACCACAACACAACCACCACCACCACAACCACCACCACAACATAACCACCACCACAACCACCACCACAACATAACCACCACCACAACATAACCACCACCACAACACAAACACCACCACAACATAACCTCCACCACAACACAACCACCACCACCACAACCACCACCACAACACAACCACCACCACAACCACCACCACCACAACACAACCACCACCACAACATAACCACCACCACAACACAACCACCACCACAACACAACCACCACCACAACATAACCACCACCACAACATAACCACCACCACAACCACCACCACAACACAACCACCACAACAACATAACCACCACCACAACCACCACCACAACCACCACCACAACACAACCACCACCACAACATAACCACCACCAAAACCACCACCACAACACAACCACCACCACAACATAACCACCACCACAACCACCACCACAACCACCACCACAACACAACCACCACCACAACCACCACCGCAACACAACCACCACCACAACACAACCACCACCACAACACAACCACCACCACAACACAACCACCACCACAACACAACCACCACCACAACATAACCACCACCACAACCACCACCACAACATAACCACCACCACAACCACCACCACAACCACCACCACAACATAACCACCACCACAACCACCACCACAACCACCACCACAACACAACCACCACCACAACACAACCACCACCACAACACAACCACCACCACAACATAACCACCACCACAACCACCACCACAACACAACCACCACCACAACACAACCACCACCACAACACAACCACCACCACAACACAACCACCACCACAACCACCACCACAACCACCACCACAACACAACGACCACCACAACATAACCACCACAACACAACCACCACCACAACACAACCACCACCACAACACAACCACCACCACAACACAACCACCACCACAACACAACCACCACCACAACACAACCACCACCACAACATAACCACCACCACAACCACCACCACAACACAACCACCACCACAACACAACCACCACCACAACACAACCACCAACACAACCACCACCACAACACAACCACCACCACAACCACCACCACAACACAACCACCAGCACAACCACCACCACAACACAACCACCACCACAACACAACCACCACCACAACCACCACCACAACACAACCACCACCACAACACAACCACCACCACAACACAACCACCACCACAACACAACCACCAACACAACCACCACCACAACACAACCACCACCCCACAACACAACCACCACCACAACACAACCACCACCCCACAACACAACCACCACCACAACACAACCACCACCACAACCACCACCCCACAACACCTGTGGGAACCGACCTGTGAGATTTATATGTATTTAATTAATATGAATGTATATAGAATTTATATTTACGTTAATTTATATTTTTGATAACAATTTGTATGATGATTAGCAGACAGTATTTCTGCAATATTCTCACAAATAGACTCCTTACACATTAGGGGGGGGGGGGTTATAATATATTTATATATATGCAGCCAATCAAACTACAGTATTAAACTACATATATTAGTAAATTAATGATGAGGCCTTATCTTATTGTACGGCAGGCTTAGTCCACCAGGTGTAACTAGGATGTAGACACTAAATAATCCTGGTGAGAGGCTAGCTTCCTACACCCATAGTAACTGATGTACCAAGATTAATTCTTGCTTCCTCTTCTTGTTCCTGTCAGAGGGCGCTAGCGGTAAAGCCGGAATCCTAATATATGACAGCTATATCAGAGAAAACACTGTATATTATTAGATAAGAACCAAGGAGTAATTACCTGGATTTAGTGGCTTGTCTAGTGTCCTAACCGGTTCGCCCTATATCTACTTAACATTAACGGGCCACAAATAATTAGATAAACGGGTTTCAGTAAGACACTTCCCTTGTTTAGATGTTGACTGCGTGTTGATGATGGTAGAAGCATTAATTTGATCTCCATAACACTTCGTCCAAAGGGAAATTATAGGAGCTGCATGTGCTCCAGCGACTGTGGTCATAAACAACAATGGCTGACCTGCCTCACCACTGACGCCTGGCTCTCCTTGTCCACATGTCAATATGTGGTAGAAGGCTCACATTTACTCTATTTTAATACTGATAATTAAGTTAATACATATGAGATGTTTTTATGATGTAATAAGTCCAAAGACAACTGTATTAAGAATAATTCCCAACAGAATAGCTGGTGAATTTATAGCGCTATGTGGCAATGATATCCCGTTTTCTATTGATGGAAAATTCCACTACAGGTTACATTTTCTATGGGTTAACTTGTGTATACAACAGCAGCAATATTATCTGCTTATTGTATTTAATATTAGTAAATGGTGTCAGGTGTTCCGACAACGCCCACCTGGGTAACTTTTACTCTTCTTAACAGAAGAGTAAGGAGAGACATGATTACCACCTACAACATTCTCAGGGGAATTGACAGGGTGGACAGACAAATTCTTTAGCACGGGTGGAACACGAACAAGGGGAGGAAACTGAGTACCCAGATGAGCCACAGAGACATTGTGGCTCATTTGGCCCACACTCCCCCACACATGGGGGAGAGTGGGCCTCCCCCCCACAACCAACACCCCCCACCCCCCACAACCAGCACCCCCGCCCCCCCCCCTTCCAAACCCAGCACCCTTGCCCCACCATAGGGAAGTACCTTATGCTATTTGCTCCCCACCATCAGGAAGGGTGGGGGTGTCCCTCTCCCTCATGCTGCCCTTCCCTGGGTGGGAGAGGCTGGGAAGGGTTGAGGGACGGGGGATGGCAGTTGGAGGTAAAGAGGCAGAATCCGCGGTCGTTCAACTCGTTTTTCAGGAGTCAAATCCGGATTAGCTTTGAAATCAGATGAATATAATTTTATATTCGACTATTGTGCCTGATTGTGGCGTGAGGCTTCCACCCTCTGGTTGACCTGGTCGTGGGGCTGGGTGACCTGGTCGTGGGGCTGGTTGACCTGGTCGTGGGGCTGGGTGACCTGGTCGTGGGGCTGGTTGACCTGGTCGTGGGGCTGGGTGACCTGGTCGTGGGGCTGGTTGACCTGGTCGTGGGGCTGGGTGACCTGGTCGTGGGGCTGGTTGACCTGATCGTGGGGCTGGTTGACCTGGTCGTGGGGCTGGTTGACCTGGTCGTGGGGCTGGTTGACCTGGTCGTGGGGCTGGTTGACCTGGTCGTTGGGCTGGTTGACCTGATCGTGGGGCTGGTTGACCTGATCGTGGGGCTGGTTGACCTGGTCGTGGGGCTGGTTGACCTGGTCGTGGGGCTGGTTGACCTGATCGTGGGGCTGGTTGACCTGGTCGTGGGGCTGGTTGACCTGGTCGTGACGACCGTAGTCCATGCCCCACACTGTCATGTCTAGTGGTGGTGTTTTCCGTTACTTTACATCAACATGTTACCAGTTAAACTCCACTAATGTCTTGGGAGGATGGTTGTGTGACCTTAACTGCTCGTTAACGGTTGTTAGTCTCCCTCAATACCTGCTAGAGGTCGCTCGACGTCTTTGAAAGCACTTAGACTAATCTTCTTTGAAACCATTGTAACATGGGTCTTGTGTACTCCTGGGGGCAGATTCACGAGGCAGTTACGCAAGTACTTACGAACGTGTACATCTTTTCTCAATCTTTGACGGCTTTGTTTACATTTATTAAACAGTTTACAAGCATGAAACCTTCCCAATCAACTGTTGTTATTGTTATAAACAGCCTCCTGGTGCTTCGGAGGTCATTAACTGTTTAATAATTGTAAACAAAGCCGCCAAAGATTAAGGAAAGATGTACAGGTTCGTCAGTGTGGCGTCCTCGTCCTCCCAATCATTCCCCACTCCCCCGTCCCCTTGTCCTCCCGACCTTTCCCCACTCCCTCAACCGATGCGTTCCCAAATGGTCTGATGTTCCCATCAGAAAACTGGAAACATCAAGTGATCTGATGTTCCCATCACTGAACAATAAGAAGAACAGTTCAAAAAAGAAATTTAAAAATTTAAATATACAAAAATACAAAAATAAACTATACTCACAAAATGAACAGTATGGTAAACAACACAGCTTAATTCCAATGCAATGTCACACATAATAATTAAATCAAAATGAAAATAAATTGAAACCTATGAAAATTCAATTTATCAATGCAATTGGAAACATTGAAATGTAATCGTAACATATTTAGTATAGTGTGTGTTGCTTTTACGTGCAACAGATGGCGCTGTTTTTCCAAAAAAAGCATGTTTCTACCTGTCATAGGTGTGGCATCTATATAGTAGGTATATAAAAACACGCGCCTATTCGAATGCAACGTTGTGTCAAAATTTCAAAGCAATCGGTAAAGAGGTTTCGAAGATTTCCCCTCACCTGAAAAGCACCCTTTTTAAGAAAAAAACATGTTTTTTTACCGTCACAGACGTGACATCTATATAATATGTATATAAAAACCTGCGTGGATGCGTATGGAACGTTGTGTGAAAATTTCAAAGCAATCGGTGAAGAACTTTGGGAGATTAGCGGTTATGCACAAATGAACATTTCCATTTTTTTTATACAGACTAGCTGTACCCGGCCATGCGTTGCTGTGGCTCAGTAATGCATGTGCATTACTGAGCTTCAGCAACCTTCCCTTGCCTTCCAGTCCTCCCCACCATTCTCCACTCCCCCGTCCCCTATTCCTCCCCACCATTCCCCCCTACCCCGTCCCCTAGTCCTCTCAACCATTCCTAACTCACCCGTTCCCTCGACCTCCCAACCATTCTCCACTCCCCCGTCCCCTTGTCCTCCCCACCATCCCCCACTCCCCCGTCCCCTTGTCCTCCCCACCATCCCCCACTCCCCCGTCCCCTCGTCCTCCCCACCATCCCCCACTCCCCCGTCCCCTCGTCCTCCCCACCATCCCCCACTCCCCCGTCCCCTCGTCCTCCCCACCATCCCCCACTCCCCCGTCCCCTCGTCCTCCCCACCATCCCCCACTCCCCCGTCCCCTCGTCCTCCCCACCATCCCCCACTCCCCCGTCCCCTCGTCCTCCCCACCATCCCCCACTCCCCCGTCCCCTTGTCCTCCCCACCATCCCCCACTCCCCCGTCCCCTCGTCCTCCCCACCATCCCCCACTCCCCCGTCCCCTCGTCCTCCCCACCATCCCCCACTCCCCCGTCCCCTCGTCCTCCCCACCATCCCCCACTCCCCCGTCCCCTCGTCCTCCCCACCATCCCCCACTCCCCCGTCCCCTCGTCCTCCCCACCATCCCCCACTCCCCCGTCCCCTCGTCCGCCCCACCATCCCCCACTCATGTGGGAGTAACCTGGTCAATGCCTCAGACATGGTCACTGGTCAAAAGGAAATTAGATTTAACCGAACATGGAAAAATTGTGAGAGAATACTCTATACGGACGCCAGATTTATCTCAAACATGGGGAGTGGACCTGGCGGACCGGGACATGGGGAGTGGACCTGGCGGACCGGGACATGGGGAGTGGACCTGGCGGACCGGGACATGGGGAGTGGACCTGGCGGACCGGGACATGGGGAGTGGACCTGGCGGACCGGGACATGGGGGAGTGGACCTGGCGGACCGGGACATGGGGAGTGGACCTGGCGGACCGGGACATGGGGAGTGGACCTGGCGGACCGGGACATGGGGAGTGGACCTGGCGGACCGGGACATGGGGAGTGGACCAGGCGGACCGGGACATGGGGAGTGGACCTGGCGGACCGGGACATGGGGAGTGGACCTGGCGGACCGGGACATGGGGAGTGGACCTGGCGGACCGGGACATGGGGAGTGGACCTGGCGGACCGGGACATGGGGAGTGGACCTGGCGGACCGGGACATGGGGAGTGGACCTGGCGGACCGGGACATGGGGAGTGGACCTGGCGGACCGGGACATGGGGAGTGGACCTGGCGGACCGGGACATGGGGAGTGGACCTGGCGGACCGGGACATGGGGAGTGGACCAGGCGGACCGGGACATGGGGAGTGGACCTGGCGGACCGGGACATGGGGAGTGGACCTGGCGGACCGGGACAGGGGGAGTGGACCTGGCGGACCGGGACAGGGGGAGTGGACCTGGCGGACCGGGACATGGGGAGTGGACCTGGCGGACCGGGACATGGGGGAGTGGACCTGGCGGACCGGGACATGGGGAAGTGGACCTGGCTGACCGGGACATGGGGAAGTGGACCTGGCTGACCGGAACATGGGGAAGTGGACCTGGCGGACCGGGACATGGGGAAGTGGACCTGGCTGACCGGAACATGGGGAAGTGGACCAGGCGGACCGGGACATGGGGAAGTGGACCTGGCTGACCGGAACATGGGGAAGTGGACCAGGCGGACCGGGACATGGGGAAGTGGACCTGGCTGACCGGGACACGGGGAAGTGGACCTGGCTGACCGGGACATGGGGAAGTGGACCTGGCTGACTGGAACATGGGGAAGTGGACCTGGCGGACCGGGACATGGGGGATCTACCAGGGTGGACCATATACTACCAGGGTGGACCATATACTACCAGGGTGGACCATATACTACCAGGGTGGACCATATACTACCAGGGTGGACCATATACTACCAGGGTGGACCATATACTACCAGGGTGGACCATATACTACCAGGGTGGACCATATACTACCAGGGGTGGACCATACTCTACCAGGGTGGACCATACTCTACCAGGGTGGACCATATACTACCAGGGTGGACCATATACTACCAGGGTGGACCATATACTACCAGGGTGGACCATATACTACCAGGGTGGACCATACACTACCAGGGTGGACCATACACTACCAGGGTGGACCATACACTACCAGGGTGGACCATATACTACCAGGGTGGACCATATACTACCAGGGTGGACCATATACTACCAGGGTGGACCATACACTACCAGGGTGGACCATATACTACCAGGGTGGACCATACTCTACCAGGGTGGACCATATACTACCAGGGTGGACCATACACTACCAGGGTGAACCATATTCTACCAGGGTGGACCATATACTACCAGAGTGGACCATACTCTACCAGGGTGGACCATATACTACCAGGGTGGACCATACTCTACCAGGGTGGACCATATACTACCAGGGTGGACCATACACTACCAGGGTGGACCATATACTACCAGGGTGGACCATATACTACCAGGGTGGACCATACTCTACCAGGGTGGACCATACTCTACCAGGATGGACCATATACTACCAGGGTGGACCATATACTACCAGGGTGGACCATATACTACCAGGGTGGACCATACACTACCAGGGTGGACCATACACTACCAGGGTGGACCATACACTACCAGGGTGGACCATACACTAGCAGGGTGGACCATACTCTACCAGGGTGGACCATACTCTACCAGGGTGGACCATATACTACCAGGGTGGACCATACACTACCAGGGTGGACCATACTCTACCAGGGTGGACCATACACTACCAGGGTGGACCATATACTACCAGGGTGGACCATATACTTCCAGGGTGGACCATACACTACCAGGGTGGACCATATACTACCAGGGTGGACCATACACTACCAGGGTGGACCACACACTACCAGGGTGGACCATATACTACCAGGGTGGACCATACTCTACCAGGGTGGACCATATACTACCAGGGTGGACCATACACTACCAGGGTGGACCATACACTACCAGGGTGGACCATATACTACCAGGGTGGACCATACACTACCAGGGTGGACCATATACTACCAGGGTGGACCATACACTACCAGGGTGGACCATACACTACCAGGGTGGACCATACACTACCAGGGTGGACCATATACTACCAGGGTGGACCATATACTACCAGGGTGGACCAAACACTACCAGGGTGGACCATACACTACCAGGGTGGACCATATTAAACACATAGGCAAGTTAAAGCCAAACTTGTGCCTGTGACCTGACCAAGTCTTACCCAGGGGTCATTTACAAGACTTTACAGTCGAGCAAAGTGCATTAATGTAAAGTACAGACTTTAGAAAAAGAGGAAAGAGAGTGAGATATAGTGTAATGCTAGGCCAGGGAATGATTAGTTATAAATATATGCTGGAGGGTGTCCAAATTGCCAAGTCTGAATGCGAAAAAGATGATCTAAAGACAAAAATTAAATACATAAATAATGGGACGAAGGCAGATACGATAATGGAACATATATCAAGAAACGTTACCAGTAAAACATTTGGTGTTGTTCTTCCGCTGTGTGGTCCTCTTGTAAAGCTCCAGTGAGTCTACTCAGCCCAGTAATGGTCGCCTCACTTTATTTATGAACACATTCATTTGAGCGAATTCAGAGAATGGCAAAGTTCATCACACAGATTAGTAACCTTTCAGTCGAAGAGAGATTTACAGAAGTAAACACACATTGTGTATGAAGGCGAAGAGTTAGTGGGCGACATGACTAAAGTGTACACCTGGATAAAAGGGTTTAATAAAGGTAATATTTATCAACTATTAAATATATCAGCACAAAATAGAACATGAAACAGTGGATAGAATTAGGAACAGCAAAGACTCAGGAAAGACCTGGGAAAATACAGACGACGAGTCACAATAACATGGCTGATGATATGATGACCAAGCCACTCATCACAGGATGAGGAGACGACCACGTTCCGGTCCCTCCGGAACCATTATCACGTCGTGTGTGAGGAAGAGAGGAACGGGTCTATAAGGAAAGAGAGTGAGGTGAGTAGCAGGTAAGAGAAGAAGGTAATTTCTAGAAGAAGGTAAGATGAAAGGGAAGAGTGAACGCAACAACGCCAGGACTCAGGTTCATGTTGGGAAGGTTGTGTGTCAGAGCCACGTCGACAAGACGTCGTCTGTATAGTGTAGAGGCAGGAAAGATTATTTTAGAGGAAGACCAATCAATAGGATGATTAGCATCCCTAACATGAGAGAAGAGAGCATTGTTTGTGTCAGCAGACTTAACACTTCTCACGTGTTCCTCAAGTGTGTCATTAAGTGTAGGGCCAGTTGCACCAAGGTATTGGAGAGGACAAGACGGACAAGAAATAGAGTAGACACGAGCAGCAGCACAAGTAGCAGGAGGAGCAGTGTCAACTTCCTCCCTCACACACCACCTGATATTGGTCCAGCACGGACCGAAACGTCGTCGTCTCCTCCTCTCTGATGTGAGGTTCGGTCATCACCTAAGAAAATGTTGGTTTGGAACAGGCTGGTTGATATATGGGACCAATTACTGGGTCACAATACTTATGACATCACTTGATGGATTTAAGTTCAAATGTAAATGAATAAGTTTGGCTCGCTGGAAATAGAAGCTGACTCGTATGGGCCAGTCCGTGTTGCCCAGATTACTTAATTGTTGTGTTGTATGACCCTTACAGCCTCTGTTGGGACCCTTACAACCTCTGTTGGGACCCTTACAACCTCTGTTGGGACCCTTACAACCTCTGTTGGGACCCTTACAGCCTCTGTTGGGACCCTTACTACCTCTGTTGGGACCCTTACAGTCTCTGTTGGGACCCTTACAACCTCTGTTGGGACCCTTACAACCTCTGTTGGGACCCTTACAACATCTGTTGGGACCCTTACAACCTCTGTTGGGACCCTTACAACCTCTGTTGGGACCCTTACAACATCTGTTGGGACCCTTACAACCTCTGTTGGGACCCTTACAACCTCTGTTGGGACCCTTACAGCCTCTGTTGGGACCCTTACAGCCTCTGTTGGGACCCTGACATATGGGCGCCTGACAGCTGGGTGGACAGAGCTTCGAATTCGTAGTCCTGAGGTTCCGGGTTTGATCCCCGGTGGAGGCGGAGACAAATGGACAAAATGTTTCTTTCACCCTGATGCCCTTGTTACTTAGCAGTAAATAGATACCTGGGAGTTAGACAGCTGCTACGGGCTGCTTCCTGAGCATGGAGGCCTGGTCGAGGACCGGGCCACGGGGACACTAAGCCCTGAAATCATCTCAAGATAACCTCAAGAAAGATAACCCTTACAACCTCTGTTGGGACCTTTGCAGACTCCAGTGGGACCTTTGAAGACTCCGGTGGGACCATTGCATCCTCCGGTGGGACCACTGCAGCAGGTCCCTTAGCAACACATGCCCCAGCAGCTGCAGGTGAGGCCATCACTCCTGGGGTGTCCACCTAGACCTGTCCCTCACCGGCCCTGGCTGGTGTGTCTCTATACATATTGTTTACGTTAAGCTGCTGGAGAAGCAGAGTGTCTGCGTGACGCTCGTGTGTGTGTCACAGCGTGCAGGGAAGGCTGCGGGAACATTGTTATGGAAAACCCGGCAAGGGGCAGAATGGTACATCAGCACATCTGTAGATACAATAGGACATACGAGCATCTGTAGGTATAATGGGACATATTCGCTTTGGAACAGGAACATGCATGGGTGTTTGGTGGTGCTGGGAAAGGTTGCCTTGGGCCAGGGGGTCCGTCCCTTCCTGACCACTGGAAGGAAGGGAAGGGGGAGGAGCTGCTCTGATGGAATGGGAAAAAGGGGCAGCTGGTTTGACGAGACGGAAACGACGGGGAATGTATTCTGAAGGGACAGAAGGGAGGGGGAGCTGGTCTGATGGGACGGAAGGGAAGGGGAGCTGGTCTGAGGGGAAGGGAAGAGAGGAAGAGCTGCTCTGAGGGGAAGGGAAGGGAGGGGGAGCTGGTCTGAGGGGGAGGGGAGCTGGTCTGAGGGGAAGGGAGGGGGAGCTGCTCTGAGGGGAAGGGAAGGGAGGGGAACTGGTCTGAGGGGAAGAGAAGGGAGGGGGAGCTGGTCTGAGGGAAGGGAAGGGAGGGGAGCTGGTCTGAGGGGAAGAGAAGGGAGGGGGAGCTAGTCTGAGGGAAGGGAAGGGAGGGGAGCTGGTCTGAGTGGAAGGGAAGGGAGGGGGAGCTGGTCTGAGGGGAAGGGAAGGGAGGGGGAGCTGGTCTGAGGGGACGGAAGGGAGGGGGAGCTGCTCTGAGGGGAAGGGAAGGGAGGGGGAGCTGGTCTGAGGGGAAGGGAAGGGAGGGGAGCTGGTCTGAGGGGAAGGGAAGGGGAGGGGGAGCTGGTCTGAGGGGACGGAAGGGAGGGGGAGCTGCTCTGAGGGGAAGGGAAGGGAAGGGGAGCTGGTCTGAGGGAAAGGGAAGGGAGGGGAGCTGGTCTGAGGGGAAGGGAAGGGAGGGGGAGCTGGTCTGAGGGGACGGAAGGGAGGGGGAGCTGCTCTGAGGGGAAGGGAAGGGAGGGGGAGCTGGTCTGAGGGGAAGGGAAGGGAGGGGAGCTGGTCTGAGGGGAAGGGAAGGGAGGGGGAGCTGGTCTGAGGGGACGGAAGGGAGGGGGAGCTGCTCTGAGGGGAAGGGAAGGGAAGGGGAGCTGGTCTGAGGGAAAGGGAAGGGAGGGGGAGCTGAGGAAAGGGCATTAACGTAGGTCAAGAAGGACTTAAAAGATAAAAAGGAGATGAAAGTGAGGGGAATTCAGAGAACGGATAAGGAAGTAGGTGAGGCTTAGTTGGGGGGCCACGACCCCCTGTGTTGGAGGGCCACGAGCCCCCCCCCCCTGTGTTGGAGGGTCACGTTCCCCCTGTGTTGGGGGGCCACAACCCCCTGTGTTGGAGGGTCACGACCCCCCACTTGTGTTGGAGGGTCACGACCCCCCTGTGTTGGAGGGCCACGACCCCTCCCTGTGTTGGAGGGTCACGACCCCCCTGTGTTCAAGGGTCACGACCCCCCCCCTGTGTTCGAGGGCCACGACCGCCCCTGTGTTGGAGGGCCACGACCCCCTGTGTTGGAGGGCCACGACCCCCTGTGTTGGGGGGCCACGACCCCCTGTGTTGGAGGGCCACAACCCCCTGTGTTGGAGGGGTCACGACCCCCTGTGTTGGAGAGCCACGACCCCCTGTGTTGGAGGGGTCACGACCCCCTGTGTTGGAGGGCCACGACCCCCTGTGTTGGAGGGTCACGACCCTCCCTGTGTTGGAGGGTCACGACCCCCCCCTGTGTTGGAGGGTCACGACCCCCCCTGTGTTGGAGGGTTACGACCCCCCTGCGTTTGAGGGTCACGACCCCCTGTGTTGGAGGGTCACAACCCCCTGTGTTGGAGGGTCACGACCCCCTGTGTTGGAGGGTCACGACCCCCTGTGTTGGAGGGTCACGACCCCCTGTGTTGGAGGGTCACGACCCCCTGTGTTGGAGGGTCACGACCCCCTGTGTTGGAGGGTCATGACCCCCCTGTGTTGGAGGGTCACGACCCCCTGTGTTGGAGGGTCATGACCCCCTGTGTTGGAGGGCCACGACCCCCAAGTTGGAGGGTCACGACCCCCTGTGTTGGAGGGTCATGACCCCCCTGTGTTGGAGGGCCACGACCCCCTGTGTTGGAGGGTCATGACCCCCCTGTGTTGGAGGGTCACGACCCTCCCTGTGTTGGAGGGTCACGACCCCCCCTGTGTTGGAGGGTCATGACCACCCTGTGTTGGAGGGTCACGACCCTCCCTGTGTTGGAGGGTCACGACCCCCCCTGTGTTGGAGGGTCATGATCCCCCTGTGTTGGAGGGTCACGACCCCCTGTGTTGGAGGGTCACGACCCCCCTGTGTTGGAGGGTCACGACCCCCTGTGTTGGAGGGTCACGACCCCCTGTGTTGGAGGGTCACGACCCCCTGTGTTGGAGGGTCACGACCCCCTGTGTTGGAGGGTCATGACCCCCCTGTGTTGGAGGGTCACGACCCCCTGTGTTGGAGGGTCACGACCCCCTGTGTTGGAGGGTCACGACCCCCTGTGTTGGAGGGTCACGACCCCCTGTGTTGGAGGGTCATGACCCCCCTGTGTTGGAGGGTCACGACCCCCTGTGTTGGAGGGTCATGACCCCCCTGTGTTGGAGGGTCACGACCCCCTGTGTTGGAGGGTCACGACCCCCTGTGTTGGAGGGTCACGACCCCCTGTGTTGGAGGGTCACGATCCCCTGTGTTGGAGGGTCACGACCCCCTGTGTTGGAGGGTCACGACCCCCCCCCCTGTGTTGGAGGGTCACGACCCCCTGTGTTGGAGGGTCACGACCCCCTTTGTTGGAGGGTCACGATCCCTTGTGTTGGAGGGTCACGACCCCCCCCCTGTGTTGGAGGGTCACGACCCCCTGTGTTGGAGGGTCACGACCCCCCCCCTGTGTTGGAGGGTCACGACCCCCCCCTGTGTTGGAGGGTCACGACCCCCCCTGTGTTTGAGGGTCATGACCCCCCTGTGTTGGAGGGTCACGACCCTCCCTGTGTTGGAGGGTCACGACCCCCCCTGTGTTGGAGGGTCATGATCCCCCTGTGTTGGAGGGTCACGACCCCCTGTGTTGGAGGGTCACGACCCCCCTGTGTTGGAGGGTCACGACCCCCTGTGTTGGAGGGTCACGACCCCCTGTGTTGGAGGGTCACGACCCCCTGTGTTGGAGGGTCACGACCCCCTGTGTTGGAGGGTCATGACCCCCCTGTGTTGGAGGGTCACGACCCCCTGTGTTGGAGGGTCACGACCCATTGTGTTGGAGGGTCACGACCCCCTGTGTTGGAGGGTCACGACCCCCTGTGTTGGAGGGTCATGACCCCCCTGTGTTGGAGGGTCACGACCCCCTGTGTTGGAGGGTCATGACCCCCCTGTGTTGGAGGGTCACGACCCCCTGTGTTGGAGGGTCACGACCCCCTGTGTTGGAGGGTCACGACCCCCTGTGTTGGAGGGTCACGATCCCCTGTGTTGGAGGGTCACGACCCCCTGTGTTGGAGGGTCACGACCCCCCCCCTGTGTTGGAGGGTCACGACCCCCTGTGTTGGAGGGTCACGACCCCCTTTGTTGGAGGGTCACGATCCCTTGTGTTGGAGGGTCACGACCCCCCCCCCTGTGTTGGAGGGTCACGACCCCCTGTGTTGGAGGGTCACGACCCCCCCCTGTGTTGGAGGGTCACGACCCCCCCTGTGTTGGAGGGTCACGACCCCCTGTGTTGGAGGGTCACGATCCCCTGTGTTGGAGGGTCACGACCCCCTGTGTTGGAGGGTCACGACCCCCTGTGTTGGAGGGTCACGATCCCCTGTGTTGGAGGGTCACGACCCCCTGTGTTGGAGGGTCACGACCCCCTGTGTTGGAGGGTCACGACCCCCGGTGTTGGAGGGTCATGACCCCCCTGTGTTGGAGGGTCACGACCCCCTGTGTTGGAGGGTCACGACCCCCCCCCTATGTTGGAGGGTCACGACCCCCCCCCCTCTGTGTTGGAGGGTCATGACCACTCGGTCACCACCACTGGTCAAGACCTGGGTCACCACCAGTGGTCAAGACCTGGGTCACCACCACTGGTCAAGACCTGGGTCACCACCACTGGTCAAGACCTGGGTCACCACCAGTGGTCAAGACCTGGGTCACCACCACTGGTCAAGACCTGGGTCACCACCAGTGGTCAAGACCTGGGTCACCACCACTGGTCAAGACCTGGGTCACCACCACTGGTCAAGACCTGGGTCACCACCACTGGTCAAGACCTGGGTCACCACCACTGGTCAAGACCTGGGTCACCACCACTGGTCAAGACCTGGGTCACCACCAGTGGTCAAGACCTGGGTCACCACCACTGGTCAAGACCTGGGTCACCACCAGTGGTCAAGACCTGGGTCACCACCACTGGTCAAGACTTGGGGTCACCACCAGTGGTCAAGACCTGGGTCACCACCACTGGTCAAGACTTGGGGTCACCACCACTGGTCAAGACCTGGGTCACCACCACTGGTCAAGACCTGGGTCACCACCAGTGGTCAAGACCTGGGTCACCACCACTGGTCAAGACCTGGGTCACCACCAGTGGTCAAGACCTGGGTCACCACCACTGGTCAAGACCTGGGTCACCACCAGTGGTCAAGACCTGGGTCACCACCAGTGGTCAAGACCTGGGTCACCACCAGTGGTCAAGACCTGGGTCACCACCACTGGTCAAGACCTGGGTCACCACCAGTGGTCAAGACCTGGGTCACCACCAGTGGTCAAGACCTGGGTCACCACCACTGGTCAAGACCTGGGTCACCACCACTGGTCAAGACCTGGGTCACCACCACTGGTCAAGACCTGGGTCACCACCACTGGTCAAGACCTGGGTCACCACCACTGGTCAAGACCTGGGTCACCACCAGTGGTCAAGACCTGGGTCACCACCACTGGTCAAGACCTGGGTCACCACCACTGGTCAAGACCTGGGTCACCACCAGTGGTCAAGACCTTGGTCACCACCACTGGTCAAGACCTGGGTCACCACCAGTGGTCAAGACCTGGGTCACCACCACTGGTCAAGACCTGGGTCACCACCACTGGTCAAGACCTGGGTCACCACCACTGGTCATGACCTGGGTCACCACCACTGGTCAAGACCTGGGTCACCACCACTGGTCAAGACCTGGGTCACCACCAGTGGTCAAGACCTGGGTCACCACCACTGGTCAAGACCTGGGTCACCACCAGTGGTCAAGACCTGGGTCACCACCACTGGTCAAGACTTGGGGTCACCACCAGTGGTCAAGACCTGGGTCACCACCACTGGTCAAGACTTGGGGTCACCACCACTGGTCAAGACCTGGGTCACCACCACTGGTCAAGACCTGGGTCACCACCAGTGGTCAAGACCTGGGTCACCACCACTGGTCAAGACCTGGGTCACCACCAGTGGTCAAGACCTGGGTCACCACCACTGGTCAAGACCTGGGTCACCACCAGTGGTCAAGACCTGGGTCACCACCAGTGGTCAAGACCTGGGTCACCACCAGTGGTCAAGACCTGGGTCACCACCACTGGTCAAGACCTGGGTCACCACCAGTGGTCAAGACCTGGGTCACCACCACTGGTCAAGACCTGGGTCACCACCAGTGGTCAAGACCTGGGTCACCACCACTGGTCAAGACTTGGGGTCACCACCAGTGGTCAAGACCTGGGTCACCACCACTGGTCAAGACTTGGGGTCACCACCACTGGTCAAGACCTGGGTCACCACCAGTGGTCAAGACCTGGGTCACCACCAGTGGTCAAGACCTGGGTCACCACCACTGGTCAAGACCTGGGTCACCACCACTGGTCAAGACCTGGGTCACCACCACTGGTCAAGACCTGGGTCACCACCACTGGTCAAGACCTGGGTCACCACCACTGGTCAAGACCTGGGTCACCACCACTGATCAAGACCTGGGTCACCACCACTGGTCAAGACCTGGGTCACCACCACTGGTCAAGACCTGGGTCACCACCACTGGTCAAGACCTGGGTCACCACCAGTGGTCAAGACCTGGGTCACCACCAGTGGTCAAGACCTGGGTCACCACCACTGGTCAAGACCTGGGTCACCACCACTGGTCAAGACCTGGGTCACCACCACTGGTCAAGACCTGGGTCACCACCACTGGTCAAGACCTGGGTCACCACCACTGGTCAAGACCTGGGTCACCACCAGGAGTTAACAGACCATTATAACTGTCTCTCACAGTGGACTCACCTAGATGTACTTACGTATATGTGCTTGCAGGGTCGAGCTCGGCTCCGAGCCCCGCCTCCCGAACATTCTTAGTTTAATACAATGACTCAGTTCTCACGCTTTTGTCGTGTTTACATTTAAAATGTTGAATCGAAGTAGATTCAACTTCTTCTACGTCCCGACTGCTCCAGTGAGTCATTTGTGTCTCCAGTGTCCATCTATGGCCGCTCGTTCTGCTGCTCCTCGCTCAGAACAACGCTGTTATGTCTACCTTATCAATTTCCTTTAGATTATTATAGGTTGTTATCATATTCCCACTGTCTTTCCTTTCCTCCTGTGTGACAAAGTTCAGTTCTCTCAGTCTTTCCTCATAATGTAAGCCCCTCAACCCAGGAACGAGTCTCGTTGCAAATCCTTTTCTAATGTCTCCTTGTCCTCTCTCAGGTAAGGGCTGCATGCTGGGGGGATGCATATTCAAGAATGGGTCTCGCCATCGCTGTATATAGGACCCGGAAAGCTCCTTTGTCCAGAGTTGTGAAGGATGCACGGATGTTGGCCAGTGTGCTGTGTGCGGTGTTCTCGTCGCCCCGGGATGATGGGAGCTGACAGGTCTTTATGACGGTCAGTACTGGACGACCACAGCCTGGTCGTGGCTGTGGGGTCCTGGCCACCACCCTGAACACTGTGACAGACGACCACAGCCTGGTCGTGGCTGTGGGGTCCTGGCCACCACCCTGAACACTGTGACAGACGACCACAGCCTGGTCGTGGCTGTGGGGTCCTGGCCACCACCCTGAACACTGTGACAGACGACCACAGCCTGGTCGTGGCTGTGGTGTCCTGGCCACCACCCTGAACACTGTGACAGACGACCACAGCCTGGTCGTGGCTGTGGGGTCCTGGCCACCACCCTGAACACTGTGACAGACGACCACAGCCTGGTCGTGGCTGTGGGGTCCTGGCCACCACCCTGAACACTGTGACAGACGACCACAGCCTGGTCGTACCTGTGGGGTCCTGGCCACCACCCTGAACACTGTGACAGACGACCACAGCCTGGTCGTGGCTGTGGGGTCCTGGCCAGCACCCTGAACACTGTGACAGACGACCACAGCCTGGTCGTACCTGTGGGGTCCTGGCCACCACCCTGAACACTGTGACAGACTACCACAGCCTGGTCGTGGCTGTGGGGTCCTGGCCAGCACCCTGAGCACTGTGACAGACGACCACAGCCTGGTCGTGGCTGTGGGGTCGTGGCCACCATCCTGAACACTGTGACAGACGACCACAGCCTGGTCGTGGCTGTGGGGTCCTGGCCAGCACCCTGAACACTGGGACAGACGACCACAGCCTGGTCGTACCTGTGGGGTCGTGGGTGTCGTTGCCAGACACCTCCGGCCAGTAAAAAACTCTTATCAACTCTTCCTCTTTAACTTGCCACCAAAGGTTCTAGTTGGTCCCATCTTCTTCCTTAACTTTCCACGAGAAAGACTGACTGGACGTTACAAACTGTTTTAATGTAATTTTCCAGGAGGACTTGCTGGACCCATCTCTCCTCTTCTCCAGGAGGACTTGCTGGACCCATCCCTCCTCTTTTCCAGGAGGACTTGCTGGACCCATCCCTCCTCCTCTTCTCCAGGAGGACTTGCAGGACCCATCCCCCCTCCTCTTCTCCAGGAGGACTTGCTGGACCCATCCCTCCTCTTCTCCAGGAGGACTTGCTGGACCCATCCCTCCTCTTTTCCAGGAGGACTTGCTGGACCCATCCCTACTCTTTTCAAGGAGGACTTGCTGGACCCATCCCCCCTCCTCTTTTCCAGGAGGACTTGCTGGACCCATCCCTACTCTTTTCAAGGAGGACTTGCTGGACCCATCCCTCCTCTTTTCCAGGAGGACTTGCTGGACCCATCCCCCCTCCTCTTTTCCAGGAGGACTTGCTGGACCCATCCCCCCTCCTCTTTTGCAGGAGGACTTGCTGGACCCATCCCTCCTCTTTTCCAGGAGGACTTCCTGGACCCATCCCTCCTCTTTTCCAGGAGGACTTGCTGGACCCATCCCTCCTCTTTTCCAGGAGGACTTGCAGGACCCACTCCTCCTCTTCTCCAGGAGGACTTGCTGGACCCATCCCTCCTCTTTTCCAGGAGGACTTGCTGGACCCATCCCTCCTCTTTTCCAGGAGGACTTGCTGGACCCATCCCTACTCTTTTCAAGGAGGACTTACAGGACCCATCCCTCCTCTTTTCCAGGAGGACTTCCTGGACCCATCCCCCCTCCTCTTTTCCAGGAGGACTTGCTGGACCCATCCCCCCTCCTCTTTTGCAGGAGGACTTGCTGGACCCGTCCCTCCTCTTTTCCAGGAGGACTTGCTGGACCCATCCCTCCTCTTTTCCAGGAGGACTTGCTGGACCTAACCCTCCTCTTTTCCAGGAGGACTTGCTGGACCCATCCCTCCTCTTTTCCAGGAGGACTTGCTGGACCCATCCCTCCTCTTTTCCAGGAGGACTTGCTGGACCCATCCCTCCTCCTCTTTTGCAGGAGGACTTGCTGGACCCATCCCTCCTCCTCTTTTGCAGGAGGACTTGCTGGACCCACCCCTCCTCTTTTCCAGGAGGACTTGCTGGACCCATCCCTCCTCTTTTCCGGGAGGACTTGCTGGACCCATCCCTCCTCTTTTCCAGGAGGACTTGCTGGACCCATCCCTCCTCCTCTTTTCCAGGAGGACTTGCTGGACCCACCCCTCCTCTTTTCCAGGAGGACTTGCTGGACCCTTCCCTCCTCTTTTCCAGGAGGGCTTGCTGGACCCATCCCTCCTCTTTTCCAGGAGGACTTGCTGGACCCAACCCTCCTCTTTTCCAGGAGGACTTGCTGGACCCTTCCCCCCTCCTCTTTTGCAGGAGGACTTGCTGGACCCATCCCTTCTTTTTTCCAGGAGGACTTGCTGGACCCATCCCTCCTCCTCTTTTGCAAAAGGACTTGCTGGACCCACCCCTCCTCTTTTCCAGGAGGACTTGCTGGACCCATTCCTCCTCTTTTCCAAGAGGACTTTCTGGACCCATCCCTCCTCTTTTCCAGGAGGACTTGCTGGACCCATCCCTCCTCTTTTCCAGGAGGACTTGCTGGACCTATCCCTCCTCCTCTTTTCCAGGAGGACTTGCTGGACCCATCCCTCCTCTTTTCCAGGAGGACTTGATGGACCCATCCCTCCTCCTCTTTTCCAAGAGGACTTGCTGGACCCATCCCTCCTCTTTTCCAGGAGGACTTGCTGGACCCATCCCTCCTCTTTTCCGGGAGGACTTGCAGGACCCATCCCTCCTCCTCTTTTCCAGGAGGACTTGCTGGACCCATCCCTCCTCTTTTCCAGGAGGACTTGATGGACCCATCCCTCCTCCTCTTTTCCAGGAGGACTTGCTGGACCCATCCCTCCTCTTTTCCAGAAGGACTTGCTGGACCCATCCCTCCTGTTTTCCAGGAGGACTTCCTGGACCCATCCCCCCTCCTCTTTTGCAGGAGGACTTGCTGGACCCATCCCCCCTCCTCTTTTGCAGGAGGACTTGCTGGACCCATCCCTCCTCTTTTCCAGGAGGACTTGCTGGACCCATCCCTCCTCTTTTCCAGGAGGACTTGCTGGACCCATCCCTCCTCTTTTCCAGGAGGACTTGATGGACCCATCCCTCCTCCTCTTTTCCAGGAGGACTTGCTGGACCCATCCCTCCTCTTTTCCAGGAGGACTTGCTGGACCCATCCCTCCTCTTTTCCGGGAGGACTTGCTGGACCCATCCCTCCTCCTCTTTTGCAGGAGGACTTGCTGGACCCACCCCTCCTCTTTTCCAGGAGGACTTGCTGGACCCATCCCTCCTCTTTTCCAGGAAGACTTGCTGGACCCATCCCTCCTCTTTTCCAGGAGGACTTGCTGGACCCATCCCTCTTCCTCTTTTCCAGGAGGACTTGTTGGACCCACCCCTCCTCTTTTCCAGGAGGACTTGCTGGACCCATCCCTCCTCCTCTTTTGCAGGAGGACTTGCTGGACCCATCCCTCCTCTTTTCCAGGAGGACTTGCTGGACCCATCCCTCCTCTTTTCCAGGAGGACTTGCTGGACCCATCCTCCTCCTCTTTTCCAGGAGGACTTGTTGGACCCACCCCTCCTCTTTTCCAGGAGGACTTGCTGGACCCATCCCTCCTCCTCTTTTGCAGGAGGACTTGCTGGACCCATCCCTCCTCTTTTCCAGGAGGACTTGCTGGACCCATCCCTCCTCTTTTCCAGGAGGACTTGCTGGACCCATCCCTCCTCCTCTTTTCCAGGAGGACTTGTTGGACCCACCCCTCCTCTTTTCCAGGAGGACTTGCTGGACCCATCCCTCCTCCTCTTTTGCAGGAGGACTTGCTGGACCCATCCCTCCTCTTTTCCAGGAGGACTTGCTGGACCCATCCCTCCTCTTTTCCAGGAGGACTTGCTGGACCCATCCCTCCTCTTTTCCAGGAGGACTTGCTGGACCCATCCCTCCTCTTTTCCAGGAGGACTTGATGGACCCATCCCTCCTCCTCTTTTCCAGGAGGACTTGCTGGACCCATCCCTCCTCTTTTCCAGGAGGACTTGCTGGACCCATCCCTCCTCTTTTCCGGGAGGACTTGCTGGACCCATCCCTCCTCCTCTTTTGCAGGAGGACTTGCTGGACCCACCCCTCCTCTTTTCCAGGAGGACTTGCTGGACCCATCCCTCCTCTTTTCCAGGAAGACTTGCTGGACCCATCCCTCCTCTTTTCCAGGAGGACTTGCTGGACCCATCCCTCTTCCTCTTTTCCAGGAGGACTTGTTGGACCCACCCCTCCTCTTTTCCAGGAGGACTTGCTGGACCCATCCCTCCTCCTCTTTTGCAGGAGGACTTGCTGGACCCATCCCTCCTCTTTTCCAGGAGGACTTGCTGGACCCATCCCTCCTCTTTTCCAGGAGGACTTGCTGGACCCATCCTCCTCCTCTTTTCCAGGAGGACTTGTTGGACCCACCCCTCCTCTTTTCCAGGAGGACTTGCTGGACCCATCCCTCCTCCTCTTTTGCAGGAGGACTTGCTGGACCCATCCCTCCTCTTTTCCAGGAGGACTTGCTGGACCCATCCCTCCTCTTTTCCAGGAGGACTTGCTGGACCCATCCCTCCTCCTCTTTTCCAGGAGGACTTGTTGGACCCACCCCTCCTCTTTTCCAGGAGGACTTGCTGGACCCATCCCTCCTCCTCTTTTGCAGGAGGACTTGCTGGACCCATCCCTCCTCTTTTCCAGGAGGACTTGCTGGACCCATCCCTCCTCTTTTCCAGGAGGACTTGCAGGACCCAACCCTCCTCTTTTCCAGGAGGACTTGCTGGACCCATCCCTCCTCCTCTTTTGCAGGAGGACTTGCTGGACCCATCCCTCCTCTTTTCCAGGAGGACTTGCTGGACCCATCCCTCCTCTTTTCCAGGAGGACTTGCTGGACCCATCCCTCCTCCTCTTTTCCAGGAGGACTTGCAGGACCCAACCCTCCTCTTTTCCAGGAGGACTTGCTGGACCCATCCCTCCTCTTTTCCAGGAGGACTTGTTGGACCCACCCCTCCTCTTTTCCAGGAGGACTTGCTGGACCCATCCCTCCTCTTTTCCAGGAGGACTTGCAGGACCCAACCCTCCTCTTTTGCAGGAGGACTTGCTGGACCCATCCCCCCTCCTCTTTTGCAGGAGGACTTGCTGGACCCATCCCCCCTCCTCTTTTGCAGGAGGACTTGCTGGACCCATCCCCCCTCCTCTTTTGCAGGAGGACTTGCTGGACCCATCCCTCCTCTTTTCCAGGATGACTTGCTGGACCCATCCCTCCTCTTTTCCAGGATGACTTGCTGGACCCATCCCTCCTCTTTTCCAGGAGGACTTGCTGGACCCATCCCTCCTCTTTTCCAGGAGGACTTGCTGGACCCATCCCTCCTCTTTTCCAGGAGGACTTGCTGGACCCATCCCTCCTCTTTTCCAGGAGGACTTGCTGGACCCATCCCCCCTCCTCTTTTGCAGGAGGACTTGCTGGACCCATCCCTCCTCTTTTCCAGGAGGACTTGCTGGACCCATCCCTCCTCTTTTCCAGGAGGACTTGCTGGACCCATCCCTCCTCTTTTCCCAGAGGACTTGCTGGACCCATCCCTCCTCTTTTCCAGGAGGACTTGCTGGACCCATCCCTCCTCTTTTCCAGGAGGACTTGCTGGACCCATCCCTCCTCTTTTCCAGGAGGACTTGCTGGACCCATCCCTCCTCTTTTCCAGGAGGACTTGCTGGACCCATCCCTCCTCTTTTCCCAGAGGACTTGCTGGACCCATCCCTCCTCTTTTCCAGGAGGACTTGCTGGACCCATCCCTCCTCTTTTCCCAGAGGACTTGCTGGACCCATCCCTCCTCTTTAACTTGCTATGATGAGAACTGGTCATATTAATTCTCATCTTCCTCTCCAACTTCCCAAGGCCAGAAATGGATGAAATTATATTATTTTTCTTTTAATATTCCAAGAAAAGCATTTGTTTAACTCTGGCGCTGATTTTTAATGTTCAGGAGGAATAATTGGAACGTCCAGTCGTCCACGTCCACCTCCTGGAACGTCCAGTCGTCCACGTCCACCTCCTGGAACGTCCAGTCGTCTTCGTGGACGTCCAGTCGTCCACGTCCGCCTCCTGGAACGTCCAGTCGTCCACTTCCACCTCCTGGAGGTGGAAGTGTGTTGGATCACTGTACGTGGGTTGTAGGGGGTGTTGGATCACTGTACGGGGGTTGTGGGGGTGATGGATCACTGTACGGGGGTTATGGGGGTGTTGAATCACTGTACGGGGGTTGTGGGGGTGATGGATCACTGTACGGGGGTTGTGGGTGTGTTGGATCACAATACGTGGGTTGTGGGGGTGATGGATCACTGTACGGGGGGTTGTGGGGGTGTTGGATCACTGTATGGGGGGTTGTGGGGGTGGTGGATCACTGTACGGGGGGTTGTGGGGGTGATGGATCACTGTACGGGGGTTGTGAGGGTGATGGATCACTGTACGGGGGGTTGTGGCGGTGATGGATCACTGTACGGGGGGTTGTGGGGGTGATGGATCACTGTACGGGGTCTGTGAGGGTGATGGATCACTGTACGGGGGGTTGTGGGGGTGTTGGATCACTGTACGTGGGTTGTGGGGGGTGTTGGATCACTGTACGGGGGTTGTGGGGGTGATGGATCACTGTACGTGGGTTGTGGGGGTGATGGATCACTATACGGGGGTTGTGTGGGTGATGGATCACTGTACGTCGGTTGTGGGGGTGTTGGATCACTGTACGGGGGTTGTGGGGTTGATGGATCACTGTACGGGGGGTTGTGGGGGTGATGGATCACTGTACGGGGGTTGTGGGGGTGATGGATCACTGTACGGGGGGTTGTGGGGGTGATGGATCACTGTACGGGGGTTGTGGGGGTGTTGGATCACTGAACGGGGGTTGTGGGGGTGTTGGATCACTGTACGGGGGTTGTGGGGGTGTTGGATCACAGTAAGGGGGTTGTGGGGTATTGGATCACTGTACGGGGGTTGTGGGGGTGATGGATCACTGTAAGGGGGTTGTGGGTGTGTTGGATCACTGTACTGGGGGTTGTGGGGGTGATGGATCACTGTACGGGGTTGTGGGGGTGATGGATCACTGTACGGGGGTTGTGGGGGTGTTGGATCACTGTACGGGGGTTGTGGGGGTGATGGATCACTGTACGGGGGGTTATCGGGGTGTTTGATTACTGTACGGGGGGTTGTGGGGGTGTTGGATCACTGTACGGGGGGTTGTGGGGGTGTTGGATCCCTGTACGGGGGTTGTGGGGGTGATGGAGCACTGTACGGGGGGTTGTGGGGGTGGTGGATCACTGTACGGGGGTTGTGGTTGTGATGGATCACTGTACGGGGGTTGTGGTTGTGATGGATCACTGTACGGGGGTTGTGGGGGTGATGGATCACTGTATGGGGGTTGTGGGGGTGATGGATCACTGTACGAGGGTTGTGGGGGTGATGGATCACTGTACGGGGGTTGTGGGGGTGATGGATCACTGTACTGGGGTTGTGGGGGTGATGGATCACTGTACTGGGGTTGTGGGGGTGATGGATCACTGTACTGGGGTTGTGGGGGTGATGGATCACCGTACGGGGGTTGTGGATGTGAGGGTACGGGGTGGAGGGGAGGGTGGACACGGAGGAAGGTGATGGAATGATCAACTGGTAAGGTTGGTGTTAGCAGGTGTGGAGGACACCTTGGTGGCCGCTGTGGACTCATGGGCTCACAGTTGTGGCGCCAGCACCCTTCACTTCTCTCTACCATTACTAAACTCACCCATTTACAAATTTACAAAGTTACATATATATATATATATATATATATATATATATGGTTCTGTTCGTTTTATAGAATCCGACAAAATAAAGCTAAAATCTAATATGAACATTCATAGACGTAGTATATCACATATATATATACTATACTAGGCCTGTGATAGTGTGTATTAGGACTAGGATGGTTAGGTCAATCCACGTTGCATGTTCGTGGACGTTTCAATTAGTGTCTAAACACGAACATGGGCTGATGTACGTATAAGAGTCAATATCTGTTTGTTTCTCCAAGTTGGAGGGTCGACGTGTGAGGCCATCTTCACCCAACTTTGCAGGGTAAATGTTCTGATGTATGGGACGGACATAGGCTGGTTGGGGTCAACAGATTCCAAGAGGGAACAACAGGCCATGTACGTACTGACCCACTTCCCCACCCCGCCACAACTCATGGTGTCACTGCCTGCCACACTCTCAAAGCCGAAGAGACACTTTTATAATTATTTGATATTTCACATCCGTAAGCCCACTGGCGGTCCACCCACATGCCAGTGGGAACTACTGTATTATTTTAATAAGAGACAGACAGATAGTTGGTGAA
Source organism: Procambarus clarkii (assembly GCF_040958095.1). Lineage (NCBI taxonomy): Eukaryota > Metazoa > Arthropoda > Malacostraca > Decapoda > Cambaridae > Procambarus > Procambarus clarkii. The sequence goes on from NC_091171.1 coordinate 14,204,817, forward strand.
TATACAGAGACAGAATGTGAAAGAGAGACAGACTAGAGACAAATTTGCGAGAGAAACTGGATCGATCAGGACAAAAAAAGGGACAGGAAGACAGTTAGAAAAACCACAGAGATGGACAACAACACAGAGAGACAGAGGCAGGCACATAGACAGAGGCAGGCACATAGACAGAGGCAGCCACAGAGACAGCGACAGCCACAGAGACAGAGGCAGCCACAGAGACAGAGGCAGCCACAGAGACAGAGGCAGGCACAGAGACAGGCAGCCACAGAGACAGCGACAGCCACAGAGACAAAGGCAGCCACAGAGACAGAGGCAGGCACAGAGACAGAGGCAGCCACAGAGACAGAGGCAGCCACAGAGACAGAGGACGCCACAGAGACAGCGACAGCCACAGAGACAGCGACAGCCACAGAGACAGAGGCAGCCACAGAGACAGAGGCAGCCACAGAGACAGAGGCAGGCACAGAGACAGGCAGCCACAGAGACAGCGACAGCCACAGAGACAGAGGCAGCCACAGAGACAGAGGCAGGCACAGAGACAGAGGCAGCCACAGAGACAGAGGACGCCACAGAGACAGCGACAGCCACAGAGACAGCGACAGCCACAGAGACAGAGGCAGCCACAGAGACAGAGGCAGCCACAGAGACAGAGGCAGGCACAGAGACAGAGGCAGTCACAGAGACAGAGGCAGCCACAGAGACAGAGGACGCCACAGAGACAGCAACAGCCACAGAGACAGCGACAGCCACAGAGACAGAGGCAGGCACAGAGACAGAGGCAGGCACAGAGACAGAGGCAGCCACAGAGACAGAGGCAGCCACAGAGACAGAGGCAGGCACATAGACAGAGGCAGCCACAGAGACAGAGGCAGCCACAGAGACAGAGGCAGGCACATAGACAGAGGCAGCCACAGAGACAGAGGCAGCCACAGAGACAGAGGCAGGCACATAGACAGAGGCAGCCACAGAGACAGAGGCAGCCACAGAGACAGAGGCAGGCACATAGACAGAGGCAGCCACAGAGACAGAGGCAGCCACAGAGACAGAGGCAGGCACAGAGACAGAGGCAGGCACAGAGACAGAGGCAGCCACAGAGACAGAGGCAGGCACAGAGACAGAGGCAGCCACAGAGACAGAGGCAGCCACAGAGACAGAGGCAGGCACAGACACAGAGGCAGCCACAGAGACAGAGGCAGCCACAGAGACAGAGGCAGCCACAGACACAGAGGCAGCCACAGAGACAGAGGCAGGCACAGAGACAGAGGCAGGCACAGAGACAGAGGCAGCCACAGAGACAGAGGCAGCCACAGAGACAGAGGCAGCCACAGAGACAGAGGACGCCACAGAGACAGGCAGCCACAGAGACAGAGGCAGGCACAGAGACAGGCAGCCACAGAGACAGAGGCAGGCACAGAGACAGAGGACGCCACAGAGACAGGCAGCCACAGAGACAGGCAGCCACAGAGACAGAGGACGCCACAGAGACAGGCAGCCACAGAGACAGAGGCAGCCACAGAGACAGGCAGCCACAGAGACAGGCAGCCACAGAGACAGAGGACGCCACAGAGACAGGCAGCCACAGAGACAGAGGCAGGCACAGAGACAGGCAGCCACAGAGACAGGCAGCCACAGAGACAGAGGCAGGCACAGAGACAGAGGCAGCCACAGAGACAGGCAGCCACAGAGACAGAGGACGCCACAGAGACAGGCAGCCACAGAGACAGAGGCAGGCACAGAGACAGGCAGCCACAGAGACAGGCAGCCACAGAGACAGAGGCAGGCACAGAGACAGGCAGCCACAGAGACAGGCAGCCACAGAGACAGGCAGCCACAGAGACAGAGGCAGGCACAGAGACAGGCAGCCACAGAGACAGGCAGCCACAGAGACAGAGGCAGGCACAGAGACAGGCAGCCACAGAGACAGAGGACGCCACAGAGACAGGCAGCCACAGAGACAGAGGCAGGCACAGAGACAGGCAGCCACAGAGACAGAGGACGCCACAGAGACAGGCAGCCACAGAGACAGGCAGCCACAGAGACAGAGGCAGGCACAGAGACAGGCAGCCACAGAGACAGAGGACGCCACAGAGACAGGCAGCCACAGAGACAGGCAGCCACAGAGACAGGCAGCCACAGAGACAGGCAGCCACAGAGACAGAGGCAGGCACAGAGACAGGCAGCCACAGAGACAGGCAGCCACAGAGACAGAGGCAGGCACAGAGACAGGCAGCCACAGAGACAGGCAGCCACAGAGACAGAGGCAGGCACAGAGACAGGCAGGCACAGAGACAGGCAGCCACAGAGACAGAGGCAGGCACAGAGACAGGCAGGCACAGAGACAGGCAGCCACAGAGACAGAGGCAGGCACAGAGACAGAGGACGCCACAGAGACAGGCAGCCACAGAGACAGGCAGCCACAGAGACAGAGGCAGGCACAGAGACAGGCAGCCACAGAGACAGGCAGCCACAGAGACAGAGGCAGGCACAGAGACAGAGGACGCCACAGAGACAGGCAGCCACAGAGACAGAGGCAGGCACAGAGACAGGCAGCCACAGAGACAGGCAGCCACAGAGACAGAGGCAGGCACAGAGACAGGCAGGCACAGAGACAGGCAGCCACAGAGACAGAGGCAGGCACAGAGACAGGCAGCCACAGAGACAGAGGCAGGCACAGAGACAGGCAGCCACAGAGACAGAGGCAGGCACAGACACAGAGGCAGCCACAGAGACAGAGGCAGGCACAGAGACAGGCAGCCACAGAGACAGAGGCAGCCACAGAGACAGAGGCAGCCACAGAGACAGAGGACGCCACAGAGACAGGCAGCCACACACAGATATGGTGTGTGACAGTTTCTTATTTAGGGGATTAACGTTGTCATCCTACGCTGGAAGCGTTCTAGTGAATTTATATCCATTCTACAGTACGGCGACCAAAACTGAACTGCATAATCTAAATGGGGCCTAACCAGAGCAAGATATAGCTGAAGAACAACACCAGGTGACTTATTACTAACGATACGATTAATAAATCCCAGTGTCCTATTTGCCTTATTACGAACATTTATGCATTAAATACAGAAATCACAATCGCGTGATGCATCAAATGAACAAATCCACAAGGGCCGTGACGAGGATTCGAACTTACGTCCGAGAGCATCCCAGATGCTACCTTAATCGACTGAGCTACGACATGGTCAAAAAGAGTTGAAACCAGAAGTTCTACTGAACTTACTTGGATCCTGCAGCCTCTCCAAGACACAAACCAGGGTTTTAAGGCAACGTCTGGGGTGCTCTCGGACGTAGGTTCGAATCCTCGTCACGGCCCTTTTGGATTTTTAAATTTATATGCATTAATTTTTGGGTTTAAATTCTTACTAGTCATAACTCAGATCTATTTCGCAATCCGACTTCTCAATCTCAACACCATCTAGCTCGTATCTTGTAACTCTATCGTCATTATCTAGCCTCAAAACCTTACATTTGTCAGCATTAAACTGCATCTGCCAATCTTTTGACCATTTCACAACCCTATTTAGATCGTCTTGAAGAAATAGTGAGTCTTTTTCCGTGTTTATTTCCCTAAAAAATAAAGGGGTAAGGTAGGGAGAGGGGGGAAGGGGAGAGGTGAGAGAAGAGGGAGATTGGTAGAGAGGGTGGAGAAGGGAGAAGAACATAGAGAAGTGTTCAACAAGTGAAATAGTTGGACACATAACCCGAATGCACCCGGGCAAGGTGTTGGATGAAGTGACCAATTCTTTCCCTTACTTTTGTAGTGTGTTGGCAGTGACGTCACTGCCCTAAACGCCATGCCTAATACGATCACCTGAGCTCCAGAGAATTGGTACAACCAGGTAATGTAGAAAATTGGTACAACCAGGTAATGTAGAAAATTGGTACAACCAGGTAATGTAGAAAATTGGTACAACCAGGTAATGTAGAAAATTGGTACAACCAGGTAATGTAGAAAGTTGGTACAACCAGGTAATGTAGAAAATTGGTACAACCAGGTAATGTAGAAAATTGGTACAACCAGGTAATGTAGAAAATTGGTACAACCAGGTAATGAAAAACATTGGTACAACCAGGTAATGTAGAACATTGGTACAGCCAGATAATGAAGAACATTGGTACAACCAGGTAATGTAGAACATTGGTACAGCCAGATAATGAAGAACATTGGTACAACCAGGTAATGTAGAACATTGGTACAGCCAGATAATGAAGAACATTGGTACAACCAGGTAATGAAGAACATTGGTACAACCAGGTAATGAAGAACATTGGTACAACCAGGTAATGAAGAACATTGGTACAACCAGGTAATGAAGAACATTGGTACAACCAGGTAATGAAGAACATTGGTACAACCAGGTAATGAAGAACATTGGTACAACCAGGTAATGTAGAACATTGGTACAACCAGATAATGAAGAACATTGGTACAACCAGGTAATGTAGAACATTGGTACAACCAGGTAATGTAGAACATTGGTACAGCCAGATAATGAAGAACATTGGTACAACCAGGTAATGTAGAACATTGGTACAACCAGGTAATGTAGAACATTGGTACAACCAGGTAATGTAGAACATTGATACAACCAGGTAATGTAGAACATTGGTACAACCAGGTAATGTAGAACATTGGTACAACCAGGTAATGTAGAACATTGGTACAACCAGGTAATGTAGAACATTGGTACAACCAGGTAATGTAGAACATTGGTACAAGCAGGTAATGTAGAACATTGGTACAACCAGGTAATGTAGAACATTGGTACAACCAGGTAATGTAGAACATTGGTACAACCAGGTAATGTAGAACATTGGTACAAGCAGGTAATGTAGAACATTGGTACAACCAGGTAATGTAGAACATTGGTACAAGCAGGTAATGTAGAACATTGGTACAACCAGGTAATGTAGAACATTGGTACAACCAGGTAATGTAGAACATTGGTACAACCAGGTAATGTAGAACATTGGTACAAGCAGGTAATGTAGAACATTGGTACAAGCAGGTAATGTAGAACCTTGGTACAAGCAGATGACAGAATGGCGAGGTCCAAGTGCTAGCAGCTCCATCCACTAAGAAACAAATCCATATAAATAAAAATGCAAATGTTTGTTTGTTCAAAATCGCTAATCCCTGAAAGGTCTTCAATGATTGCTTTGAAATTTTCACACAATGTTCCATTCGCATCCAAGCGGGTTTTTATATACCTACTATATAGATGCCACACCTGCGACAGGTAAAAACATGCTTTTTTTTAAACAGCGCCATCTGTTGCACGAAATACAACACACGCTATACTAAATATGTTACGATTTCATTTCAATTTTCCGATTGCATTGATAAATGGAATTTTCATAGATTTCGATTTATTTTCATTTTGATTTAATTATTTGAGTGACATTGCATTAGAATTGAGCTGTGTTATTTACCATACCGTTTATTTCGTAAGTTTAAGTATGGATGACCAATCCATCTTCGACTCAAGTCCATTACATCCAGCAGTCGACCCCACAGACGCATTCATAATTGTTTACATGCTGTTCATTCAAAACAAGAATTTTCTCAAATATAAATTAATATTATAATATATTAGCATATTGTGCATATATATAGGCATAGGTTAGGTTAGGTGTTCAGGTTCTGTTGGTGATTATTTGTATTTGTAGTACGTGGGTGAAGCATTTACAGCGTTGTGGTTTGAACAAAATTCGTCAGCGAAGCACTTGTTCTGGAAGTGTTCGTACGTCATCAGTTGTGAGTCGTGTGTAAACCGTTTTTCATTCATAAATAGCTGGGGGTTTGGCTGGTGCATGGAATCACTTCTTTGTTTGGAGGATGGGTTGTAGATGCCACACCTGTGACAGGTAAAAACATGTTTTTTTTTTTTAAACAGCGCCATCTGTTGCACGTAAGAGCAGCACACGCTATACTAAATATGTTACGATTCCATTGCAATGTTTCCTATTACATTGATAAATTGAATTTTCATGGATTTCAATTTATTTTCACTTTGATTTAATTATTTTGTGTGACATTGTGTTGGAATTGAGCTGTGTTGTTTACCATACCATTCATTTCGTGAGTATTGTCGGAAAACCTGACACCATTTACTAATATTAAATACAATAAGCATATAATACTGCTGCTGTTGTATACACAAGTTAACCCATAGAAAAATGTAACCTGTAGTGGAATTTTCCGCCAATAGAAAACGGGATATCATTGCCACATAGTGTTATAAATTCACCAGCTATTCTGTTGGGAATTATTCTTAATACAGCAGCCTTTGGACTTTTTATATCATAAAAAATCTCATTTGAATTAACTTAGTTATCAGTATTAAAATAGATTAAATGTGACCTTTCTACAACTTATTGACATCTGGACAAAGAGCCAGGGCGTCAGTGGTGAGGGAGGTCAGCCATTGTTGTTAGACCGACTCACTGGAGCGAGTTCAGCTCCTATAACTCTCCCTTTGGACGAAGTGTTATGGAGATCAAAATTAGTGTTTCTTCCATCATCAACACGCAGTCAACGTCTAAACAAGGGAAGTGTCTTACCGAAACCCATTTTCTTATCTAGTCATTTTCTGGCCAGTTAATGTTAGATAGATATAAGGCGAACCGCTTAGCACGAGAGACAACAACTCAGCTCAGGTAATTACTCCTTGGTCCTTATCTTATATAATATACACATCCTTGCCCGATGGCAGAGTTGTTGGTCTTCTGTTCTTGGTAACAAACTGCGTACTCTTAAGAGTTGTGTGTGTCCCAGTGGCCTTCCTCCTGCCACCGTAACCGGCGGTGGGAAACGGCTCTGGCTAGGTTACGTATTGGCCATACCCGTTTAACTCACGGTCACTTAATGGAGTGCCGCCCTGCTCCTTATTATCCAAATTGCATTGTCCCTCTTACGGTCGTGCTTATCCTTGTTGAATGTCCTGACTTCCAGGACGAGCGTGTGTCTTGTTTTCCGACTGTCCCCCGAGGTCGCTTGTCCCTCGATAGAATTCTTAGCGACTCAGATACTTTTGATATCGTTCGCCTTATGCGTTTTTGTTCTCGTATTGGCATCCTTGGTGATATTTAGCGCCCTCTGATTATCCCGCACATTTGATGGTGCTACATAGCCTTCTCGGTTTGGTCCCTTCTAATGATAATTACTTACTTATATAATATACAGTATTTTCTCTGATATAGCTGTCATATATAGGATTCCGGCTTTGCAGCATGTGACCCTTTGTCAGGTGTAGAAGAGGTAGCAAGAATTAATCTTGGTACATCAGTACATGGTGGATGATGGTAGCCTCTCAACTAAGACTAAGGACTAAGGTCTCTCAACTGTTAGACTAAGCCTACCATACAATAAGATAAGGCCTCTAAATTATCATTACTAATATATGTAGTTTAATACTGTAGTTTGATTGGCTGCATATATATAAATTTATTATAAACCCCCCTAATGTGTAAAGAGTCTATTTGTGAGAATATTGCAGAAATACAGTCTGCTAAACACCATACAAGTTGCTATCTAAATATATAAATTAATGTAAATATAAACACTATAAATTCATATAAATTAAATAAATATAAATCTTACGAGTCGGTTCCCCACAATTATAGTTTATTTTTCATTTTTTCATTGTTTTTCATTTAATTTTGTTTAACTGTTTTTCTCATATTTCAGTGATGGAAACATCAAATCATTTGATGTTCCCAATTTTTTGATGGAACATCAGATCATTTGGGAATGTATCGGACGAGGGAGTGGGGAATGGTGGGGAGGACTGGGAGACAGGAAAAGGTTGCTGTGGCTCAGCAACGCGTGGCCGGTACAGCTAGTAGTAAATAAAAGTAGTAAATTCACATACACACATGACTTATACAAGCTGCTGAATTGATCCAAGAAATGGCTTCTAGAGTTCAGCAGTTACCTTCACAGATAATGAAGAACATCAAAAGTTGACATCTTCCTCAAGGTTATTCCGAACATATTTTCCCAATACTTCAGGAATGTTTGTGCTTGTTCACTGTCTTCATAAAGTTCATTTGCTGAGGCGTGTGTGGGGTGTGGTGTGTGTGGTGGGGTGAGCTGAGTGTGGGGTGTGGTGTGTGTGGTGGTGTGAGCTGAGTGTGGGGTGTGGTGTGTGTGGTGGGGTGAGCTGAGTGTGGTGTGTGGTGGTGTGAGCTGAGTGTGGTGGTGTGAGCTGAGTGTGGTGTGTGGTGGTGTGAGCTGAGTGTGGTGGTGTGAGCTGAGTGTGGTGTGTGGTGTGTGTGGTGGTGTGAGCTGAGTGTGGTGTGTGGTGTGTGGTGGGGTGAGCTGAGTGTGGTGTGTGGTGTGTGTGGTGGTGTGAGCTGAGTGTGGTGTGTGGTGGTGTGAGCTGAGAGTGGTGTGTGGTGTGTGTGGTGGTGTGAGCTGAGTGTGGTGTGTGGTGTGTGTGGTGGTGTGAGCTGAGTGTGGTGTGTGGTGGGGTGAGCTGAGTGTGGTGTGTGGTGGTGTGAGCTGAGTGTGGTGTGTGGTGGTGTGAGCTGAGTGTGGTGTGTGGTGGTGTGAGCTGAGTGTGGTGTGTGGTGGTGTGAGCTGAGAGTGGTGTGTGGTGGTGTGAGCTGAGTGTGGTGTGTGGTGTGTGGTGGTGTGAGCTGAGTGTGGTGTGTGGTGGTGTGAGCTGAGTGTGGTGTGTGGTGGTGTGAGCTGAGTGTGGTGTGTGGTGGTGTGAGCTGAGTGTGGTGTGTGGTGGTGTGAGCTGAGTGTGGTGTGTGGTGGTGTGAGCTGAGTGTGGTGTGTGGTGGTGTGAGCTGAGTGTGGTGTGTGGTGGTGTGAGCTGAGAGTGATGTGTGGTGTGTGTGGTGGTGTGAGCTGAGTGTGGTGTGTGGTGTGTGTGGTGGTGTGAGCTGAGTGTGGTGTGTGGTGGTGTGAGCTGAGTGTGGGGTGTGGTGTGTGTGGTGGTGTGAGCTGAGTGTGGTGTGTGGTGTGTGTGGTGGTGTGTGCTGAGTGTCGTGTGTGGTGAGTGTGGTGGTGTGAGCTGAGTGTGGTGTGTGTGGTGGGGTGAGCTGAGTGTGGTGTGTGGTGTGTGTGGTGGGGTGAGCTGAGTGTGGTGTGTGGTGGTGTGAGCTGAGTGTGGTGTGTGGTGGTGTGAGCTGAGAGTGGTGTGTGGTGTGTGAGCTGAGTGTGGTGTGTGTGGTGATGTGAGCTGAGTGTGGTGTGTGGTGTGTGTGGTGGGGTGAGCTGAGTGTGGGGTGTGGTGGTGTGAGCTGAGAGTGGTGTGTGGTGTGTGTGGTGGTGTGAGCTGAGTGTGGTGTGTGGTGTGTGTGGTGGTGTGAGCTGAGTGTGGTGTGTGGTGGTGTGAGCTGAGTGTGGTGTGTGGTGTGTGTGGTGGTGTGAGCTGAGTGTGGTGTGTGGTGTGTGTGGTGGTGTGAGCTGAGTGTGGGGTGTGGTGTGTGTGGTGGTGTGAGCTGAGTGTGGTGTGTGGTGTGTGTGGTGGTGTGAGCTGAGTGTGGTGTGTGGTGTGTGTGGTGGTGTGAGCTGAGTGTGGTGTGTGTGGTGGTGTGAGCTGAGTGTGGGGTGTGGTGTGTGTGGTGGTGTGAGCTGAGTGTGGTGTGTGGTGGTGTGAGCTGAGTGTGGGGTGTGGTGTGTGTGGTGGTGTGAGCTGAGTGTGGGGTGTGGTGTGTGTGTGGTGGTGTGAGCTGAGTGTGGTGTGTGGTGGTGTGAGCTGAGTGTGGGGTGTGGTGTGTGTGTGGTGGTGTGAGCTGAGTGTGGTGTGTGGTGGTGTGAGCTGAGTGTGGGGTGTGGTGTGTGTGTGGTGGTGTGAGCTGAGTGTGGGGTGTGGTGTGTGTGGTGGTGTGAGCTGAGTGTGGGGTGTGGTGTGTGTGGTGGTGTGAGCTGAGTGTGGTGTGTGGTGTGTGTGGTGGTGTGAGCTGAGTGTGAGGTGTGGTGTGTGTGGTGGTGTGAGCTGAGTGTGGTGTGTGGTGTGTGTGGTGGTGTGAGCTGAGTGTGGTGTGTGGTGTGTGTGGTGGTGTGAGCTGAGTGTGGTGTGTGGTGTGTGGTGTGTGTGGTGGTGTGAGCTGAGTGTGGTGTGTGGTGGTGTGAGCTGAGTGTGGGGTGTGGTCTGTGTGGTGGTGTGAGCTGAGTGTGGTGTGTGGTTGTGTGAGCTGAGTGTGGTGTGTTGTGTGTGGTGGTGTGAGCTGAGTGTGGTGTGTGGTGTGTGTGGTGGTGTGAGCTGAGTGTGGTGTGTGGTGGTGTGAGCTGAGTGTGGTGTGTTGTGTGTGGTGGTGTGAGCTGAGTGTGGTGTGTGTTGTGTGTGGTGGTGTGAGCTGAGTGTGGTGTGTGGTGTGTGTGGTGGTGTGAGCTGAGTGTGGGGTGTGGTGTGTGTGGTGGTGTGAGCTGAGTGTGGGGTGTGGTGGTGTGAGCTGAGTGTGGTGTGTGGTGGTGTGAGCTGAGTGTGGTGTGTTGTGTGTGGTGGTGTGAGCTGAGTGTGGTGTGTGGTGTGTGTGGTGGTGTGAGCTGAGTGTGGTGTGTGGTGTGTGTGGTGGTGTGAGCTGAGTGTGGTGTGTGGTGTGTGTGGTGGTGTGAGCTGAGTGTGGTGTGTGGCGGTGTGAGCTGAGTGTGGTGTGTGGTGGTGTGAGCTGAGTGTGGTGTGTGGTGGTGTGAGCTGAGTGTGGTGTGTGTGGTGGTGTGAGCTGAGTGTGGTGTGTGGTGTGTGTGGTGGTGTGAGCTGAGTGTGGTGTGTGGTGGTGTGAGCTGAGTGTGGTGTGTGGTGGTGTGAGCTGAGTGTGGTGTGTGGTGTGTGTGGTGGTGTGAGCTGAGTGTGGTGTGTGGTGGGGTGAGCTGAGTGTGGTGTGTGTGTGGTGGTGTGAGCTGAGTGTGGTGTGTGGTGTGTGTGGTGGTGTGAGCTGAGTGTGGTGTGTGGTGTGTGTGGTGGTGTGAGCTGAGTGTGGTGTGTGGTGTGTGTGGTGGTGTGAGCTGAGTGTGGTGTGTGTGGTGGTGTGAGCTGAGTGTGGGGTGTGGTGTGTGTGGTGGTGTGAGCTGAGTGTGGTGTGTGGTGGTGTGAGCTGAGTGTGGGGTGTGGTGTGTGTGGTGGTGTGAGCTGAGTGTGGGGTGTGGTGTGTGTGTGGTGGTGTGAGCTGAGTGTGGTGTGTGGTGGTGTGAGCTGAGTGTGGGGTGTGGTGTGTGTGTGGTGGTGTGAGCTGAGTGTGGTGTGTGGTGGTGTGAGCTGAGTGTGGGGTGTGGTGTGTGTGTGGTGGTGTGAGCTGAGTGTGGGGTGTGGTGTGTGTGGTGGTGTGAGCTGAGTGTGGTGTGTGGTGTGTGTGGTGGTGTGAGCTGAGTGTGAGGTGTGGTGTGTGTGGTGGTGTGAGCTGAGTGTGGTGTGTGGTGTGTGTGGTGGTGTGAGCTGAGTGTGGTGTGTGGTGTGTGTGGTGGTGTGAGCTGAGTGTGGTGTGTGGTGTGTGGTGTGTGTGGTGGTGTGAGCTGAGTGTGGTGTGTGGTGGTGTGAGCTGAGTGTGGGGTGTGGTCTGTGTGGTGGTGTGAGCTGAGTGTGGTGTGTGGTTGTGTGAGCTGAGTGTGGTGTGTTGTGTGTGGTGGTGTGAGCTGAGTGTGGTGTGTGGTGTGTGTGGTGGTGTGAGCTGAGTGTGGTGTGTGGTGGTGTGAGCTGAGTGTGGTGTGTTGTGTGTGGTGGTGTGAGCTGAGTGTGGTGTGTGTTGTGTGTGGTGGTGTGAGCTGAGTGTGGTGTGTGGTGTGTGTGGTGGTGTGAGCTGAGTGTGGGGTGTGGTGTGTGTGGTGGTGTGAGCTGAGTGTGGGGTGTGGTGTGTGGTGGTGTGAGCTGAGTGTGGTGTGTGGTGGTGTGAGCTGAGTGTGGTGTGTTGTGTGTGGTGGTGTGAGCTGAGTGTGGTGTGTGGTGTGTGTGGTGGTGTGAGCTGAGTGTGGTGTGTGGTGTGTGTGGTGGTGTGAGCTGAGTGTGGTGTGTGGTGTGTGTGGTGGTGTGAGCTGAGTGTGGTGTGTGGCGGTGTGAGCTGAGTGTGGTGTGTGGTGGTGTGAGCTGAGTGTGGTGTGTGGTGGTGTGAGCTGAGTGTGGTGTGTGTGGTGGTGTGAGCTGAGTGTGGTGTGTGGTGTGTGTGGTGGTGTGAGCTGAGTGTGGTGTGTGGTGGTGTGAGCTGAGTGTGGTGTGTGGTGGTGTGAGCTGAGTGTGGTGTGTGGTGTGTGTGGTGGTGTGAGCTGAGTGTGGTGTGTGGTGGGGTGAGCTGAGTGTGGTGTGTGTGTGGTGGTGTGAGCTGAGTGTGGTGTGTGGTGTGTGTGGTGGTGTGAGCTGAGTGTGGTGTGTGGTGTGTGGTGGGGTGAGCTGAGTGTGGTGTGTGGTGTGTGTGGTGGTGTGAGCTGAGTGTGGTGTGTGGTGTGTGGTGGGGTGAGCTGAGTGTGGGGTGTGGTGTGTGTGGTGGTGTGAGCTGAGTGTGAGGTGTGGTGTGTGTGGTGGTGTGAGCTGAGTGTGGGGTGTGGTGTGTGTGGTGGGGTGAGCTGAGTGTGAGGTGTGGTGTGTGTGGTGGGGTGAGCTGAGTGTGGGGTGTGGTGTGTGTGGTGGTGTGAGCTGAGTGTGGTGTGTGGGGTGTGTGGTGGTGTGAGCTGAGTGTGGGGTGTGGTGTGTGTGGTGGGGTGAGCTGAGTGTGAGGTGTGGTGTGTGTGGTGGTGTGAGCTGAGTGTGGTGTGTGGTGGGGTGAGCTGAGTGTGGTGTGTGGTGGGGTGAGCTGAGTGTGAGGTGTGGTGTGTGTGGTGGTGTGAGCTGAGTGTGGTGTGTGGTGGTGTGAGCTGAGAGTGAGGTGAGGTGTGTGTGGTGGTGTGAGCTGAGTGTGGTGTGTGGTGGGGTGAGCTGAGTGTGAGGTGTGGTGTGTGTGGTGGTGTGAGCTGAGTGTGGTGTGTGGTGGGGTGAGCTGAGTGTGGTGTGTGGTGGTGTGAGCTGAGTGTGGTGTGTGGTGGTGTGAGCTGAGTGTGATGTGTGGTGTGTGTGGTGGTGTGAGCTGAGTGTGGTGTGTGGTGGTGTGAGCTGAGTGTGATGTGTGGTGTGTGTGGTGGTGTGAGCTGAGAGTGAGGTGAGGTGTGCGTGATCAGGGTGCTGTCATCTGTTTAGCTTATTAGATCATCCCATTTTCTGGCGTATTCCGTTTGGCGTAAATCTTGCAGCTCATCTTTGAGTTCCCTCTGCAATCGTTTGCGTTCGTCTGTCCATCCGATGTGTGTTAAAAGTTGTAGCAGACTGTTATGTCTGTGTTGTAACAATATTACTTGTTATGTTCAGTGTTGTGAGTTCAAAAGATGCTTGAGGGGGGCGGGGGGGGGGGGGTATTATGTGAGGAGCTGTGGGGAGGTGCCTTCCATACATGCTTTATGATGTTCACCATTTAGTTCTGTGTTTATGAGAGACGTTTCCTTGCCTCTGAAATCTGTTAGAATAATTTCATTTACACCCCTTCCTCACACACCCTCCCTCCTTCCACCTCCCTCCTTCCACCTCCCTCCCGGCACCTCCCTCCCACTCCTCCTGCAGGGAGGGAGCCCACACTGTGGGAACTAGCTTCGCCATCAACAAAACCCCGACTACGGTTTTGTTAAGTGATTTTCACTAATTTTCCTTACATGTTTATGTATTTTCCAGTTAATTTCTTGCATCTTGCCTCCCCTCCCCCCCCCCACACACACACACACTACTCTTGCCTCCTCCCACACACTACTCTTGCCTCCCCTCCCCCCCCCCCCACACACACACACTACTCTTGCCTCCTCCCACACACTACTCTTGCCTCCCCTCCCCCCCCCACACACACTACTCTTGCCTCCTCCCACACACTACTCTTGCCTCCCCTCCCCCCCCCACACACACTACTCTTGCCTCCTCCCACACACTACTCTTGCCTCCCCTCCCCCCCCCACACACACTACTCTTGCCTCCTCCCACACACTACTCTTGCCTCCCCTCCCCCCCCCACACACACTACTCTTGCCTCCTCCCACACACTACTCTTGCCTCCCCTCCCCCCCCCCACACACACTACTCTTGCCTCCTCCCACACACTACTCTTGCCTCCCCTCCCCCCCCCACACACACTACTCTTGCCTCCTCCCACACACTACTCTTGCCTCCCCTCCCCCCCCCCCCCACACACTACTCTTGCCTCCCCCTCCCCCACACACACACACACACTGTGGTGTGGGGAAAGTTCCCCCACAACCTACCCAAAAACGGCTGCATGTTTTCCTTGTGTGAAGTTTCGTAAATTCTATAAATAAAAAATATCAGAAAAAATGAGAAAACAAAAAACAATTCATGACAATTATTTTATATGACGAGCCAACGATCCGGATTTCATCGTATCATCGATGGAATCTGGATTTTTTATATAAATCCGAAATTGGAGGAAAAATCCGATCGGAAGATTTAGTCCGGATTTTCACGAAATTCAATATTTCATTGTATGAATTTTTCTGGGATTTAATGCACATGTCGGAATATGTGTCTGTCTGTCGGTCCGAGGGTTGCGGCCAGACGATGGGGAGTTAACCTTACCCTCCTTTGCACAGTGACTGCCTGGAGGTGCGTGCCCAACAGTGTCCGGTCAGGGTGGCCAGTATTCAGGAGGGAACAACAGTGCTAACACCACCATGATACTGGCCCTCGGCTACGCCTGGCTTAATATTTTCAAAACAATGATTAAATATAATCCATTATTGACAGATCTTGGTAAATTAACATAAAATGTTGTGCTATTTATACTCTGGCCGGAGCGCTATGAAACTTCAACACGAGGGGGCCTCGTAGCCTGGTGGATAAGGGGCCTCGTAGCCTGGTGGATAGCGCGCAGGAGTCGTAATTCTGTGGCGCGGGTTCGATTCCCGCACGAGGCAGAAACAAATGGGCAAAGTTTCTTTCACCCTGAATGTCCCTGTTACCTAGCAGTAAATAGGTACCTGGGAGTTAGTCAGCTGTCACGGGCTGCTTCCTGGGGGTGGAGGCCTGGTCGAGGAGCGGGCCGCGGGGACACTAAAAGCCCCGAAATCATCTCAAGATAACCTCAAGATAACCGTCCCCCCTGCCCTGTGCCCCAAGCCCCCCTCCCCTCGTCACCTTCACAGCTAACGACAACTATTTAAAAAAAATTGTATATTTCATTAGTGTCCAAGACAGTGGCAGTGCTCCTATAGTGTTATTACTGATAGTGTCCAAGACAGTGGCAGTGCTCCTATAGTGTTATTACTGATAGTGTCCAAGACAGTGGCAGTGCTCCTATAGTGTTATTACTGATAGTGTCCAAGAGAGGAAATCGAGGAAGACAAGAGAGAGAGAGAGAGAGAGTGTATTCACCTAGTTGTGCTTGCGGGGTTTAACCTCTGTCTCTTTCGGCCCGCCTCTCAACTGTCAATCAATCAACTGGTTTTTTCACACACACACCGGCCAGTGTCCCTAACCTGCATACCATGCAAGCTGATGGAGAAGATTGTGCGAAAAAAGTTAGTGGAACATCTGGAGCGAAAGAATTTTGTAACACAGCATCAACATGGGTTCAGGGATGGCAAGTACTGCCTCACAGGATTAATTGAATTCCAAGACCAGGCAACAAAAATAAGGCAAGAAAGAGAGGGGTGAGCAGACTGCATATTTTTGGATTGCCAGAAAGCCTTTGACACAGTACCACACAAGAGGCTAGTACAAAAGCTGGAGATGCAGGCAGGCTTGAAAAGGAAGGTACTCAGTACCTAAGAAACAAAAGATAACGAGTCACTGTGAGGGGTGAGGTCTCAGATTGGCGAGATGACACCAGTGGAGTCCCACAGGGTTCAGTCCTTGGACTTATACTGTTTCTGATATATGTAAATGATCTCCCAGAGGGTATAGACTCGTTCCTCTCAATGTTTGCCGACGATGCAAACATCATCAGCAAACATCGTCATCTTATGTTTCAATCCTCACGAGGAGGATTGAAACAGAGGATGATAGTAGGAGGCTACAAGATGACCTAGACAGACTGAATGAATGGGCCAACAAATGACTACTAAAGTTCAACCCGAGTAAATGCAAGGTCATGAAACTAGGTGGAAACAGGAGGCCAGACACAGGACACCGAATGGCAAATTAAGTCCTTTATGAAACGAACAGAGAAAAAGATTTAGGAGTTGATATCACACCAAACCTGTCTCCTGAAGCCCACATAAAGAGAATAACGTCTGCGGCATATGCGAGGCTGGCTAACATCAGAACGGCGTTCAGGAACCTGTGTAAGGAATCATTCAGAATCTTGTACACCACATATGTAAGACCAATCCTGGAGTATGCGGCCCCAGCATGGAGCCCGTACCTTGTCAAGCACAAGACGAAGCTGGAAAAAGTCCAAAGGTATGCCACTAGACTAGTCCCAGAACTAAGAGGCATGAGTTACGAGGAAAGGTTGCGGGAAATGCACCTTACGACACTGGAAGACAGAAGAGTAAGGGGGGACACGATCACAACCTACAAAATCCTCAGGGGAATCGACCGAGTAAAGAAGGATAAACTATTCAACCCTGGTGGTACGCGAACAAGGGGACACAGGTGGAAACTGAGTACCCACATGATCCACATGGACGTTAGAAGGAACTTTTTAGTGTCAGAGTAGTTAACGGATGGAATGCATTAGGCAGTGATGTGGTGGAGGCTGACTCCATACACAGTTTCAAATGTAGATATGATAGAGCCCAGTAGGCTCAGGAACCTGTACACCAGTTGATTGACAGTTGAGAGGCGGGACCAAAGAGCCAAAGCTCAACCCCCGCAAGTACAAATAGGTGAGTACACACACACACGCACACACACACACACACACACACACACACATTAACACTCAGAGCAGCAGTCCATAGCAGCTGTCTAACTCCCAGGTACATATTTACTGCTAGGTAACGGGCTAGGTAAAAGGGGCATCAGGGTGAAAGAAACTCTGCCCATTGTTTCTCGCCGGCGCCAAGAATCGAACCACGGACCACAGGATTGCGTGACAAGCGTGCTGTCCACTCTGCCACCGGCCCTGTGTGCGTGTGTGTGTGTGTGTGTGTGTGTGTGTGTGTGTGTGTGTGTGTGTGTGTGTGTGTGTGTGTGTGTGTGTGTGTGTGTGTGTGTGTGTGTATTCACCTAGTTGTGTTTGCTTGGCTTGAGCTTTGCTCTTTCGGCCCGCCTCTCAACTGTCAATCAACTGTTTACTAAATACTTTATTTTTCTCTCCACACCACACACACACACACCCCAGGAAGCAGCCCGTGACAGCTGACTTACTCCCAGGTACCTATTTACTGCTAGGTAACTGGGGCATTCAGGGTGAAAGAGACTTTGCCCATTTGTTTCTGCCTGGTGCGGGAATCGTACCCGCGCCACAGAATTACGAGCCCTGCGCGCTATCCACCAGGCTACCAGGCCCCCTGTGTGTGTGTGTGTGTGTGTGTGTGTGTGTGTGTGTGTGTGTGTGTGTGTGTGTGTGTACTCACCTAGTTGTGCTTGCGGGGGTTGAGCTTTGGCTCTTTGGTCCCGCCTCTCAACCGTCAATCAATTGGCGTACAGATTCCTGAGCCTACTGGGCTCTATCATATCTACATTTGAAACTGTGTATGGAGTCAGCCTCCACCACATCACTTCCTAGTGCATTTCATTTACTAACTACTCTGACACTGAAAAAGTTCTTTCTAATGTCTCTGTGGCTCATTTGGGTACTCAGCTTCCACCTGTGTCCCCTTGTTCGCGTCCCTCCAGTGTTGAATAGTTCATCCTTGTTTACCCGGTCGATTCCCCTGAGGATTTTGTAGGTTGTGATCATGTCCCCCCTTACTCTTCTGTCTTCCAGTGTCGTAAGGTGCATTTCCCGCAGCCTTTCCGCATAACTCATGCCTCTTAGTTCTGGGACTAGTCTAGTAGCATACCTTTGGACTTTTTCCAGCTTCGTCTTGTGCTTGACAAGGTACGGGCTCCATGCTGGGGCTGCATACTCCAGGATTGGTCTTACATATGTGGTGTACAAGATTCTGAATGATTCCTTACACAGGTTCCTGAACGCCATTCTGATGTTAGCCAGCCTCGCATATGTCGCAGACGTTATTCTCTTTATGTGGGCTTCAGGAGACAGGTTTGGTGTGATATCAACTCCTAAATCTTTCTCTCTGTCTGTTTCATTAAGTACTTCATCTCCTATTCTGTATCCTGTGTCTGGCCTCCTGTTTCCACTGCCTAGTTTCATAACTTTGCATTTACTCGGGTTGAACTTCAACAGCCATTTGTTGGACCATTCACTCAGTCTATCTAGGTCATCTTGTAGCCTCCTACTATCATCCTCTGTTTCAATCCTCCTCATAATTTTTGCATCGTCGGCAAACATTGAGAGGAACGAATCTATACCCTCTGGGAGATCATTTACATATCCCAGAAACAGTATAGGTCCAAGGACTGACCCCTGCGGGACTCCACTTGTAACGTCTCGCCAATCTGAGACCTCACCCCTCACACAGACTCGTTGTCTCCTGTTGCTTAGGTACTCCTCTATCCACCGGAATACCTTCCCTTTCACTCCAGCCTGCATCTACAACTTTCGCACTAGCCTCCTGTGTGGCACTGTATCAAAGGCTTTCTGACAATCCAAAATATGCAGTCTGCCCACCCTTCTCTTTCTTGCCTTATTTTTGTTGCCTGGTCGTAGAATTCAAGTAACCCTGTGAGGCAGGACCTGCCATCCCTGAACCCATGTTGATGCTGTGTTACAAAGTTCCTTCGCTCCAGATGCTCCACTAGTTTTTTTCGCACAATCTTCTCCGTCAGCTTGCATGGTATGCAGGTTAGGGACACTGGCCTGTAGTTCAGTGCCTCCTGTCTATCCCCTTTCTTGTATATCGGGACTACGTTAGCTGCTTTCCAAATATCTGGCAGTTCCCCTGTTGCCAGTGATTTGTTATACACTATAGAGAGTGGTAGGCACAGTTCTCTTGCTCCTTCCTTTAGAACCCAAGGGGAGATTCCATCTGGGCCTATAGCCTTTGTCACATCCAACTCTAGTAAACACTTCCTTACTTCACCGCTGGTAATCTCAAAGTCTTCCAGTGGTTCCTGGTTAGCTATTCCCTCTCTTACCGCTGGAATTTCTCCTTGCTCTAAGGAGAAGACCTCCTGGAATTTCTTATTCAACTCCTCACACACTTCCTTGTCATTTGTAGTGAATCCTTCCGCCCCTATCCTTAATTTCGTAACCTGTTCCTTTACTGTTGTGTTTCTACTGATATGGCTATGCAACAATTTAGGCTGAATCTTTGCCTTGCTTGCGATGTCATTTTCGTATTGTCTTTCTGCCTCTCTTCTCATCCTGACATATTCATTCCTGGCATTCTGGTATCTTTCTCTGCTCTCCAGTGTTCTGTTATTCCTATAGTTTCTCCATGCCCTTTTACTTTGCTGCTTAGCTAGCCTACATCTCTGATTAAACCATGGGTTTCTCATTTTCATTTCTCTGTTTTCCTTTTGGACTGGGACAAACTTGTTTGCTGCGTCCTTGCACTTCTGTGTGATGTAATCCATCATATCTTGGGCCGTCTTTCCCCTGAGCTCTGTTTCCCATGCTATATCTGTTAGGAATTTTCTTATCCCCTCATGGTTTTCCTATGAGGGAAGTTTCCCCTCATAGTTTCCCTATTGTGTGTTTACTAGTTGTGTTTTTACGGGGGTTGAGCTTTGCTCTTTCGGCCCGCCTCTCAACTGTCAATCAACTGTTTACTAACTACTTTTTTTTTTCTTTTTTTTTTCCACACCACACACACACACACCCCAGGAAGCAGCCCGTGACAGCTGACTAACTCCCAGGTACCTATTTACTGCTAGGTAACAGG